>NC_135884.1:135492159-135909161 GCF_964194155.1 Cetorhinus maximus | reverse complement strand
AAATTCAGCTGTCGTGTAATATAGAGCTTCTGTGACCTCCCTTATGCAACAGAGGACAATAAACTGAGAGATGTTGCAAAAAGTGCATGCTCTCGCCTGGAAGGAATCAGATATTGTAAGCTTTCATGGCCACGGTCACCTTCACAGCCTCTGGCAATGCCGTCCTCGCCCTGTTCCAAGGCTGCAGCTGTGGCTGCAACAGGTGGCAGATTTTTGTGAGGGCCTCCTGAGTAAAGCAGAGAATTCTGACATCTTGATCCTGCTGAGATTCAGGTAGGAAAATTTGCTCCCAGAATATGCTGGGAAGACACTAAGCCCTTCTCTCCCTCCTCCCTTTTCCAAAAGATTGTCCAATTCTGTGATACCTCTGTTCATTCTCCCTGCCATGTGTAGGCCAAGGAGGGTGCAAACTACAGCACCCATGTCTGGGAGCGACTGGTCTATGTAGGATCCTTGAAGTCAGCACAATGTCCTTCAGCACAAGCCATATCATGCCCTGTAGTCTTCAGCAGCTTTAAACAACTCTGGAAACCATTAAATGCTTCTACAATTGCAGCAAGAACTAGCAGAAATCAATCAGTACCTAGCCTGAAAGTAGTTGACAACACTTTGAACAGCAATGGTGATGGGATCCTTCCTGCTATGGAAGGTGTGTTCAGTTGTGTGAGATTGCGAGAGAATGTTACTGGACTACTGAGCTCCAAAATGGCAGTGCTGGTGCCAAATCAGAGTTACACGCTGATTGACATCACAATCTACTTACTCTGCATAATTATGATGGAGGATTCCTGCACAAACATGCCGCAATATGAAGCAAAACAGCACATATGCCACTGAGAAAAAATAGGCAATACATACCCAAATTTTGCAGCCGTTGTTCTTGAATGTCAGTTTGTGTAAACAACACTAAAATAAATGTGAGAATTCAACTTTAATCCTTCACTTTGGATTATTTGATTCTTTACTACAAAAATGTCACTGTGGGTGAGAACCTTCGATTTTGTACTCACTACATAATTTTGGGTCACCTGAGGTCAGATGCAGTTTGTAATGTGATAGCAAGCTTCTCATGTTTGACACAGGCTATATGGCAATAAGGAAATTAGATCAGGCTACAGGATAGGAGCTACAAGCTCCAGCCTCGGTACTCACAGCAATTGGTGAACTTGGTGAAGGTTTTATTTTATTACTCAATTTTTTTCGGGGTGGGGGGGTATGTGGAGGGAAAAGGTTAAAATCACACAAACAGTAGCTGCCACTAAAAACATTTAAAAGGAAATCTTTTAAAAAACAATTATTCTTTCAAATTATGAATCATCATCAATAGTAAAATTGATAATTGAAGAAGTTCTGCTATCTGAAAAAAGAACTTTCCAGATCTAAACTAACAAGGCAGTAATTGGAGAATCTATAACATAGAAGTGACCATGGTGGTTGCTATTATTGTAATTGAACACTTCCAAACATGCAATTTAGAGCACATTATTGAAACTATTTAAAAGTATCTTCATTTTTGGAAATTATAGTAACTCCAGTACTCATTATTTTTATATTCCATATGCTCCAAAAAAATAGCCCCAAACAGTTTCAGACTTACACAATAAGTGCAAAAAAAACACAGAATGTTGAAATCAGGAATCATATCTCGATTTTGTAATGCTTCAGTGCTTCCAATGTAAATTTGGGTTTGTAAAGTATACTTAGTGTAATGTTAATATCCCCATAGAGACTGGTAATTTTCAAAGAGAGATGAATTTCCCAAATGACCAGCGGAAATAACCGAAGGACAAGATTTCACGGGTGAATCATTGCGGCCCCGTTTTGGTGGGGGTGAGCCGTAAAATGTGGCAAGCCATTCAAAAGTCCATTGACTTCAGCTGGACTGTAAAATCCCGCCGGCATAAAATTCCACCCCATGTTTTAAGACTGTTACTGTAATAAACAAACTAAAATCAACATGATAGAATTTCACATTCAGTTTGAGGCTGAGAAATGTTGGCCTGAAACTAGTGTCTTAAACTTAAATAAAGGCAATTACAGTACAAGAGTATGAAAACTGAGTTGGCTAAATTGAAGTGGGAAACTAGGCTATGAGGTAAGACAACAGAGGAGCAGTGGCAGGCATTTAAGGAGATATTTCATAACTCTCAACAAAGATATATTCTATCGAGAAAGAAAGACTCTACGGGAAGGGTGCATCATCTGTGGCTAACTAAGGAAGTTGAAAGAAAAAATGTACCATGCTGCAAAGATTCATGGTTGGTCAGAGGATTGGGAAAATTTTAGAAACCAGAAAATTGATTAGTAAAACAACAATAAAGAGGGAGAACTTGGAGTATGAGAAAAAACTAGCAAGAAACATAAAAAGACAGTAAAATCTTCTACAAGTATACAAAGAGGAAAAGAGCTAAAGCAAGCATTGGTCCCTTAGAGGGCAAGACTGGGGAGTTAATAATGGGAAACGATGAAGTGGCAGAGACTTTGAAAAAGGTATTCTGTATCTGTCTTCACCATAGAAGACATATAAAGCACCTAATGATTAGTAGAAAATCAATGAGGGAGGAACTTAAAATAATCACGATCACTAGAGAAAAAGTACTAGGAAAGCTATTGGGACTAAAGGCTGACAAGTCCCTTGGACCTGATGGCCTGCACACTAATGTCTTAAAAGAACTGGCTGCAGAGATAGTGGATGCATTGATGTAATCTTCCACAATTCCCTAGATTCTGGAAAGGTCCCAGCAGATTGGAAAATTGCAAATGTAACACTTCTGCAGTTCAAGGAGGGAGACAGAAAACAGGAAATTACAGGCCAGTTAGCCTAACATCTGTCATTGGGAAAGTGCTAGAATTCATTAATAAGGAGGTAGTTACAGGAGAGATAGAAAATCATAATGCAAACAGGCAGCATCAACATGGTTTTGTGAAGGAGAAATCATGTTTGACAAATGTATCAGAGTTCTTTGAGGATATAGCAAGCAGATAGAGGGGGACCAGTAGGTGTAGTTTATTTGGATTTCCAAAAAAGCATTCAATTAGGCCACATAAAAGAGCTCACAGTGTTGGACTAAAATATAGAAGCATGGATCGAGAGTTAGCTAACTAACAGGAAACAGAGTCATGGTAAATGGAATCTTTTTCAGTTTGGCAAACTGTAACTAGTGGAGTGCCATAGGGATCAGTTGGGTGCCTTAAATATTTATGACCTATATTAATGACTTGGATAAGGGTCCAAATGTATTGCAGCCAAATTTGCGGAAAATCAATAAGTAGGGAAGCAAGTTGTGAGAAGGATACAAAGAATCTGCAAAGGGACCTAGATTGGTTAAGTGAGTGGGTAAAAATGTGGCAGATGGAGTGTGGGAAAATGTATGGTTGTCCACTTTGGCAAAAAGAATAGAAAAGCAGAAGGAGGGAAACTGCAGAATGCTGTGGCACAGAGTGATTTGGGTGTCCTTGTACATGAATCACAAAAGGTCCAGCAAGTAATTAGGAAGGCAAATGGAATGTTGGCCTTTTGTGCTTGAGGGATGGAGTATAAAAGTAGGAAAGTCTTGCTACAAACGTAGGGGGCATAAGTGCAACCTCAGCGAGAGTGCTGTGTACAGTGTACAGAAAGGATATACTTGCATTGGAAGCAGTTCAAAAAAGGTTCCCTAGGTGATTCCTGAGATGAAGGAGTTAGCTTAAATGAGGAAATGTTGAGCAGGCTGGGCCTTTGGTCATTGGCGTTTAGAAGACTAAGAAGTGATCTTATTGAAACATACAAGATTCTGAGGCAGTCTGACATGGTGGGTGCTGACAGAATGGGCGGAATCGTGCCAGAATGGCGGCTTCTCACGCCATATTATCCCAAACCCGCTGCATTCATTATGCATTGCCGGGAAACACACCGTTTCCATGGTGGGCGGGATCCGATTCACCCGCAACGCTGCCACCTCGCTGCTATATCGCCAGGCGCCATGTTTAAAGTACAGCCGCACGGACATCAGTGCTTCCAGCCCAGGGCTGCTGCAAAAGGCAAGAAGACTACAGCCCCCAGGTTTAGTGACATGTCCCTCGAGTGCCTTTTGGATGCTGCGAGGACCGCCTTGATGTGCTCTATCCCCCACTCTGGACACATGAGGGGCAGAAACATTACCACTCCGGCTTGGTAGGCAATGGCAGTGGTGATCAGTGCCAATGTTGCACAGAAGAGGTTGGCCATCCAATGCAGATAGAGGATGAATGATCTAATCCATGCCACCAGGGCAAGGCAACCATCTCATCAATCACATGCTCAAGCCCATCACACATTCACTGGCATCCCATTCACTGCCAGGTCAAGGGACATGGCCACTCACTCATTCACACATACTCTCACATCTCCATCTGGCCTCATCTGCTCTGCAGCCTGCCTCCTCAGTCCTCACCATCTTGAGGCCACTTGCACAGATCAACTTGTGCACCCACACAAACCTTGGGATACCCTCCTTTCTCAATACAGCCCTCACCCTGCAGCTTCTTCCCTTGCCTGAGGCTACTTCTCCCCCTTCCCTAAGCAAGCCCTAGCCCTGCAGCTGTACAAAGCCACTCCCACGTTATGGATGTTCTGGTAGGTAGATACCTGCCCATGAGCCTCCCTAAAAATGGTGTGGTACTGTCTGTGCAGCCTGATACTGATGACTGTGAGTGCTGACCGAAGCAAGTTAGGCAAACAAACATCGAAGTCCAGAGCAAAGTGTAGCTCCCCAGGTGCATGTCACGTATGTGCAGTTGTGAAACGCATCGGCATGGGCGGACGATCCAGCAGTCCGGCGGGCTGGCCTTATAATGATATGCAGATGTATTACAATGAGTTTCCTGACGTCCGATGGCGGGAAACGTGGCCCACCATTGTTGGGCCAAGCGAACTATCACAAACTGATTCACAACGTCGGGAAACTCATTTTTGGCCTTCTCGCCATATCGTCTGCTCATGCTGCCAAGCAGCCCGGCACCAGCGGGCACGGGCAGTTCCGCTGATGTTTCCACTCGTGGGGGAATCTAGAATTAGGGGCCACAGTTTAAAAATAATGGGTTTCCCATTTGGGATGGAGATGAGGAGGAATTTCTCCTCTGAGGGTTGCTCATCTTTGGAATTCTGTGAGCAGTGGAGGCTGGCTGAGTTAGAGAGATTTTTGATCTGCTAGGAAGTCAAGGGTTATGGTGAGTAAGTGAAATTAAGGTCACAATCAGATGAGGCATGATCATATTGAATGGCAGAACAGGCTTAATGGGGCAAATGGTCTACTCCTGCTCCTATTTCTTATGATATCAAACTAAAGAAAAGGGACTTTTGCATTAGCTAACTTATGCAATCAAGATATGTCTTACATCACTTATCACCATCACTTGTCACTTATTGCACTGCTGACAGATGTGTAACATTACAAGAGCAAGTCTAACATTATTCCCCGCTCTCCAGCAAGCTCACTTCTCTCTGCCGCGCTAGGTTGAAACTTCCAGACCACTTTGAAAATTCCTCCAATCAGCCTGAGCCTCCCAGATCTGACTTCCACCAGCAAGGCCCACCTCCTTATTCCTTAGACCTCCAAAAGTCGCATCTGCTCTGTTCCCTTCCTTTCGAAAAAAACTCTTCTCCACAGCAGTAGCTGCTTTCTTCCTCCACACAGCAGTAGTTGCTTTCCCTCTCTCACTGTGTCTCACAAAGCGGCGATCCCTTTACCGTGAGTTCCTGTGGAAAGGTGGGAAAACTGTCACTTGATTTCAATAGGTTTCTGTTTGAGTTTCATCCCCATGGCAACCATACCACATAGTCACGTCTCTGAGCTGGGTGCTTCTGGAAATCCCGATTTTACCTCAAGTTAAAGGAGATAGTTCAAAAAATAACAGTGTTGCAAAGTCCAGCATCTGTAACTGTAAACCTATCAAATTCTACATACCCTTAGCCAAATATGAATTTGCGATTTCTTTCAGCAAAAAACATGATCAGATTTAGAAAGCGAAGCTGGGCAAAATCTAATACAGTCATGTAATATTTCTTGTGTTACTGTCACTGTACACCTAACTCAAAAGTCATCTCCAACCCATAACTGCAAAAAGAATGAATCTTACAATCCACATGACAACCACTACCTGCTGCAGTAGGTAGTATTCCTCTGCGCACCATCTCACAAGCTAATACGTTGCCTCAATTCCAGAGCAAAGGCCAAGTTCGGCCTTCTTTCGATATCAGGCACACTGGATTTGGATTCTTGATGACTATCACATTGTTCTGAAGTTAAAATGCTTTAAAACTTTGCTTTATTTTAAGCAAAAGTGCCCACGCAAAAGATTGCTGTGGTGGCTCAAATGACCGTGTTAGACAGATTTTTATATCTCTACTTAATGTGCATCGGTACCAATAGATGATGAGCCGAGACGTTTAATGCCCGTTTGTTCCAGGGTCTTGTTCTGTCTTTAGCTACACCATATCTAACATTGCACAATTTCATGCAGTAATATCACAAAACACTTAGTCATCAAAGTGAACTCCATAATGTATCGAACAGAAAGATCCACCTACTTGGAAAAGAAGGCCGTTATCACTTTGTCTGCTTTTGCTTCTGAGAGCTGACTGATAGGAGTCAACGTGATTCAAGGGCTAAACATACAGAACTCTTGGATTTGGCTTATTCAACCAGATTCTGCCAAAATTAGTGATAATCAGAATTCCCCATTTTGCACAAGGATGAATCTTTTTTTGGAATTTGACATCAAAATCTGTTGATGTCACTCTTTTCTTCTTGCCCACAAAACTCTTCAACGTGGCGCAGTGGTATTAGCACTAGACTAGTAATTCAGAGGCTTAGGCTAATGCTCTGGGGGTTCAGATCCCACCACGGTAGCTGGTGGAATTTTAAATTCAATTAATAAATCTGAAACAGAAAGCTAGTCTCAGTAATGGTGACCGCCGGCAGGATTTTGCCCTGGGCGGGAGGTGGTGGCAAACCCGACCGCCACCCACGATCGGGTCTCAACCGCGACTTCACGCTGGCGGGTCACTGGCCAGGAAAGGCCGAGCGAGGGCAGGAGCCTCTCAGCCACGGCGTCCAATGGCAACCGGCGGCCTGTTTAAAAACGGCCCAGGAAGCCCCAGAAAGGCTGCCAGGGAAGGACGTCTGTCTGCCGTTGTAAGGATGGAGTCCAGCGTGTCAGCAAACGCCAGGCGGGAGGGCAGGTCGGGGATGGGGGTAATCGCACCCCCCTCCCCGCCCGTTTTTCCGATGAGTGCCTCGGTGCCCTCCTGGAGGTGGAGGTTGCAGCTGCCAGAAGGGACAACCTTGTCCCCAGAAGTGGGAGGAGGAGGCCACTGCACCTCACCAAGAGGGCAAGGGGGGAGGTGACAGCCCGGGTGAGCAGCCATGATGTGGTGCGGTGCGCCTGGGTGCAGTGCTGGCAGCGATTCAATGACCTGCTGCACTCAGGAAGGGTGAGTACCATGTTGGCATGGGTCAGTGTGTTCAAATGTTTTGGGCTGGCTGTCCACCCATGGGGCTCAGAGACTGTTAGAGACTGAGTGCCAACTGTCAATCATGCTGGCACTGACAAAAGGGGTGAACCCTGGCTGCTTGGACTGAATGCCTTGTGGCCCGAGGGCCATGACTCAGATGTGCCCTGCACGGTGTTCCTCAGGTGGGGTTGGCCAGGCTGCAAGGGCGCTGCAGGTAGAGAGTGGACTAATTACTGCTCCTCTCTCCTTTCAGAAGACATCCCATGACAATATTGAGAGGTCGCGGACTGCAGAGGACCCCCAGACCTCCTCATTCTCTTCCACCATGAGGAGGCCTTGGAGCTTGAGAGGCGCCATGTACCTCAGTCAGGCAGCCGCAGTGAGGTTGGGGTGTCAGATGAAGGTAACAGTGCAGAGTACTGAGGTGAGAATTTCGGCTTGTGCAACCATTCTAATGTAGTCGCTTCACTGATGTGAGCCTTGAACCTGGAGTCCCCATTGATCAGTGAAGGACCAGGGCACCACGAAGCAGATCTCCGTTGTCTCACCAAGGTGCCTGGCATGCACAGTGAGTGTGATGACTTTAACTAATGACATGTCCTTCTTCTCCCTTTTAGGTTCGCCAGCAGGCGTTCGCTTTCCGGACCCTGAAGGGCCACTCCTGATGCCGGGGGGCCACCATACTCCCCAAGCACCCGTGTCACACCCGTTCTCTGAAGCAGGCACCAGCACAGATACCAGCACCTCAGTGGGCATTAGTTTGGCGGCTAGTATCTCGGTGCACATTGGTGAGGGCACTGCACACTCGTTTGAGGTGCAGGTGAAGGCAGAGAGTGCCCAGGGCGCCGGCAGTCAGGGGATTGCTGGGGACCAGGACAATGCTCAGTTGAAAGCTGATGTTGGGCCTCTGGAGTCGTCCATTAGGCAACAGATGCTGGATGTCCAGCAGGGTGTGCAGGAGGATCTGGCAGAAATCCAAGAGGGTAAACGTGCCATGTTCTCCGTTGTGGAGGAGTCCCTGCAGAGCTTGAGTACTGCGTTAACCCTCATGGCTGTGGCACTGGCCACTGCCCCCGAGATGGGGCCAGCACAGGCTCCACTGGCCAGTGGATGACTGCCAAGGTCATCAAGGCCAACAAGACAGAAGAGTCAGCAGCTGTCTCCAATACCGGTGCCAGTGAGGGGGGAGCACCTAGACGTAGTACCCATAAACGTAAGTTTAAAGCACCTTAAGCACAAGAGGGATTAGTCACGGGTGATCTTTTGTTCCCCCATTTTGTTCTTCTTTATTTCATGGTGTGACTACCAACACCGTTTGTTTTCTGTTCAAGACTATGAGAGTTCCAACATAAAATTAAACTTGCTTTTGTGTCATTGGCCTGAGTATGCTCCATTTATTTTGTAGGTGCAGGTTAGGCCAATATATAACGCTGGATGTGGATGACTCGAACTTTTATTGCACAGGCACTGAGTGCATCTTGGGGACCAAGGAAAGGGTCATTTCTGCGATCCACAATGGAAGTGGCAGCCCTGGCATGAGGTGGTAGTTCTTATTTGGAAGCCTAGCTGAAGCAGCATTGGATCAAGGCGTCCCTGGTGTCCCTGCCTCCCTGGAGGTTACTGAGGTCTGGATCCACATCCTCAGCATTCTCCTCACCGTGCTCCTCTTTTGACTCACTTCTGGATTTATCCTCTGTGGCCTGTGCAGCTGCATCAAGATCCTCTTCCTGCCAGCATCAGATTGTGGAGACCTCAGCATGCAACCATCGTCAGTGACACCCGCTCTGGGGGGTATTGCAGTGCACCCCCTGAACTGGCCAGGCATCAGAAGCACATCTTGAGGAGACCTCTAGTTCTCTCTACCACTGCCTTTGTAGGAGCCATGGCTTCTGTTGTACCGCTGGTCCGCCTCTGTTCTTGGGTGGCGGACAGGCATCATGAGCCACCTTTTCAATGGACGGCCCTTGTCACCCACAGCGACCCATAAAGTCAGGCTGGAGCACTGAAGAGCCTCGGCACCTGGGAGTGTCTCAGGATGTACGCGTCATTGGATTTACCAGGGTACCTTGCACAGTCTTGCAGAATCTACATCCTGTGGTCACACACTATCTGCACATTCAAGGAGTTTGGAATCCCTTCCTGTTGACGAAGGCACCCGGCTGACCCACTGGCGCCTTGATGGCCACATGTGCGCAGTCGATTACACCCTAGACATGAGGGAAGCCAGCAATTGCTGCAAACCCTCTGGCTTGCTTAGCCTGGCTGGCATCGTCCGTATGGAAATGAAGGAAAGTCAATACCCGCCTAAACAGAGCTTCTGTCACCAGCTTGGCGCAACTATGGACAGCTGATTGGGAGATTCCACACAGATCCCCCACTGACCCCTGAAAAGAGCCAGAGGCATAAAAGTGAAAGGCCGCTGTGACCTTCAGAGCCACTGGCATGGGGTATCCACCCACACAGTCGGAGCTGATCTCAGACCCGATCATCTGGTAAATGGAGGTCATGGTCTCCCTTGAGAGGCAGAGCCTCCTTCGGCACTGCACCTCGGGTATATTGAGGTAGCTGCATTGCCGCCTGTAAACCCTGGCAGCAGGATAGTGGCATCTTCTACGGCCTCTTACGCCTTGGACTTCCTGCTGGCCCTGCACCCCTTGTGCCTGCGCCTTTCCTCCCGCAGGTCACTCCCCTGGAAGCTGCACCGGGACACCTGGCCTCCTCTCCCCCTTCTGCCCCTCTCTTCCTCCTCAGAGGAGGTGCCTCCAGTGGAGACCACAATCCCCAATACCAAGGTAAGGGAAGGCTGTCTGATACTTGGAAGGGTCCACATGGTCCAAATCCTCAGGGGGCCTGGAAGACACCAATGAATCCAGAAATTAAGCCTGGAAATGCTAAGAACGAAGCCCTAATCAGAGAATAAGCTGCCAAGTCTCAATAAGACACTAGCAGCAAGTTATCTCCAAAATTCCTCATTACTCACATTGGCAATGTTGCTGACCCTTCTTATCCCGCCCATGGATGAAGTTTTGCAAATTGTGGTCTGCCCGCCTACCCGTTTTGCCCGTGCGACGAGCGAAAACTCACTCTGACAATGTTAAATCACCGTCAATTGGGTTGTCAAGGGCCTTAACTGGCCTGTTAATTGACGGCGGGTGCGGGCCCGACTCACGCGCGCCTGCTAAGCGAAATATCGCACGAGTGCTCGATGATGTTGGGACACTCGCCCGACGTCATCGAACATCATTTTACGCTCGAGCAGGTCGGGCAAGCGCCCGCCCGCCTGTTCAACGAAAATTTCTGCCCCATGGCAACCATCATCATTTTTTGTAAAAACCCACCTGGTTCATTCATGTCCTTAAGAGAAGGAAGTCTAGCATCGTTACTTGGTCTGGCCTACATGTGACTCCAGGCCCACAGCAATGTCGTTGATGTGTAACCTTCCTCTGAAATGACCTAGTAAGCCACTCAGTTCAAGGGCAACAAATGCTGCCTTTGCCAGCGACACCCACATCTCATGAAAGAATTAAAGAAAGGTTATACATCAGTATTTTCCTTGTTAAATTAAATTTGAATTATTGGCAATCCAACTGAAAAATCTTGAATAATAATGGTAAAGAAGTGAATCTTCTATGAATGCGTTTGCATACTCTGCTAGTACTTAGATATATACTTTTTTTAAAAACTTACATAATTTAGATTAAAGCTACATAAATTTTCTATTAGATTTATTACATTTTCATTCTATTAAGGCCACATAGTTTTATTGCAATTTGAAAAAAGAAATCTGCTCTTTTATCAATTTATTAAATTAATTTTTAATCCTATTTCGACAGACTTTGCTAACGCCACAACAATTCAATTCAATGTCAATGTGTTTTCAATATTTCAAAGAATAACGCTGGCAAGTTTTCCCAATGGCGGGCAATAATGGATTTATCCCTGATCTTGCAGGCAAAAATGTGATTAATCTCCAGAAAAAAACAGCCTTGTTCATTGCTATTGTTGTAGCTGCTTTTAAATGTTTAATCTTTAAGTTGTGTAAATGCTTTAACAGAGAAAAAAAAAATCCTATACATGACTAAAGGTCTTCTCCCAAGGACTTTCAAGAAGTCACTGATGCACTGTGTGGAAAAGTATCTTCTGACTCATACATTCCAATGGAAGTTATTAAGAAAAGAAGATAGTCAGTAAGGTCTCACAAAATTGGCAGGAGTAAAGTTCCTTAGAAATAGAAAATACATGTCAATAAAGGTTGTAGCAACAGCAACAACTTTAACTTAAATAGTGCCTTTTACATAATAACGTGTCAAGGGGTTATACAGGAGAATTAAGAAAAAAATTGACACGGAACCACGTAAGGAGGTATTAGGTCAGGTGACCAAAAGTCAAAGCAGTAAATTTTAAAGACCATCTTAAAGGGAGAAAGAGAGGAGATTGAAGGGCAGAAAGATTTAAGGAGGCCAATCCAGAGCTTTGAGCCAAAGCAGCTGAAGACACAGCCACCAATGGTGGAGAGATGCAAATCACGGATGTGCAAGAGGCCAGAACTGGAGGAGTACAGGCTGTAGGGCTGGAGGAGGTCATGGAGGATGTATTGAGGGGCAGAGGCATGCTGGAATTTGAAAACAAGGATGAGAATTTTGAAATCGAGACATTGCCAGACTGGGAGCCAATGTAGGCTGAAGCAGACGTCTTGCAACCTTGGCATCCTCTTTGACACTGATGAGCCTTTGACCTTATAGTCACTTCATCACTGAGACAGCAGACAAGCATCTCCAAAACATCATCCTTCTCCATGCTTGCCTCAGCATATCTGCTACTGAAACCCGCATCCATGCCTTTAATACCTCTAATGCAACTATTCCAATGCCCGCCTTGTACCCTGCGCCCTGCATAAACTTGAGATCATCCAAAATCTTGCTGCCCATGTCCTAACTTGCAACAAGTCTTGTTCACTGATTACTTCTGTGCTCACTGTTGCACAGTGGCTCCCAGTCCAGCAATCCCTCCATGGCCATGTCCCTTCATATATCTGTAGCTCTGCTCCTCCAAACTGGTCTCTTGTGCATTCTGATTTTAATTACTCCCCCATTAGTTTCTTTACAGCTCCACCCAACTTCTCAGCTGGATGCTTTACTACATGCCCATCTGCCCAATTGGGCTGGTGCAATCTCTCACCATCTGTTGCATTTTACAATGACAAACTAAATTAAGCATACTTAATATCCATTTACAAATGGCTAACATATGTTCTTGATCATATTTTTTGATGAGGTAACAAAGACAGTGCAATTGATACATGAATTTTCAAAAATGTGTTTTTATTAAATGCCACACAATAGACATATTAGCAAAATTGAGGCCCATGGGATGAAAGGCGTGGGAGCAGCATGGATAGAATCTAAGCTTTGAGATAGAAAACAGAGTTATGGTGAATGATTGTTTAAGAAGAAGATATACAATAGTATTTCTCAGGCTCAAGTGCCATGACCACTACAGCTTTTGACATACGTTACTGACTTGTACTTGGGAGTACAGAGCACAATTTCGAAATCTGCACTTGTCACTAAACTTGGCAATGTATTATGCAGTGAGGAAGATGGTAATAGATTTTCAAAAGGACATACACATAGGCTAGTGGAAAAGATAGGTGTGTGGCAGATTAAATTTAACCCAGAAAAGTTTGAGGTGATAGGTTTTGGCAGGAAGAATGAGGAGAGAAAATATAAGCTAAGTGGTAGAATTTAAAGGAGGCATTAGATCAGAAACGTCTGGGGACATTTGCGTATAATTCTCTAAAAGTGACAGAATGGATTGACAAATCAGTTAATAAATAATATGGGGAAACTTGGCTTTATAAATAAAGGCAGAGAGCACAACAGCCAAAAAGTTAGGCTAAACTATACAGAGGGTTTGCAGGGCTGAGGATTACATTTTCATGGATAGATTGGAGAAACTGGGTTGTTCTTCTGGGAGCAGCGAAGGCTAATGTTATGTTCATTGCTATTTAACATAAATGTACCAATCATACACAAGGATTGGAGAAACAATATCTTAAATAAAGAATTCAAACTAAGACTATAAACAGATAGTGTTAACTGGGAGGCTGTGAGGCACATGTCTGACCTCGACCACTGTCATTTGCCAACTGCCTACAAGTCATGGGACTAATACATCATATCCTGTCGAGGTTCATAATGATTGACAGCAGCTTAAGATACACCCCCTTAAAAGGTAGTGCACATCATATTACAACATCCCCTTTATTTCTCTAAACTATAGGCTTAATCTTAAGGAGTCAAACTATTTACATGACAGCAAAACAAAATAACACTATGTACTTTAACAGAGAGCAATCTGAACTGTCTCAACAGTATGACTATCCATCCAGCTTGAGTTACGGTGATCTTTGCTGTATGATTTCAGAATGCAGGTTAGGGTTGTTTTGTTTGTGTTGCATCTTGGACCATGTCCTAGTCGCAATCGGATTACTCGGTGTTTCTGGTTGTGGTATTGTTCTGATTTGGCATCTGTTTCGTCGCACTGCCATGCCATTTGGTGTTCGTACTTGATATGATCTTGGTTCCAGGCATATGCTGAAGATTTCTTCTAGATTCCAGGTGCCATCAGTTGGATGTTGTATTTGAACTTTCTGTCCAATCTTCAGGTTGGGTCATTCGTTACCTGCATGCCAGTTGTTAGCATTTTTCACCTTCCTCTGTTTTTTCGAATAATGCACCACGTACTCCTGGGAGTATCAATGAGTGATGACTGGGGAGGTTTGCCCAGACTTGTCTGCCAAATAGCAATTCTGCATTGGGTTCCACATTGCAATGTTTGCAAGTTTGGAATGGGTATACGCGTTGGATTTGAACAGTGTCACGTAGCCTGTTGACTGATGTTCTGCATTGCAGAGTTAGGTGATCTTCTCCCAGTGTAAGCACAGGGTTTCCAATGGTTCTCCTTGTGATCTGTGATCCTCATCATTGTAGTGATGGTACCATGGATGGTGACCCAGGACAAGTTCTTGCACGATGATTGGCCTGCGATCACGGAACCTGTGGTGTCCATGACATAAAATACCTTGGGTGACCAGGATAAATTGTTGGAGTGACACTTGAGCGTAATGGAATCTCTGGGTCACTGTGTGCACTGAGCTGATGTTGGTTGGTCAAATCATCGCTTGCCCCTTCATGCATTTCAGTACGCAAAATGGAAGGATGTTTGCACCTGCAGCAATAACCAGTTTTGTATATAGGTTATGCTGACCCTACAGCTATGGGCATGTAACCTGGACGGTCACAAAGGTTTCTGTTGGCACCGCTGTTCAACATGCTGAATGTCAGCTCACTTAGTGTGTCAATGGTCTTGTCATCCTCATCATCTGACAGTATAGCTTAACTAGACATTTCATGAATCTTGTCTTTATGCTGTTTGGTACGCAGTCTTCATTGATTAAAATGTCTGGCCTCTGTTTGTGGCTTTTCATGATATTAAACAATTTGTTTTGGTCTCTAATGTCCTCTTGCATAATATCCACCTTGCATACAGCGTTAAAATCTGGGTATTTTTTAGGTGCATGTATGAGGCCACACCGTCCACATTGGTTTCCAGGCTTGCCTATATTGGCTATCATGCTAATAGTGGATGAATTACGCATAGCCTATAGACTCTTGTCTACTCATTGCTATGGCTTCATACTTATGCCCACTTTTTAGTAGTGCTTCAAAGGAGTAACCTTTGAAATTGGTCAAAGATGTCTCTTTGGAACACTTCCATTAGGGTAGACACTATCACAAACTTGAATATTCTGTCAACTAGCTCAGCTGTCATGAAGTCACAATTGTGGCCCTTGTCTCTGCATCTACTTATGAATTGGGCAATGGTCTCTGTTGGTTGTTATCTAAAAGACAACATTCAAAATGATGTATTCTGAAGTTAAGTTTAACTTGTAATTGACCTTCAAGTGTTGACCATATTTTTTCTGAATTTTTCAGATGGTTGTCAGACAGATCTGACGTATTCAATCTGAGGAGGCCTTCATTGCCTACAGCAATTTTAATTTTATCAGCTTGTTTGTCTGGTTTGGATATATTGAGATCCATAAAACACAGCTCCACTCATTGTTGGGGCAAAATAAATTCAGAGAGGAGATCTGTTGTTCTCCAGTCGAGTGTTGGGAAATTTTGTGGTCATCTTTTAGGAGGATTTTTTTTGCAGTATTTTAAATGCTAACTGGAACTTTGTACAGCTATTTAACTTTCTTCCAGCTCTTTTAGAGCTCTGGGTTGCAGTCCCTTCAGTAATCATTGCCTTAGCTGGTCTTAAGTTACTGCTTGACTGCAATGGTGGCAGTATTGAGCACTCTCTGATTTTTCCTGCTTTAAGCTCTAAGTTCCACCCACAAAACAGTGATCTTAAGTAAGGAAATGGCTGCAGGACTTCCAAAGTGAAAACAGATGGGCTCCTTCTAGCTGTTAGGACCTGTTTGTTACTGGATAGATTCTTCTTCCCAACCCATTCTATAGTATGTAGCTTCAGCAGTAATGAACTCTCCTGCCTGTGGAGTTCTACTTCAAGTGACACTACCTGCAGTCTGCTGTTTAATTTCTGTTTCTGCGTAAACTTTGCAGCAGTTAAGTTTTTACTAATTAAGCTCTCCCAAATTCAAACAATTTTACAGGGACCCAATGTCTGCTGGATGCAGCGAGATGTGAACCCAGAGCAAAGGTATGGTGTGTTATGTGTGGAATTCCTACAGAGCTACAGAATCATTTACACCCAGTGAGGCTTGATGGTTGTTTCACTTTCACAGCTGCTCTTTTGTTGGATGTGAAGGGGTCAAGACTTGTATATTTTTTAGTGAAATCTTCAAAATCCTGCTGCCACCATGTTATGTTCTTCTCTAGTCAATGTAAACATACCAATCATATACAAGTCTTGGTGAAACAATAATGTGGTTTCTTTATTTGAAGATAAGACTACATACAGATAGCATTCACTGGGAGGCTATGAGGTACAGAGGAACTTGGGAAAATTATAATCATCAGGGAACTGGTATTGAGCAAATTGTTGGAGCTGCAGCCTGACAAATCCCCAGGGCCTGATGGGCTTCATCCTAGAGTCTTCAAAGAAGTGGCTAGTGAGATAGTTGATGCACTAATTTTAATTTTCCAAAATACTCTAGATTCAGGTAAGATTCCATTAGATTGGAAAATAGCAAATGTAACTCCTTTATTCAAAAAGGAAGGGAGACATAAAGCAGAAAACTAAAGGCCAGTTAGCCTAACATCTGTCATAGGGAAAATGTTAGAAGCTATTATTAAAGATGTTATGGCAGGGCACTTAGAAAAATTCAAGGTAATCAGGTAGAGTCAACATTGTTATGCGAAAGGGAAATCATGTTTAACCAATTTATTGGAGTTCTTTGTCAGAGTCACATGTGCTGTGGATAAAGGGGAACAGGTGGATGTACTGTACTTGGATCTGCAGAAGGCATTTGATAAGATACCACATGAAAGGTTATTGTGGAAAATAAAAACTCATGGTGTATGGGGTAACATATTGACAAGGATTGAAGATTGGCTAGCTAATAGGAGACAGTAGTCATAAATGGGTCTTTTTTTGGTTGGCAGGATGTGATGAATGGTGTGCCACAGGGATCAGTGATGGGGCCTCAACTTATTACAATTTATATAAATGGCTTGGATGAAGGGATTGAAGGAATGGTTGCTAAATTTGCTGATGACATAAAGACTGGTAGGAAAGTAAATTGTGAAAAGGACATAAGAGAGCTACAATGAGACATAGATAGGTAAAATGAGTGGGAAAAGATCTGGCAAATGGGATATAATGTGGGAAAATGTGAAATTGTCCATTTCGACAGGAAGAATAAAAAAGAAGCATATTTTCTGAATGGTGAGAGGTTGCAGAGCTCTGAGATTCAGAGCAATCTGGGTGTCATGTGCATGAATCACAAAAGGCTAGTATGCAGGTACAGCAAGTAATTAGGAAAACTAAAGGAATGTTTTCATTTATCTTGAGGGGAGTTGAATATATAAGTGGGGAGGTAATGCTTCAGTTGTACAGGACACTGGTAAAATCACACCTGGAATACTGTGGACAGTATTGGTCTCCTTATTTAAGGAAGGACGTAGATATGTTAGAAGCAGTTCCAAGAAGGTTTACTAGGCTAATATCAGGAATGGGTGAGTTATCTTATGAGTAAAGGTTGGACAGGCTAAGCTTGTATCCACTGGAGTTTAGAAGAGTAAGAGGCAACTTGATTGAAACCTTTAAGATCCTGAGGGGTCTTGACAGGGTGGATGTGGAGAGGATGTTTCCTCTTGTGGGAGAATCTAGAACTAGGGGCCACTGTTTAAAAATAAGGGGTCCCCCATTTAAGACAGAGATGAGGAGTATTTTTTTTTCTCTCAGAGGGTAGAGTGTCTTTGGAACTCCCTTCCTCAAAAGGCAATGGAGGCAGTCTTTGAATATTTTTAATGTAGAGATAGTTAGATTCTTGATAAACAAGGTTATCGGGTGTAGACGGAGTTTACAATCATATCAGCCATGATCGTACTGAATGACGGAGCAGGCTCGAGGGGCTGAGGGGCCTACTCCTGCTCCTAATTCGTATATTTGTATGTTCATATTACAAATCAGCAAGTGATTAAGAATTTTAATGCTTATAGTTCTGTTAAAAAACAAAGTTGAAACGGGAGCATATCCTAGCCATTTGTAAATATACATTAAATACACTTAGCTTATCTATGGAAAATGCAATACATGCAAAGAGGCTGCACTAACATATATCATACAAATATATTTTATTGCTATTTATTTCATAAGTAAATTGATAGGAGACCAAATGCTGTTCAATGTACTGCATAGCTGAAATTCTGCCCTTTTATCTTCAGGGATGATGGGTTCAAGTGCTAATGAGATGAAAGTCCCAACAGGGATACTAAGTGAAATTAGTGTTGACAAGCTTAATCTAGTCTTTACTAGACAAGAGTCTACAAAACAGAATTATCCGTAATTCGGCACCAATTGCTATTAAATTGGCAATTTCTCTCAAAGATCGCAATTACAGCTGGTCTGGGGGAATGGAAATATTCCACTGGTGCTGCATGGGTGCTCTTCTAAAACAGCAATTAAAATGCTTCTGGAGAGTTTAGAAGAGTTTTATCCATTCCTGCTGTGTACTATACACAAGCTAAGAATCTTGATGCTGCTGCTGGTGAAAAAGTAGAGAACGGTTCGAGAAGTTAGCACCCACATCCCTTAACTTGATGGATACAAATGTTGACCATTTTGTTTAAGAAGGATACTGAAATGATTCAATTATTTTGGATTAAACACTGCGGGAATGAAATTGGACATGGGCAAAAATGCAAAACAGGTGATAGTGAAATGGCATCTCGCTTTAAACAGCGCTCACTCCATCCATTTTCTTTTCTATTGAAAATCAAATTCAGGCATGGTTAAAGCAGGTGGTCAAATCTCTAATGCTCCGGTTTGGGTTGTCGATCTTATCTGATATTACCCTACATTCTATTTCCTTAGTAGACAGTTTAATCTTTGTTGGGCACGCTCAAACCCCAAATTAAATTATGTAAACACTGCTATGAGAGTCTATAGGAAGCAAAAATTCTTTGTACGCAGTTTAGAAGGCAACATTGCAACATGTACTCTGTGAATCACAGTCCATACACAAAAATGCTATATGCAATTTGTGGAAGGTTTTACATAGTCACTATCTGTAGGGAAGATACTCGCTATTTTTACAGTTACTGTACTCAAAGGTACTAGAAAAATGACTGTCAGTTACCCCACCGCCAACACAGAAAATCATCCTGTCAGATGACAGCTTCCTTCCTATAGTGGGTAAACAGCATTTACAACTTATAACATATCAGTACAGGATCTGACAAAGACACAATCTTGGTTCCAGGTGTACAAATGAACTTGTGATGCATGTATTATCCCATTTTTAAAAAATGCTTGATTTCCATCTACTTGTACATATCCCCTAAAACACAAGTCAGAGAGCATGGTGATTCAGTTAGAATCAATTCAAGATTCATTCATTCATGAATATTTCATTATCCAACTAATCGCACAAAAAAAAAACAGTTGAGAGAGTCATTATTTTCAGCATTTTATCTTAAGACAGCTGAGTTAAAATCATTGTGAGATAAGACGCTGAAAACTCTTTGCAATCATCTTTTCACTTTCATCAAATAGCAGTGTTTATCATGACAGTGAGAGCCTTCATAATTTGGCCCACCTGCTAGAAAAATTGCTAGTTGTTCTTAAGTCACTGTTCAACTGTCTTCTAATTCATTTGAATATGTAACAGAACTATTGCATAGATTGAAACCTGCTAAAATGATTTTCAAAGTGCATAGCAGGCAGATCAGCTACAGAGAAAGTGTTCAACTATACACTTTGGATGTTGTTTTATCAGCAACACTTCTAAAGAATGAAATTACCCAGTAGTAAATATGAGCTTAGGTAGGGTTCCAGATAGCACTGGTAACACCCAGCTTGAGATATAGTTACCATAGATAACTTGTGCAAACCCGTCAAATGATTCAAGCTCGCAGCTCTCCTGCAGAGACACCGTGGCATCCTATCATCTTCTGGAAGTTTACAATTCCCTGACCAGGGGATTGTGACAAGCTTATGCACGATTTCAGAAAACTAGTGATTAGGAAAAAGAAAAATGTAATGAAACACGCTGGGCGCTGACCCTTTCATTGCCAGTTTGACTGTAGGAGGAAGGACTAAGCAGAGGTAGTTCAAAGTGCAGCATACAATTTGGGATCTATATCCCTGACAGAACAGGTCCTTAAAATATATGTATTTCCAACCTGTAGCAAATTCCCTTTGATTTTTAATTTGGTATTCAATATTTTAATGTATTTCACTAAATTTTGTTGAATATTTTTACACCGTGCTTTGTGTGGTACAAACTTAATTATAAAATGTTATTAAAGATAGGAAAATACACTATTGAATTCCTTCACACTGAATGGATCCTGCAAGTGAGTAAAGTTACAACATAAAGAACTAGATACCAAATAATGTAACTGAGGATAAGGGACAAAGCGTCTGCACAAAGAAGACAGCCCAACTCTAAGCTGTCATATAGTGAACAATAAAATAGTATAAGAAACCACACTGCAACTGCTAAAATTTAACAACAGCTACCTTATTGTGGCATTTTGCAGCAGTTCTGTGGAGAGATCAGCTCCAATCTGTACTGCTGGTTACCATCCTAAATTAATTTTAATTTAATCTTGCCACTCTTGAAATCATAGTTAGATCATGTATGCTCAGGAAGAGCAATGCAAAGCTGCCTTACATGCTATAAATTATTCATTAAAAATCCCACTGAATTGCCAGCTATAGTTTATCGCTAATCCCACTAGAGTGCCTGATAACTATGATGTGTGAAACAGTAATAGAGGTTGACTGATTGGCTGGATTTACTCTTCTTTCACAAACTACTATATTGTCACGTACCTATTCTGGATTTAAAATACTCTGCGTATTTAGATACACTAATGCATTTCTTCAACAGTAGCTGTTTGTTTTCTCATCTGATGGCTTCGGTGCCTTTGTGTGAGAGGTGAACAATTCATGCTGATATTTATATTTCTATTTTTCAATTTTCAGAAAATTATTTTAACTAGTGTTGTGACAGTTTCAATTTGATTGGAGTGTATTGTCTGCCAGTGCTGGTTCTTTGTTGACATATTCTCATTGCCTGCAATTGAATATCCACCCAACCTTCTACTCCCAAATAAACCACCAGGATAAATGAGCACCTAATCATCACTAGACTGCCAGGTAATAATATGCTGCCGCCTACCATTTTTGTTGTAGTTCGAATCACAAGTGGCAACTGCTCAACCATTAGACATCATGGTAGTGGAAGAATTGATGGTGGGATATATGAAATAATGGTCTGTAAGCATAAAGGGACAAGAGGCTGGAAATCAGTTTTGCTGTGCTAATCAAAGGCTAATTAAGTATTGTTTTTAAGTTGTGAAGCTTATAAATCACACATGATCGTTTCCCATTTTGCTGTTTTATGGAGCAATGGTAAGTCTAAATCAGATGTTTTAGCATCCACACAGCAGGTGTCAGCCACGCATCAGTTGGTAGCATTCATGCACTGAAGTCAGAAAATCGTGGGTCCCACATGAGCGACTTGAGCTCAAAATCCAGGTTTACTCTCCAGCGCAGAGGGAGCGCTGTACTGCCAGAGGTGTTGTTCGCTGGATGAAATGCTAAACCGAGGTCCCTTCTGCGCTCTTAGAAGGATGTATTATGACCGGGATGGGAGGAGTGTATGCCTAGCCCCACTATTCTACAGGCCATGTAAATGTTTAATTGAATCACCCAAATGGCCAATTAATTACCCTCACTACTGTCAGAACCAGAATAAAAGAGACTTTAACCAAACCTCTTTCAATGAACCCAAAATGATTGATTTATTATAAAATGAAACTTCTTTTTTTTAAAATAGGTTGCAAGAACTGGTTAACACAGAATTTGTAATCTGAAAGTATAATTATCAATCCGTTTTAAAATTCCCCAGCACACACATACACACAAAAAAGGCCAAACAAATAGGGTCTCTGCAGAAATGGGTGGTTGAAGAAAAAAAACTATGAAAAGGATAAAGTTTGCAGGTTTCTGACAATGTCGACCTGGTGCTATCTCATGCAAGAACTGTCACTAGTCCCAGCAGATGTCTGGAGGTTCTCACCAACGGAGCTTCAGCAAAGAGAAAATAGAGCTGGATCAACCCTTCTTGTCACAGCCTCCTGGGTTTCCAAATACAGACAACTGCCACTGAGATGAGGATTCCTAGCTGGATACTGATAATCACACTGTGTTTCAAGCAAGGCAAAGGGAGCACGAGCTGGTCAGCTTTGCCCCTCCTCAGTTCATTCCCAACTGTGTTCAAAAAAGTAAGTTCAAAACATAAATCTCCTCAATCAGGTGATTTCCAGTAAATCACCAGGACTTTGCCTTTAGAAGATTTTTTTTCTCCCCATCAATTAAAGTGATAGCAGTTCAATAGACAAATAGCTCTCCTCCACAATTGTTGTGTTGGTCATTTAGCTGACATCATGTGATTTCTTGGAAAAGGCATGCTTGTTCCAGTACAAGGTGAACTTATGACTTAAAAAAAAAAATTCAGGTTAGTTCCCATGTGTCCAAATAACAAGATGTCCTTCCAAATTTTAAATGAAAATATAGTTCTTGTAGACATGGTTTTAACAGATGTAAATAATACCATGGCACAATTTCAAATAAGAATATGGGAGTTCTCCTGGATAATAATTATCCCACAACAAGCAAGTAAAGATAGATTATCTTATTGCCATTTGTGGGAACTTGCTGTGCGTATAACCAGATTTTCCTACGTGACTACACTTCACAAAGTGCTTGATCAGCTGTAAAGTGCTTTGGGATGTCATGAACGACACTATACAAATGCAAGTCTTTCTTGTTTCTAATTGAGCAGCAATATCAACTATTTTTAAGGCCAGCACCTGTTGATAGCACCAAATAACCATTTAAATTCCTGCAATATCATGCGGAAAAGCTGTGTAGCTATTCACTGTGCAATGTCGGCGTGCAGTGGAGGTTGTCAAAGGAAAGCAAGGTTCACTTTGAAGTGTTGGGAGCATTTCTGCATGCAGTAAGGAAAAGAAGCAATATCATTGATGGCAAGGGTTGCCATAGTCCCCAGAAGGACATGGGTGGAAACTGCACATTCAGCCTCATGAACCCAGCAGACCCGAAAGTTACAAGGAAAACATATCAGGGCTTTAAAAAAATCTAATAAAGTAAGGCAAATGTACTTATACGCATCACAGGAGATGTGGAAAGTCAGCCCTAGCAAACTTTAAATCCTTCTTTGCTGAACCAATCTTAGCAGTAAGAGGAGGTTAAACAGTACACGACAACCAATTAATGTTTAGCACGAATGGGGATACTTAGTACATAGACCAATCTGTGTTGGCAAGTAACAAGAGGGTCACACAAGAAATACTTGTTAAGTCAACCTAGCAGAATGATCTCTATTCAATTTGAATCAAGCTGAATGTTGCTCAGAATGTTGTTAAAGCTCAGCAGCTGTCTGTACATGTCTGTGGCCTGTGTTCCACAGTCAGTATCTAGGGGCAGGATTTTTCCCTTGGCGTGCGGGCTGGACGGGGGCCCGCAAAAGCGGTCGGGAAGCTGCCCGTTGCCCGCGATCAGGCCTCGAGGGCAATTTCACGCTGGCGGGCCAATTAAGGTCCGCCCAGCATGAAATGCGAGTGGCAGCGCCCCCAGCGCTGCTTGTACAGACTAGACAGGGCAGAGAGCTGCCTCAGGGAGATGAGTCGATTTTTTTTTTAAATTAAAAGATTTTATAAATGTTATGAAACATATCCCCTCATGTAACTCTGTCACATGAGCAGGGACATATTATTAATGGAAAATATAAAGTTTTTATTTGATTTTTTATTTGCTCTTGGAAACCTCATCCCGTCCGTGGATGAGGTTTCCAAAAAAGTGCAAAGGCCGCTTGTCCTTTTTGCCTGCCCGTCAACTGTAAGATTGGAGGGGCAGCGAAAAATTTCTTTTAATTAACTTTTTAAAGGCTTTAATAGGCCTTTTAATTGTCGGCATTTCCATCCCGCCTGACATTGGCTCCGGGTGTGGGTGACATATTGCAGACACTAGCAGCACAATAACTGAAAAATTAGACAGAACCCTGGAAATTCAAAGCAGCTCCCTGAGGCTGCTAAACAATGATTGTTAGCCTTCTGGGAGCTCCATTTAACCTCCCTCCCCCACCAGCATCCTTATTCCACCCAGCGCCTACCCCCTTCCCGCCCCCGACAGCTGTGCTGAGCCTGTGTCAGCCAGCGTGAAATTGATGTCGGGAGCTGATAGCGGGCAGGAGCGGCAGTCCTGCTGTTCGTGCTCCCCTGCCAGACCCAGAGGGCAGAGACTGCTGGCGATATTGTCAGTGTTTTTAAAGTTGACTCTGTTTGGGTAGAAGAATTGGAATAAGTTATTAAAAATGTTAGAGTAATTTCATTGAGCTTGTGTAGGGAGCTGTAATAAGTTGGTGAATTTGTGAGGAATTTAGATAGCTCCCAGAATGGATTCTGTGTTGGCTTTCTTGCTGAAACCTTGTTGGGTGGGCACAACCTTAGACCTTTAGCTGTGAATTTTGATCTCTCGGCTTCCCTTTTTCCCATGTCTTGCAAAGGACCTGGATCCAGTGCAGAAAAAGGTTCCGTGACCTTCTGCGCTCTGCCAGGGTGAGTAGTGAATCCAGTTGGAACCATGGATAGATGTCTTTGTGGGCGGCAGCACTTGTTGGTGCTCCACGCGTGGGAAATGCAGAGTGTAAATTGGCACATATTCCTGTGTCTTAAAAAACAACAAGAGATCAGAGCGGATGGTTGGCAAGTCGGTTAGGGTGAGGTGCGGCATTGTGATGGGCACCCAAACCTGCGTATTTGGGAGGGGGGGGATGCAGGCTGGTATGTTCTGGCATGTAGACGGGGGACTAATGAAAGCACATTTGTCCTTACAGGAGAAAAGGAGACACAATGCGCAGGAGACACAAGGACGAAAGGCTGGTGGTGTCCCAAACCTTCTGCTCATAAGTCAGGCGGAGGAGCAAGTTCTAGAGATGGCATGCGAACGTGGAGCCAGGTCCACTGGTCACGGAGAGGCAGTGTCTCGGAGGAGGGTAACAGTTCATTGGATAAGGGAGAGATTGGGGGAGGGTATGAGAGATGTGGACAGCAGTTGTAAGACTGACATGTGAAATCCATTATTCCCCATTGCTTGTTCAAGGGCAGTAGATAGATGGGAACATTCACCACCTGGAAATTCCCTTCCAAGCTACTCACCATCCTGACTTGGAAATATATCACCGTTCCTGTCGCTGGGTCAAAATCCTGGAACCCACTGCCTAACAGCACTGTGGGTGTACCCACAGGAACTACAGCAGTTCAAGGAGGCAGCTCACCACCACTTTCTCAAGGGCAATTACGGATGGACAATAAATGCTTGCCTAGCCAGCAACGTCCACATCCTGTAAGTGAACAAAAAATTCAGAAGTCTTTGCTCAGGCAGATGTCCATTCTGAGGAGCAACCAGACTGCATGCACTCTTGAGTTCGTAATGCTGTTCGAAACTGACATTTTTCTTCCTCCCTCAGATGGAACATCTTCATGACCCCAGAAGGGGCCCCGAGGATCCTCCCTTGACCTCCAAGGATGACCAGTAACCAGGTGCACCTGTGTCACATCCTCCCTCTGCACCGTGCACCAGCGCAGATACAGGAACATCAGCGGCATAAACATTTCAGGGCAGATGGCAGTGCACAGTAGGGAGGCACATTACACTCGCCTGAGGAGCTGGTGGGGGCAGGGAGTCCCCAGGGCGCCAGCAGTCGGAGGAGAGCTGGAGACCAGGACGATACTAGGCTCAAGGCAGATGAAGAGCCTTTGGAGCTGCCCATAAGGTGGGCATGCTGGACGTCCAGCAGGATGCATGTGAAGATCTGGCCGAGATCCCTGAGAGTCTGCATGCCATGGTCTCTGTGTCGGAGGAGTCCATGCGGCGCATGAACACTGCATTGGCCCAGAGCTCAGAATGCACAACCTCCTCTACAGACAGAATGGCAACTCTCATGGAAAGGTAGCCCCAGGGACTCAACCAGGGGTTTCTGGGGTTACGTTCAGACCTGCAAGTCCACACACTAGTCACAGGTCACTGTCAATGTGAGAGATGGATGAGGCACCTAGTGACTCTGCTCATATCCCGTCTATCAATGGTGAGCAGGGAGATTCAAACCAACCTCATGCTGGCAGACAACCTGCAGCTCCATGCATCTGAGGGCCCCTCTCGGGATGCTCCTGATGATGGCTGCAGCTCATCCGCCCCTCTGCCAGTGACTATCGCATCTGGTGAGACTGCAATGACTGAGAAGTGCCCAGTCATGGCGCTGGACTCTCCTGCTCAGGCCCCAGCAACCAGAGGATGGCCGCCAAGGTCATCAATGCTGACAGGGCATCAGAGTCAGCAGCCTGCCTCCAATCCAGCTGCCAGTGAGGGGGAAGCACCAAGAGATAAGCAGTCGCAAGTGGAAATTTAACTCACTATTATCACATAAAGGGTCTCACAGGTGATTATTTTTTCCTTGACACGTGTGTAACAGTGCATGTACAGCTCTCCCTTCAGCATTAAAATGTTAGATCACCTGCAATGGCTTTGTTGTGCTTTATGCAATTGTTAGGGAAGAGGCCTGGGAGTTTTCTGTAATACATATAATGGGCTGCGAAGTTTATTTTAGAGGTCGGGACTTGACTGAAGGGTGATCAGCACAGATCAGTAAGGTGGCGTTTCCCTTGCCATCACCTTAACTCCTTGCTTTGGAGTCCTAATTGAAAGTCCTCTGAATCAAGGCCTCCCTGACTCCCATTAGCACCCTCAATTCAGGATCTTGCTCCTCAACCTGGGGCTGTTCAGGCTCCTCCTCAGACTCAGCTCTGGAATCGTCCTCTGCAGCCTCTGGAACAGCATCATTGTCTTCAGTCTCCAACGGGTCACCCCTTGAGAGAGCCAGGTTGTACGGGGCAAAGCAGACAACTACAATAGGGAAGACGTGTTTCGGAGGATATTTTAGTGATCCCCCTGTGCGGTCCAAGCAGCAATGCCTCATCTTGAGTAAGTCTACAGTCCTCTCAATTATTGCCCTTGTGGAGGCATGACTGCGGTTGTAGCTCTCCTCCGCTGCAGTCCTTGGGTATCTCCGCAACGTCATCAGCCACCTTTTGAGCAGATAGCCTTTATCCCCCAGTCGCCAGCCAGCCATCCCAAGCATGCTGGTGCAATGAACAGCCTTGGCACCTGGGAGTGACGGAGGATGTAGGCATCAGTACAGCTTCCTGGACACCTGGCACAGACCTGCAGTATCTGATTCTTGTGGTCACACACAATCTGGACCTTAAGAGACTGGAAGCCCTTTCTATTGACAAAGGCACCCGGCTCCTGTGCTGGCACCTTTATGGGCACAAGTGTGAAGGCAATGGCTCCCTGAATTCAGGCAAATCCTGCAATTACGGCAAAGCCTCTGGCTCACTCTGCCTGGCTGGCCTCGTCTGTCCTGAACTCAATGAAGGTGTTGCCCTTCGGACCTGTTCATCTGTGACCAATTGATGCAGCTGTGGGGAGCAGATTGCGAGACTCCACAGAGATTTTCTACTGACCCCTGGAATGAACCTGAAGCATAAAAATTCAGGGCCACTGTCACCTTCAGAGCCACTAGTGTGGAAACTCTTTCATGGCCAATCATCTCACAGGTAGAGGTGACAGTGTCTCTGGAGAGGTGGAGCCTTCTTTGACACTGAACCTCTGTCACGTACACTCTACTTGCTGGGTATTGGTGTCTTCTCCAGACCCTTCTGCCTAGCAAATCCTGCTGGCCTTCTGCCCCTTCTGGTTGCACCTCTCAGTCCATTGGACAGACTCTGGGACATGCCTGCAGGCAACTGGCCTCCCCTCCCTCTGGCCCTCTCATTCCCTTCTGAGGGGGTCCCTCCAGCTGAGTACACAATCCCCATGTTCTTCCAGATGGTGGGACAGGTTTCTGCACTGAAAGGGTCTTTCTGTAGAAAGCCTTCGCAAATGTTTAGCAATCAGAGAATTTCCCAAAACACCCAAAAATGACCTCTTAAGTCAATTACAAACAACTCACAGTAAAACTCCTAACTCCTCACCTTACCAACATCTCTGGGCCTTTTATCCCGCCCTGGATGTCGAATGAACGAAAAACGTGAAGGCTGCTTGGCCGATTGGCCCTTGCGCCGAGCGTAAAAGTGCACAGGCCACTCAAAATCGCTGTCAATTGGTCTTTTAATAGGCTTAATAGGCCCTTTAACAGTTGGTGGGCACACTTCAGACTTCCACATGTGCCCACCAACTCAAATATCATGAGGCGGCGCAACGACGTTGGGACACTCTCCTACCGTCTCGTGCCCCATTTCGCAAACGTTCATGTCTACCGCACGCCCGCTCGCCAAACAAAAAATTCTGGCCTTAGAATATCTTACGCTGCATTTTGTAAGGATGTGCCCAATGATGAGTGAGCTGGGTCTCCTGCCCTGCAGACTGGGTTTTAGTAGGTATTAAGGATATTCTGGTCAAACCCTTGTTCTTGATTGCAGGTTCTTGGTACATTTGCTTGGGCTAGCATCTTAACAAGATGCCAATTTATTGTCCACAATACGATGAAAACAAATCAAAATTTTAAATGGGATTTAATATGATTTCAAAGAAGATAACTTTAAATGCTATGAAGCATTTCTCATTAGTCCTAGAGAGACAATACTGACTGGAATTATGGTGCATGTAAAAATTCATCTGAAGGAATAGAAGATCAGAGTAAGAAATGGTTAATTTTAGATCTTACACAATTCTGTAGACCTGTAACATGTATTGACAAAATGCCTAAGTTCACAAGCAATGAAAATTTAATGGATTGTATAACCCATTAGGTATTCTGAGTCACTCCCAACCAATTAGGAGCAAGAATATTCTCCTTGGAATATGTGACTGAATGGTATGTGAGAGAATACAGTTACTGTCAGAAAATGGCAGACTGTTCACAATCTCCATCAGAAGAGACCATTTTGAGTAAGAAACTATTGCAGAGCCAAACTCAATTGTCATTTTTTTTTCAAATAAAAGCTTAAAATGATATACTTGAAATAAAATTACGTTAAAAACGCTGCATTAATTTTTAGTTTAAGGAACCAATGTCATTTTCTTCATCAAGTTCACACCAACAACCCCCCACGACCTCAGCTTGAAGATTCACAAAGAATAAATGCACCATTTGGTTCTAGACAGCTATTACTGCCTTTCACCTTCCTACCATGGCCACAACCAAAGTCCATGTGTAACTCTACATCCCAACTGCTTTGTAGGAGGACCAAATCTCCATTTGTACCTTTATGCTGAGCAGAGCTCAGTGGAGCAAAAATTGAGCAAAATCTTATTCAATCCATGCTCTAGCAAGCAGTACCATCACATTATCATTTTTTTAAAAAATGTGCATAGACATATTAAAATTACTTACCTCTGTTTGAGACTATGGCCTCATGACCTTCTCCCATGAAGACACCTCCCAATGCCATAGCAATATGATTCTGGAAGCTACATTATCCAAGTGGAGCTGCGTAACATTTCCAACCATTGCAAGCATTGCCTTGAACTGCAGTATTCCTCTAGATGACATTTAGGCATGTTAGCAATGATCATAGCATGAAGAGTGAACATTATTTAGGGACATTTTAAAAATTTACTTTTTGTACTTAAAATTGGACTGTGGCAAAGGTCTTAAAAACAGTCATTTAAGTTTTATTTCTTAATTTTATAAGAAATTTCAAATTCTAAGAAAAGAATGTGTTTGTTTTGCCAAACACAACCCCTGTATACTACCAGTAGAGGTGCAGCTTAATATCTCCTGCCCCATGGGACACATCATTAACATGTTTAACTTGGGTTGCTACGGTGCAATTAGAAGCTTGATTTAAAATTCCCTGCTGCTACATTGATTTTTCCAGAGGCCAGGAAACCCAGCAGTGAAAAGGAGGTGAGAGCTGCCAGCTCTATAAGTGCCTTCTCCTACAATCCTTGTGGGCCAGGAGAAGCAGATGTGTTTCCCCCGCCCCTTTCACCTTGGCCTGTCAAATAGGCCTTCAGCCTCCCATCTGCCAAACACAGCCTCTTTCTCTCTCCCCAGTGATGATCCAACACACAACCAATGCTCTGATCTCTCCGAACACCACGATGGCACCTCACCCACCTTTCCAACTCCCAATGTCCTCTCTACCCGACCCTAGGCCCACATCTCTCTGCAACCCCCAGCCCAATGGCTCCTCTCTAACACCACCCCACCAGCCCCAATGACATTTCTCTCCCTCCTCTAGCCCTAAAGGCCCTTCTCTACCCCCAGCCCCAATGCCTTCTCTCTGCACCCTCCCCCGATCCTCCTGAATGGCCTCTCTCTCCTCCACCACAACAATCTCTTTCCCACCTGCCACAATGATCGCTGCCCTACCAACTAGCCCTGATGGTGTCTATTTCCCCACTGCCACAATGACCCCTCTCTACCACACCCACAATAACCTTTCTCTAAACCCCACTACCATGATGACCTCTCCCCCAACATCCCAGCCCCAAAGGCCTCTCTCTCCCACCCTGACCTCCACCCCGCCCACCATGATTGCCAACATTCCCCCCCCATCTTCCCAGTTGCTGGGGACCATCCCCCCAAGGGCCTCAGCTGCATTCTCCTGCCACTGGTGTTCTCTCCCAGCTACTGCCAAATCTTCATCTGGCCCGCTGCCAGGTAGAAAACAGATCCAAAAAGTAAAAATAAGATCCTGCTGTTCATTTCAGCTGGACTCCCATGCCACTATCATTGCCTAATTCTTTGACTATTTTTGGCTTCCGCTGCCTCTTCATCAATATTGGGGTCAATATCCCCACTACCAGTGCAAACTACTTGTTCCGAAATTGAAACTTTCCCATGATAAGCAAGATATTTTGTGGAAAGGATGGGTCTAATGTCGTTAATCTTTTGGTCCCATAGTACCTTCAAACTGAATCATAACAGCACTCTTCACAAATGCTATGCAATTCAGCTTTTTATCATTCTGCTTGAAATCTTGTTCTGTACATCTCATTGTAAATGCAAACTTCAATAATATGCAGTGGCAAACTCCCTTGTCCAGACCGTAAATTATAAATCGAAAGCTCAAGAAAGCAGAAAAATTCCATAAATCTTTTATTTCTCTCCAACTGCTGACCTGTGGAACTAATGTCAATAACATTCTACTTCTTAATAAAGGGAGAATGACTCTGAATGAATGTTTATATCTACAATGCCATTTGAAAGTGAAAATGTTACCTTTCAAAGTTCTGTCAAAGTCTTTGCCTCAGCCAGATTTAATCAGGCCGATTTCAGAAGTATATGCAAATGTATGCTTCAGAAGTATACGCGTAAATCCAACATACAAAATAAAGGGAAATCCTGCAGTGTATAATAGAAGGTAGTGTCTTGTTCTTGAAATGAGTGATGTTTCCACAATGTCTAATGGTATGTTCTTTTCATATTTGCAATATAGGAGGAAATATGTTAAGGAAGGAAGACTTTTCGAACAAACAGATCACTAATAACATTCCGTAATACTTAAATATTTTAGCTGGATTAATGGACAACATTAACTCTAATATCTCCACATCTATTGTGATTAAGAGAATGTTTTGAAGGATAAGGCGAAATGGATAACTTACCCAGGATGAATGTATTCTACTTCACTCCATGAAATCAGAGGAGCTAATTGCTCAAATATATAGTGTTTTCTCCCCGCCTCTCTACTGAAAGCAATGTCAATGACTCTTTGCTGGGTACATTTCAGGCATCAGTCATCCTTTATATCTTACCAAGCCACTTGAGCAGATATTGGGATAGGACATAGTTAAAGAAGTAGCTTTTAAGGAGCAGCTTAAAGAAGGAGAAGACAGAGATGCAGAGAGGTCTAAGGAGGAAATTCCGGAGCTTAGGGGCAAGGTAGCTGAGGGCACATTCGCCAGAGCAGTGAAAACTGTCAATGTGCAGTGGCCATAGTTGGAGGAGCACAAAGAATTCACAGGGTTATGGAGCTGGAGAAGGAAACAGAGTGACAACTCTTCGACAACTGATGCATGTCCAAATGCTCAATCACGTTTTTGATAATACATTACAGGAGCTAACCCACGATTGATACTAAACTGTAGCTACCTGGTTTCTCTCCTCTTAAGTAAAGGAGTACTATTTGCAATTTTTCAATCCACGGGTAAAATTCCTTAAGTTAGAGTGCATTGGAATAATATAATTAATTTATCTGCAATTTGCCATATAGGTTAGATCCATTGAATTCCTCCTTTTCACTTATTTTTGGATTTCCTAATCCAGGTGGGTAGTTTGTCCTCTTCTCCCTCTGTGAAAATGGTTGCAAAGTACACGTTAACAAGCCTGCCATTTTTTTATCATCAATTATAATCTTCCCTGCATCAATCCTTAATGGACCCACATTCACTTTTACTGCTCTTTCTCCTCACATATTTGTTTTTGCTTCTCATTATTTGCTCAAAATATTCTCCAGGCATATAATGGTTCTTTCACACTGTGACCTCCATCATTCACCTCAGAGCTGGCTCTGAGCTCCCAACAAGATTTTACATGTACAGTTGATCATAGACATTTCTCTTAGTTTGAAACAATAGCTTTGGTAGGGCTGCTTGTAAAATTGCTTACTTGTGTGTGCAGAATATGATCAGTTAAAGTTCGTTCAAGTGGTTTTCACAAAAAAAATCGATCAGCAAAGTGATAAGAAAAGTTGAAATGTGTTAAACAGCACAAGGCAGGACAATGAATCAAAAGTTGCACCTTCTGGTGGAAGGTCATTACTCAAAATTAACAACATTGACATGACTACCACATAGCATCTGAACTGCAACACATCAGGCCTATAGTTTCACATAATCCTTCGCTCATTCATTGACAATCCAGTCAGAAAATCAGAACACGACTGTATTCTCATGTAAGAGGGGGGCTGTCAGAAGCTTAATTTGTTTGTGTGCACAGCAGATGACAGAACAGCATTTTAGATATTAGTGATAATTGAGCTTATTTTGTTAATGCCTAATGTTGAAAGTTCCACATCTGAACAGCTTGGTGGTGCAGTAAATTAGACAATGGGCGGAATTTTCCCAAATTTGCACCAAGTACGGTAGCGGGTGGGCAAAATGCCATTCCACCCACCGACAGCGATGGCAGGTTTTCACACCGCATCATCCCGAGCCCGCCCGCCACATTACTTACGAATTCCTGGGAAACATGCCGTTTCCATGGCAGGCGGGCTCTCATTCCCCCATCTGCCATCACCCCGCCATTGCATCATGCCACTGCCATGTTTAAAATGCAGCCGCCAGCATAGTGCTTATCACCACCAGCTCACCACCGCTGCCCGGGAGCCATGGCCAGCAAAGGGAAAAAGGACTGCAGCCCCCGAGCTTTAATGACGGTCCCTCGAGCGAGTGCTGGATGCCATGGCGACTCGCCGGGATGGCCTGTCCACCCGCTTTGGCTGAAGGATGGGCAGCAACGTGACCAATCCAGCTTGGGAAGTGGTGGCAGCAGTGGTCAGCATCAATGCCCTTCAGACGAGAACAGGCACCCAGTGCCACAAGAGGATGAATGATCTCCTCCGTTCCGCCAGGGTAAGTCACTCATCTCATCACTCTCAACTCACACACTCACAAACCCATCACACACCCACAGGGCCCTCACTCACTGCCAGTGCGAGGGACATCACCATTCATTCTCTCGCACTCACCTTCATTGTCCTCATCCTGTCCATGGGACCACCCGCACAGGTCAGGCATACATATCATCTGGCCTGGCAGGCATCCTGCTTACACTTTCTCCATCTCTATCCATGCAGGGCAAGCTGGCACACAACAGGAGGGAGGGGCCGCAGACCAGTGGTGGAATGCCCAAAATCAAGGTCCTCATGGACTTTGAAAACAGAGCCATCCAGCTGGCCGGCCACAATCTGGACCAGTCCTGTGCTGACAGTGAGGTCATTGCTGCTCTACCAAGTGAGGATCTAGCAGTGCAACATCCATCAGACAACCATGCTGTGAGTGATGTGTCCTCTTTCACAGGCCGCTGCCATGCACTAATTATCTCTCCATGATTTCACAGGCATATCTGCCAAACAGCCGACAGAGTCCATGACCCAGGGCCTCCAATCAAGTTCCGAAGAAACCTCTGAAGAGGATCTGGAGGTACCCTCCCTGAGGTTCCGTCACAGCGCTCACCCACACCCTCCGCCAGCGCAGAGACACACACACCGGGGGGACCTAGCTTTAGAGTAGCCCCCAGATCACAATCTGGTGAGCACATCGCACTGTCTGATCCACAGCAGGCGGAGGCAGGGGGCTTCCCAGGTGTCCACTCCCAGGAGGATTGCTGGAGGCCAGAACGTTGCTGAGTGCGAGTCAGATGATGAGCCTCTGGACTCGGCCGTGTCAAGGTTGCTGGAGCTGCAAAGGTAAGCTAGGGAACATCAGGAAGGGATGTCCGCTGCACTCCTCAGATTGCAAGGCACAATGGAGAAGTCTGTCCACCTTCAGTCTGTGGTGTTAGCGCCAGCATTGCAACACACCAAGGTCAACACTGGCAGGATGGCAGTCGCCATGGAGACCTTGGTCCAGGACTTTGCTCCTGCATTGCTGCACGGGCTCAACTCCATCGCTAATGCCATAGTTGGCCTCCAACCGTGTGTATGCAAGACGGGTACCGGGCAACTCTATCTCACTCCAGCTGCCCTGGGTGCCTCTGCTCCTCAAGGAGTCTGCCTGGGGCAACAGGGCCCATAGGGAGGAAGATCAGCAGGTGCGCACTCAGGCCCATCCACCCTGGTGACTCTGAGTGTCCAGCCCATCTGACTTCCTTCTTCCTGTGACTTCAGCAGCTCCAGCTTCACAGGCCAAGGCAGGTGCCACTGCCACACAGCAGGACCCCGAAAGCAGGCTGGGGCCCTCCAGGTCTCGGCCTTCCAGAGAATGCCCACCAATGTCATCACAGACAGGGCGTCGCAGTCAGCAGGCTGCCTCCATCTCCACTGTAGATGTCCGGGGAGCAACAAGATGTAGTGGCAGGGATGCATGACACCCTCTACAGACTGTATTTCATGGCCCCATGAGACCGGTCCAGGCACCAGAACCTCATCTTCAGCATTCCGATGGTTTGCTCTACCAAGTTGCGAATTGCAACATGAGCCTCATTCTGGAGCCTGAGGCTGCCGCACAGGTGTCATCAGCCACAGCCTCTGCGGGTAGCCCTCGTCCCCAAGGAGCCATCCCTGCAGTTTCTGTGGACCCTGGAAGGCCCCAGGGATCTGTGACCGACTGAGGATGTAGGTGTCGTGCACACTCCCTGGAAACCGTGCGCAGACCTACAGGATGCGTTTGTGGTGGTCACACATCAGCTGCATGTTCAGTGATTGGAATCCATTGTGATTGATGTAGTCCACCGTGTGCAGCGATGGAGACCTGAGCGCCACATGAGTGGAATCGATCGCACCCTGAAACTGTGGCAATCCCGAGATCCAGGAGAATCAAATGGATCTTGCATCCTGGCTGTCCTGGTCCTGGGCAAAATGCACAAAGTTGTGTGCCGTGGAGAAGATGGCATCTGTGACCTCATGGATGCATTTGTGGATGGCGGCTTGTGATATCCCACAGAGGTCACCTGTGGAGCCCTGAAAGGAGCCACTGGCATAGAACCTGAGTGCCACGGTCACTTTCACAGCCACTGGCAGTGGATGCCCTCCATGTCCCTTTGGCACCAAGTCCTGCAGTAAGTGGCAGATATACGCGACCAGGTCCCTAGACATGCGCAGTTTATCAGCGACACTGGTTCTCAGTCATCAGCAGGAATGACAGGTGGCGTCTATAGGCCCTGGGTGTCATTAGGCACCGACCAGCCATGGCTCGCCATGTGCAGGAGCCCCTGCTGCCCTTTCTTCCTGAGGTTACTGCTCCCGTGTTAGCATGGCCAGGAGCCTCAGTCGCTCTCTCTTCTGTCGTCTTCATTCTCTATAGGTCATCAGGTATAGAGCTAGGTCACCAGGCTCAATTCTCCTGTTGTGGTCCTCTTGCAGCACGAAAGAGAGAGAAACGTTGTTGGCATGGCTGTACTTAGCACCTTTCCTGGCCCTGTGCTTCAGCCCCTTCACACTTCCCAGAGAGTGCTGGCCACTCCTTGGATGGCCACAGATGAGTGGCAGTGGATGCCCTCCATGTCCCTTTGGTGCCAAGTCCTGCAGTAAGTGGCAGATGTAAGCGACCAGGTCCCTAGACATGCGCAGTTTATCAGCGACACTGGTTCTCAGTCATCAGCAGGAATGACAGGCGGCGTCTATAGGCCCTGGGTGTCATTAGGCGCCGACCAGCCATGGCTCGCTGTCGCCTCTGGGAGGTATGTGCAGGAGCCCCTGCTGCCCTTTCTTCCTGAGGCCCTGTCAGCCTGCAACATGGGGGAGACTGCTCCTAACCAGGATTCTGAGATTGCAAGGGGCTGTGAGCACCTCCAGCAGCGACTGCTACATGGCCAGCATTGGCGAGGAGATTGTAAGTGCGCAGTCCAACTGTTCCGTGGTCCAGTAAAGTGGTCACCGACTTGCAGTCTGTGCCGGGGGGGGTAAGATATGGAGCGCTTAGTGGCACGTTGGTGCCTCTGCATTGCCTGCATGGGTAGGCAGGCTAGGAGCCCGACCCAATCATATCATTGTTGCCGCACCTGTCTCAGTTGTAGAAGAATGGTCAGTTTGTACAGGTGTCCCTACTGCATGGCCACTTCCCTCGCCTACCCTGCCCCCCACCTCGATTTCTTGTGTGTAGGATCCAATGCCTGGCAGCAGTTGCCCACCCCCACTGCCCCCTGACAACAGTTGCCTCCAAGGCTGGGCAGCAGTTGCCCCTGGACACACCCCCGACAACAGTCACCTCCATGGCAGGGTGGCACGTCATCCCAGCACCCCCACCCCAGCGCCCCTGAAGCCTGCAAAGCAACAGGCGACCTTGGCGAGCTGTGGAAAACGATGCTGTTCACTCACCTCCCGTTCCCCCAAAGTGAAGGCCGCCAAGTGCCCGTCGCCTGCGTGCTGTTGTGAAACACGTCGAGGTGCTTTCCCGCTGATGTGGATGGACGATCCGGCAGGGGTGCAAGAGCCTGGCGGGATGGCCTTTTAATGATATGCTGATGTATTACAATGAGCTCCCCAAGGACCATTGGCAGGAAATGCGGCCTGCCGTTGGCGGGCTGAGTGGACAATCGCGACCTGCCTTTCTACTGTCGTGAAACAGATCACACCATTATTGTCCGCACATGCCACCTATCCCAGCAGGCAGGGAAAATTCCGCCCAATGACTTTCTAAAGCTGGAATCTGGATTTAAATGCCAGCTAGACGGAAATAGCCTGTTTGCTTCAGAATATGTATAATCTCAGGTGAGCTATGTCCCTCACACAAAACTACTCCCAAATGAGTCCTAAATTGTTAATCACAGAGTGGTTCGTGAGGAAAACTGAAAAATTACCATGGATCCTTCTACTGAGGTTTGTACTGAGATGCATCGTTAAGCAAAATATTAGATTGCCATGCTATATCTAATCTAACTTAAGAAGGATATAAAATGTAAATTGCTCCATTACCAGTATAGCATTCCTTGCCCTAATATGAAGAAAAAATGATTGAAAATACAGTGAGAAGAATTTGAGTGCACTTTGAATACTCCAGATCTGCATAGATTGGTGCACAAAGATCCAAGTACAGCACTATTTACATTAAGTATAGAAATTCTGCATAAAACATGTAAACACTTTGAAATGAATTGTTATACAAATAATTCAATTTGAAGACTTACTTAACACAAGAGGAGAATTCTTTTTTTATATTTGCAATTTAACTTCAATTATAGAGAACTGAATGAAGCATCCTTTAGGAGTCATTAACGAGACTAGCATAAGGTGTTGGTATAATAGTCGTATTTGTATGGCATCACCCTATTTTACCATCAGGTTGTTCTTTAAGTGGTTCATCCATAGTCATGTCATTACATTAAGTTGTAGAATGCTAACTGGGAGGAAGGCTTGTACCCATGATTGTTCAATGCTGAGTTACTGATCTCCGGTGTGCAAATTGCAGGAATGATCGAACTGAGGGGTGCTACTAAACACAAGGTATCTAGTATAGTATTAATCCTTCACCTTAGGAAGCAAATATGTAATCTACACAACATCTTTATCAGAAAGTGGTGAGAACTTGGAGCTACTACAAGGAGCATTTGAGGTGCCTAGCACAGGTACATTTAAGAGGAAGTGAGATCAGCACATCAGGGAGAAAAGAATAGAAGGGTAAATTAATGAGGTTAGATGAAGGAGGATGGGAGGAGGCTGGGGTGAAACATAAATATCGGTGTGGATCTGTTAAGCCGAACGGCCTGTTTCTGTAAATACTTGGTAATGTTTTGTAAAACAATGCATGTAATGCTCAATAGCACACAGAACCTCTGCTAGGTGGCACAGGTACCAAGAGTGCAAAGCATTATTATTGGCATTCTTGCTACGGACACAACGGAGCACAGCTGTCACTTTCTGACAGACAAAATGCACAGATTCCCTCTGAATAGTTTGCCCTGAAATGTCAAACAAAGCTGCCCTACCTATCTAAAAGATCAGAACATCTGCTTTGCCAGTTATCAAACAGGGGTGCTGCACCATCCCACCACCCCAAACTATTCCTTTCCCACCCCATCCTCCACAGTCTTGACAAGGGCTTGAACAATATTCTTTACCATATGTAGACGTCACGCATCTTTCTAAAATTGAGCTCCCAGGCAGATTTCCCTCATGCCCCATTAGACAAGCTGCTGGCACAAGACCAACACTGTGCTGGAAGCGTATGCTAATTATTCAAATGACCTGGCCTGACAAAATTTTACACTGTCAGCTCAGTGTGTTAGCTTTGTGCTGGCAGTCAGGCATGCCTGACACAAATTTTTGTCCACTTATTTCTTCTACATACACACATAGATTAAGGAAAAAATTCAACACGCTTTAGTCATATTAAAATCTTCCAAGATGGTTGCATTAGTGTTTTAAAACAGCTTTTGAAAGAACACTTTCTTCAGCAGATGATTTCGCATTTGACAGAAGCTGATTTCCTTTTAACTATTTATCTACAATTATAGATTGAAGTTACATGCTCAAGTGGGGACACTGGGGCAAATTTTCAAGCTGCAGCAAAAACAAGAGACAAGTGAGCAGGATAGCTAGTGTTAACCCAGCCAATGACATTTTGGGAGGCACAACTCACTTTCAGGTTCATGCCTCAATTAAATATGATAAGTAAGCTGTCAATGCGAATCATGCTGATAATTGGCCTGATGTCAGCCCCAACTGGCCTCCACCTCTTAAAAAGTGGCAGAGTAAGTCAATTCCAGAAAGTTAGCCCTTCAAGTTTAGAATCAGTACAGAAAGAAGTTAATGCCTGACTCAGGTTGCAAAGGTAAGACTCCCATTCGCGCGACTGATGTCCTCTCTTACACATACCTGACCCTTCATAGTACTGGGAAAACTATTCTCATAGATAGACTCTTCAGCATGCCATTGGTCAAACACATCTTTTTCTTTCTCACATTTGCCAGGGAGAAGGCCCACACCCGAGAAGGGGCAACTGGGGAGATGCTGGCATTGTGGTAGTGTCACTGGACTGATAGTCCAGAGGCCCAGGCCAATGCCCTGGGGACATGCATTCAGATCCCACCATGGCAGCTGGTGGAATGTAACATTCAATTAATAAATCTGGAATATAAAGACAGCTAGTCTCAGTATTAGTGACCATGACAACTATCTTCAATTGTAAAAACCCATCTGGTTCACTAATGTACTTTAGGGAAGGAAATCTGCCATTCTTACGTGGTCTGGCCTACATATGACTCCAGATCCACAGCAATGTGGCTGACTCTTAACTGCCCTCTGAAATAGCCTAGGAAGCCACTCAGTTCAAGGGCAATTAGGAATAGGCAACAAATGCTGGCCTTGCCAGGGATGCCCACATCCCATGAAAGAATACATTTTAAAAAAGCACCATCCTTTAAAGTCTTACACGACTAGAAGAGGTAGCCATGGAAATCTTGCACAGGGGTAACGCTAGAGCTATAGTAGGTTGTAAGGCATGAAAACAAACACACCAGAGTTGCACTTGGTCCTCTATCTTTTTCTCTGATCACTTAGCTATTCCCCACAACTGTATCTGTATCTCAACTTGATGCTGTGTTACACATTCACTCATTGGCAATGAACCACGACTGATTCCAGTTACTAATCATTTTCTCTCAACCTCTTCTCAGGTCCTGTAGAAACCCTTGGCGGGATCTTCCAGCTCTGCCCACCAGCAGGAGTTACTGGTGCTGCCAAAGTCAATGGGCTTTTGATGCATTTTCCAATCCCGCCTATGACGGTTCCTGCCACAGCGGGGCCAAAACTCCCGGCCCCTATCTCTTGGCAACAAAAGGAGTTGCAATGAAAGGGTAAGCTTGCTTCCTAGCTCTGCTATACAGGGTCAAATTGTGACTTACAGTATGTAAAAGGTGATTCACAGCTACACATCAGGAACTGTTAGGTCCACTGGACTGGCCACCATAGGGACAATGCACCATATTGGACAATATAACACAATCTATTTCCAATTTGTGTGTAGCACTCGCACATGGCATCAAGTCACTATAGTTTACCAAGGAACATGTGGTCAACTCAATGCTGACTGCAGTTGGGTCTAGTCTGCATGAGTGTCTATTACCAGTGGTAGCATCTCCAATTTGCACACACTGTGGGAATGCTGTGGGAACTGATGGCTCCATCATTCCCTCCAACTTAACAAGCTTGAAGGAATGCATCCAAGATGTCACATCACTCCTACAGTATGCCTCCTCACGGATCAATGGAAGTGCCAAGTTGCCTCACAAATGTTAGCAGCACAGTTGGAGAAGTTCATGACGTATGCCTGCTCCTGCATCACCCCTCCTTTCAATGCCAGTCCTGTTGCCACAAAGTCAGCTGGAGAAATTGCAGACTGGCACATTATAAAGATATCATGGAAACTGCTGGTGAACCTGGCATGTACAGAGCATGTTGAGCACGCCAACCAGACATTTAGCAAGTGGGTCATCTATAACTTAAACCCTATGTTCTTCTGCTGGAGCATGTAAGGATATGACTGTGTGGTTGATGGTGGTCTAGATATGGGTAAGGTTGCCAATTCTGACCAGAACTATTCCTGGAGGTTTCATCACATAGCCACTTGTCTTCAACTGCTTCAGCCACATGCTCTCGCCAGATACATCCAATCTTGCAATCGCCTGCCTTCCCACTGCAATTGAAGAGCAAACAGACACTCCATTATCCATTCTCAACTATCAGTCAAACAGCCATCGCCAATATTCTTCTAATTAATAAAAGATGATGCTTGAGGAAAATATGAAAAAAAGCTTCTTGAACGTCCCTTTGATTTTCCTCCCAGTTTGCTTGCATCAGTGTCCCGCAGATGAATCTTCAATACTTGTAGGATCGCCAACCCTAATCAAGGGGATGCCTGCAATTCTTGAAAACCACATGGCCTTATTTTCCTGCTTTATAGGCTTTTTTGTATTCATTCATGGGATGTGGGCATCACTGCTAGGTCAGCATTTATTGCCCATCACTAATTGCCCTTGAGAAGGTGGTGGTGAGCTGCCTTCTTGAACCGCTGCAGTCCATGTGGTGCGGGTACACCCACAGTGCTGTTAGGGAGGGAGTTCCAGGAACTTGGCCCAGCGACAGTGAAGGAACGGCGATATATTTCCAAGTCAGGATGGTGAGTGATTTGGAGGGGAGCTTCCAGGTGGTGGTGTTCCCATGTGTCTGCTGCCTTTGTCCTTCTTGATGGTAGTGGTTGTGTGTTTGGAAAGTGCTGTCTAAGGAGCCTAAGTGAGCTCCAATAGTGCATCTTGTAGATTGTACACACTGCTGCTACTGTGCATTGGCGGTGGAGGGAGTGAATGTTTGTGATTGGAGCGCCAATCTAACGGGTTGCTTTGTCCTGGGTGGAGTCGAGCTTCGGGTGTTGTTGGAGCTGTACTCATCCAGGCAAGTGGAGAGTATTCCATCACACGCCTGACTTATGCCTTGTAGATGGTGGGCAGGCTTTGAGGAGTCAGGACATGAGTTACTCACCACAGGATTCCTAGCCTCTGACCTGCTCTTGTAGCCACAGTATTTATATGGCTAGTCCAGTTCAGTTTCTGGTGAATGGTAACCCCCCAGGATGTTGATAGTAGGGGAATTCTACAATGGTAATGCCATTGAACATCAAGGGGCAATTGTCAGATTCTCTCTTATTGGAGATATTCATTACCTGACACTTGTGTGGTACAAATGTCACTTGCCACTTGTCAGCCCAAGCCTGGATATTGTCCAGATCTTGCTGCATTTGGACATGGACTGCTTCAGTATCTGAGGGGTCATGAATGGTGGTGAACATTATACAATCATCAGCGAACATCCCCACTTCTGACCTTATGATGGAAGGAAGGTCATTGATGAAGCAGCTGAAGATGGTTGGGCCCAGGACACCACCCTGAGGAACTCCTACAGTGATGTCCTGGAGCAGAGATGATTGTTCTCCAACAACCACAACCATCTTGCTTTGTGCGAGGTATGACTCCAACCAGCGGAGAGTTTTCCCCCGCTTCCCATTGACCCCAGTTTTGCTAGGGCCCCTTGATGCCAAATGCTGCCTTGATGTCAAGGGCAGTCTCTCTCACCTCACCTTGGGAGTTCAGCTCTTTTGTCCATGTTTGAACCAAGGCCATAAAAAGCCGAGTGATCCTGGCGGAACTCAAACTGAGTGTAAGTGATCAGGTTATTGCTGAGCAAGTGCTGCTTGATAGAACTGTTGATGACATCTTCCATCACTTTACTTATCGAGAATAGACTGATGGGGTGGGAATTGGCTGGGTTGGATTTTTCCTGCTTTTTATATACAAGGCATACCTGGGCAATTTTCCATGTTGCTGGGTAGATGCCAGTGTTGTAGCTGTACTGGAACAGCTTGGCTAGGAACATAACACGTTCTGGAGCACAAGTCTTCAGTACTATTGCCAGAATATTGTCAGGGCCCGTAGACTTTGCAGGATCCAGTGCCTTCAGCTATTTTTGATACCAAGTGAAGTGAATCGAATTGGCTGAAGACTGGCATCTGTGATGCTGGGACCTCTGGAGGAGGCCGAGATGGATGATCCACTCGGCACTTCTGGTTGAAGATTGTAGCAAATGTTTCAGCCTTATCTTTTGCACTGATGTGCTGGGCTCTCCCATCATTGAGGATGGGAATATTTGTGGAGCCTTCTCCTCCAGTGAGCTGTTTAATTGTCCACCACCATTCACAACTGGATGTGGCTGGACTGCAGAGCTTAGATCTGATCTGTTGGTTGTGGAATTGCTTAGCTCTGCCTATCACTTGCTGCTTATGCTGTTTGGCACGCAAGTGGTCCTGTGTTGTAACTTCGCCATTTTGGCGCCTCATTTTTAGGTATGCTCCTGGCATGCCTGCCTGCACTCTTCATCGACTCCATTGAGAAGGATGACTTCATTGTTTTGGTGAAGCAACAACTGTTGCAGGCACAGCCAAGTGATTGGCTCATGCTGTAGCCTGGAATTTTTTCCATTCATTCATGGGATGTGGGCACCACTGGCTAGGCCACCATTTGTTGCTATCCCTAATTATCCTCTTGAACTGCTGCTGTCCATCTGGTGTAGGTACACCCACTGAGCTGTTAGGAAGGGCATTCCAGGAAATTAACCTAGCCACAGCAAAGGAACAACGGTATAGTTCCAAGTCAGGATGATGTATGGCTTGGAGGGGAACTTCCAGGTGGTGGTGTTCCCATGCCGCCCTTGTCTTTCTAAGTGGTCGTGGATTTGAAAGGTGTTTCCAAAGGAGCCTTGGTGAGCTGATGCAGTGCATATGTAGATGGTACACACTGCTGCTACTGTGCATCGGTGGAGGAGGATGTGACTAGGGTGCCGATCAAGCAGGCCAGTAAAACAGTGGTACAAAAATTCAGCAGCACCGTGACTTTGCAGGACACGCAATCTTGTGCTGAGCTGTTATCGATGCTCTGTGACAGTTTCTCTGGCAAAACACAGCCCCCTCATGCACTGCTTCTTACTGAATGGCAGGTCTGGGGGCTAGCACACAGGAGTTGATTGGTTACTAGATTGTTTGGTTCATACACTGTTTCTGGTCTTGACCTTTGTTGCTGTTTTCTTCAAATGTTCTCGGAAGGATAAGATCTGATCTAAAGTCACTCTCAAGTACATTGGGTTGTGATCATGCTTTTAGTCTCTGGCCATCGTAGACGAAACCAGAATTTCAACTTAAGGCTCCATCTTGGCCACCCCTCTACCTCTTTAGCTCCTATGATATTCTGCAAAACTCACCCCCTTTTCTGTTTTCACTGCTGCTGTTTTGTTTGACTTAACAGGAAGATTTCCACTTGAAGGTCATTTACCATTTCTCTAACTAGGAGTTGAGATGGACTGAGTTGCAGACTCCTCCATAACTGTGCTTTTAAGAAGCCAAGGTATGTGGTCAAGACCCATAGTGCACAATACCACCACCAAGGATGAGAAGAGCAGGAGACAGGACGGGTTAAATCAAGAAATAGTTACTTGGTATCGCCAAGCTATGTGTTATTTCCACGTTTATACATTCCCCCAGTTGGATTCATAATTCGGTTGGGTTGAGTCAGATAGGAACATAGGAGCAGAAGTAAGCCATTCAGCCCATAAAGTCTGCTCTGCCATTCAATTAGATCATGCCTGATCATCTACCTCAACGCCATTTTTCCGTGCTATCCCCATATCCCTTGATGTCATTAGTATCCAGAAATCTATCAATTTCTGTCTTGAACATGCTCAATGATTGAGCTTCCACAGCCCTCTAGGGTAGAGAATTCTAAACATTCACCACCCTCTGAGTGAAGAAATTCTGCCTCATCTCAGTGTTAAATGGCTTTATTCTGAGACTGTGTCCCCTGGTCTAGATCACCAACCAGGGGAAAGATCCTATCTACCTTAACCCTATCACACCCTGTAAGAATTTTGTAAGTGTCAACGAGATCACCTTTCATTCTTCAAAACGCTAGAGAATACAGACCCAGTTTCCTCAATCTCTCCTCATAAGCCAATCCTGCCAACCCAGGGATTAATCTGGTGAACCTCCATTGCACTCCCTGTACGGCAAGTATATCCTTCCTTAGATAAGAAGACTAAAACAGTACACATTACTCCAGGTGAGATTTCACCAAGGCTTTATATAACTGCAGCAAGACACCTTTCCTCCTGCACTCAAATTCCCGTGCAATGAAGGCCATCATACCATTTGCCTTCCTAATTGATTATTGCACCTGCATGCTAGCTTTTAGTAACTCATGAACAAGGACACCCAGACCCCTTTGGACACCCACATTTCCCAAACTCTCACCATTTAAGAAAACTCTACCTTTCTGTTTTTTTTTCCTACCAAAGTGGATAACTTCACATTTTTCCACATTATATTCCATTTGTCATGTTCTAGCCCATTTACTTAGCCTGTCCAAGACCCCTTGATGCCTCCTTGCATCCTCCTCATAACTTACCTAGTTTTATGACATCGGCAAATTTGGAAATATTGCATTTAGTCCTCACATACAAATCATTTAAATAGATTATGAACAGCTGTGGCCTCAGCACTGATTCTTGTGGTACCCCACTAGTAACAGCCTGCCATCCTAAAAATGACTTCTTTATTCTTACTCTCTGTTTTGTCTGTTAACCAATTCTCAATCCAAACCAGTATATTACCCCAATCCCATGTGCTCTGATTTTGTTACTAACCACCTGTATGGGATCTTATCAAAAGCATTCTGAAAATCCAAATACACCACATCTACTGGTTCTCCTTTATCCATGCTACTCGTAACATCCTCAAAAAACTCCAACAGGTTTGTCAAACATGGTTTCCCTTTCATAAATCCATGTTGACTCTGCTCAATCGGATCATTATTTTTTAATTGTCTAGTTATCACATCCTTTATAATAGATTCTATTTTCCCTACTACTGATATCAAACTAACAGTCTGCAGTTCTCTGTTTTCTCTCTACCTCCCTTCTTAAATAGTGGGGTTACAACATTTGCTACTTTCCAGTCTGCAGGAACCTTTTCCAAAACCTATAGAATGTTTGAAAGATGACCACCAATGATCCATTACCTCTGTAGCCACCTCCTTCCACACTCTGGGATGTAGCTCACCAGGTCCAGGGGATTTATCAACTTTCAGTCTAATTAATTTTTCAAGTACTACCTCTTTATTAATACTAATTTCTTTCAGTTCCTCATTTTCACAAGCCCCTTAGTTCCCTAGTATTTCTGGAAGATTTTCTGTATCTTCTTCTGTGAAGACAGAGCATAGTAATTGTTTAGCTTCTCCACCATTTCCCTATTCTCCATTATAAATTCTCCAGCTGTAATGGACCCACATTTGTCCTTGCTAATCTTTTCCTTTTCACACACCTAAAGAAGCTTTTACAGCCTGCCTTCATGCTACTCCCTAGCTTGCCTTCATATTCTCTCTTCCCTTTCGTTATCAGTTTCCTGGTCCTCCTTTGCTGGATTCTAAATTGCTCCCAATTTCCAGGTTTCTCTCTTTTTCTGGCAACCTTATAAGCCTCTGATCCAATGCAATCTTTAACTTCTTTCATTTGCCACAGTTGATTCATCTTTTCGGTTGGGTTTTTGTGTCTTAGAGGAATGCATTTTTGTTGTGGACCGTGAATTACTTCTTTAAATACTAGCCATTGCCTGTCTACCATCAAATTTTTAGTGTAATTTCCCAATCCACCGTAGCCAACTTGCCCCTCATACCTTCATAGTTTCCTTTGTTCAGCTTTAAGATCATGCCAGTTTACAGTCTAACAAACATCAGAGCTTATGTATGTGTAACACTCCATTGAGCATACTAAGAACTGATTAGACTCATCACATTACAGCAAGCAATTTGAGTGACAGGCTATGAATTTGGAGTCAAGTGCTCAGCTGCTTGAACTCACAAGATGCTAAACTTGACATTCTAATGGAATACATTTAGTGAGAGAAAACCACTCAGTTCAAAATATTGTTGGATAATGGCAAAATATGAGAGCTATGAATGCAACATACTAACAATATTCCATTCATGACATCAACTTTCTAAACTGCAAGTCAATATGAGTTGTATACTTAGCAACTTGTGTCAGTATAATTAGACAAAACTACAGGAGGTACCAGTTACTGATGGAAATAAGAAGGAATACTTGAAAGATAATTCACACTTAGGAAATCATTTACTCTCTCAGACTGAACCAAGGAAAATTCCTAAAGGCTAAGGTACTTATTCTTGATCAACAAATGCCAGGTGGTTGGACTGTCACTACCTGTGGTGTTTACTGCTTAGACACCGTTAAGCAGTCTTGAAGAAGTTACCAAGAAGTCCTTATGAACATTACTGAACCATGCACATATTTACAGTAGAGGATACAGATGTGGAAAGGACTCAATTGTATGTCCTTACATGTTGCTACCTAGCTCTACACTAAGCTAACCTAAGCTCTAGGTCAGGTACCTTCTTACATCACCAGTGGGCGGTACTGTACTCAGTCCCAGGTTAACGCTTAATAAGAACATAAGAACGTAAGAACTAGGAGCAAGAGTAGGCAATTCAGCCCCTCGAGCCTGCCCCGCCATTCATTACGATCATGGCTGATCTCATTTCGGCCTCAACTCCAATTTCCCGCCCTCTCCCCATAACCTTTCAACCCATTACTAATTAAAAATCTGTATCTCCTTAAATTTATTCAGCATCCTGCATCCACTGCACTCTGAGGTAGTGAATTCCACAGATTCATGACCCTTTGAGAAAAGTAATTCCTCCTCATCTCTGATTTAAATCTACCACCCCTTGGCCTACAACTATGGCCTCTTGTTCTAGAATGCCCCACAAGGGGAAACATCCGCTCCACGTCTTCTTTGTCTATCCCCTTTAGCATCTTATATACATCAATTAGATCTCCTCTCATCCTTTTAAACTCTAGCGAGTATAGGCCCAAACTGCTCAATCTCTCCTCATAAAACAAGCCCTGCATCTCTGGAATCAATCTAGTGAACCTCCTCTGAACTGCCTCCAATGCAACTACATCCTTCCTCAAGTAAGGGGACCAAAACTGTGCACAGTACTCCAAGTGCAGTCTCACTAGTGCCTTGTACAGTTGCAACAACACTTCCCTATTTTTATACTCTATTCCTTTAGCAATAAATGCCAAAATTCCATTTGCCTTCCTTATTACCTGCTGTACCTGTATACTAGCTTTCAGTGATTCATGAATGAGGACACCCAGATCTCTCTGCGCTGAAGCATTCTGAAGTTTCTCTCCATTTAAATAATAAGTCGCCTTTTTATTCTTCCGACCAAAATGGATAACCTCACACTTATCCACGTTAGACTCCATCTGCCAAATTTTGGCCCATTCACCTAATCTGTCCATAACCATTTGTAAATTTCTTATTTCTTCATTACAACTTACTTTCCCAACTATTTTGGTGTCATCTGCAAAGTTAGCTATAGTACCTTCTATCCCTGAATCCAAGTCATTGAAATAGATTGTAAATAGTTGGGGCCCAAGGACTGAACCCTGTGGCACCCCACCAATTACAGCTTGCCATCCAGAAAAAGACCCATTTATCCCGACTCTCTGCTTTCTGTTGGTTAGCCAATCCTCTATCCAAGCTAATATATTACCCCTAACTCCGTGTGATCTTATCTTATGTATTAATCCTTTGTGCGGCACCTTATCAAAAGCCTTCTGGAAGTCCAGATATACTACATCTACAGGGTCCCCATTATCCACTTTGCTTGTCACATCTTCAAAGAACTCCAGCAAATTAGTCGAACATGATTTACTCTTCATAAAAACCATGTTGACTCTGATGGATTGCATTTTGACTTTCCAAATGCCCCATTACTATTTCCTTAATGTACTAGATCCTTCTGCTACAACCATGACGATGGACAAAATCTTCCTCAGAAAAAAATCAGGCAAAAGACATCGATGTCAATTAACTTCAGCGTTTCCAACAACAGCCACACTTGAAGGAAGCAAAGGTCAAAGAAGCAACGTTACAACTTTACCTCTCTTACAATATGGCCCCTTGCTGGTTTTGTGGGAATGCTGAATTTATATCGTTCTCCCATTACCGAAACGTTTTTCTTCCAATTGTCATGATCCCGGCTACAATATGTTAACTGTCCTGTTTAGCAAAAACCTTACACTTGTCTCCTGACCAAAGTGAAAATATGAAACAAAACTGCAGTTCTTTCACACACTAATTTAGTCATGCGGCTGTCCACAAGAACCATTGTCAAAGGCAATGGACGCCAAGTGCAGCAGAGCAAGATTTAAAAGCACCGACAAATGAAGACACTGACTTGACCCAATTACTGGGGCAGGCGGTTCATTCATTGAAAGCACATTGGGATTCCCATCCCAACAACAATCAGAGAAAATTGAGCAGCCCAAAACTTTTCAAATGGCAGATCGGAAGCATAAGTACCACCAAAGGTAAGGAAAGCTGATTTACTTTTTAATTGATCCCATGCAGAACACAGTAACATTACTGTAAAGATATTAATCCCTTTTTGTATCAATTAGCTTTGCTTTGGTAAATGTAACCTTGGCATCCAGGTATCAGCTCTGGTGTGGATTCATGTCCAACTCGAGAAGATTTGGGTACAAAAATCTAGGCTGATACTATAGTGCAATACTGAGGGAGTGCTGCATTTTTGGAGGGACTGACTTTCAGATGAGATGTTAAACCAAAACCCTGGTCTGCTCTCTAAGGTAAAAGATCTTATGGCACTATTTAGAAGAAGAGCAGGGAAGTTATCTCTGGTGTCCTGGCCAACATTTATCCATCAATCAACATGACAAAAACGGATTAATTGATTATTATCAAGCACTGTGGGTGTACCTACACCACGTGGACTGCAGTGGTTCAAGAAGACAGCTCACCACCACCTTCTCAAGGGCATTATGGATGGGCAATAAATGCTGGCCTAGCCAACAACGCCCACATCCCATAAATGGATTAAAAAATTATCGTATTGCTGTTGCAGCTTGCTGTGCGCAAACTAGCTGCCACATTTCATACATTACAATAGTGACGACACTTCAAGTAAGTACATCATGGACTGTAGAGCACTTTGGGACATTCTAAGGTTGTGATAGGCACTATATATATATATATATATATATATACAAATCTTTTTGTTTAATTCAAGCCCAAGCTGAGCTTCTGTCACATTCTTTCCATCATAAAGGTTGCCTATTTCCAAATTTTTAAGATTGTCTGCCTCTCTCCCAACTCCAATGGTTGCTAAAATCTTCATCCATTCATTTGGAATAATATAGTCTTGAGGTAACAATGTTCTCTGATCCAATATTATCTGGTCAACCGTCCATCCTCCATCTTCCTTCATCCAAAAATTCTGCTGTTGATATTGCTCCTGCTCACGCAACACCACCACCCTCGCCAATTTACATTGGCCCTCATTTCCCCAATGCCACAAATTTAAAATTTTCATCCTTGTGTTTAAGTCTCTATTCCCCTACCTGCCTCTGCTACGTCCTCCAGCCCTACAAACACCAGTCTGGTTGTGCAACCACCCCCTCTGCCTTCAGCCACCTAGACTCTGGAGCCTGGAATTCCCTAAATCCTGCATCTTCACCTCACTCTCCTTTACGACTCCAGTATCTCATTCTTTAGATGGCTTCCTTCTCTTCGCAAATGTTCTGTGAATTTCTATATAAGTTCCCAAAGGCTCTACATAAATGGTTTTAGAATCACAGAGCACAGCAGGAGACCATTTTGGCCCATGGTGCGTGTGCTGGCTCTTTGACAAAGCTATTCAATTAGTTATCATTGAGAGATATATTGGACATCACAATGTTTTTACAAACTGATATCTTGCACTGTTCTAGTCAGGATGCCTAGTTTGATTTGAAGTGCCAGAAATGGAAAATGCTCCTTTTTCCAACATTAGCATCCCTCCAAAAAATGAACACACACTGGAAAAGAAAAAGAAACTAAAGTATGCATTCCAAGCCAACTTTTACAAAGCAGTCTTAACACACATAGGCTCAGCCTTATCAAAAGGTTAACACAAAGATTACTTTAGGATTTTGAAAAGGTACAAGGAAGCTGGTTAGCGCCTTATTTTCAGTCGGTGGGCTAAAATATAGCCTTTAACTTCCATGGAGTGTGCTTTGCAATGGGGAGTCACATTAATTGCTGTGGATTAGCACTTATTAATGCATGAGCGTTCATTTAAACCCATGAAAATGCTCAGAGGAGACTAGCACAGCTATTAGCACTTCAGTTTCCCGAAGCAATTCTGTCTTCCCAGAAGGGAAGGCAGGAAACCCTTTTACAAGGGATTACGAATGATCCAGGAGGATGTGGACATGACATAAAAGGTGAGGGCTGTTTCTGCACAGGCTGAAGTAGGCCAACTCCCATGATGCAGGGAAAACACCTGCCACAAGTCACCATACAAGAAATTCAGCTCATGCTGGAAGGGGCTAAACAGTAACAGCAGTTTACTCTGAAGCTATTCTGACAGTATAGAATCTAGCTGAGGCTGAGATGGACAGATTGTTGGCCACTCAGGGTTGGGAAGTAGGCAGTAAAGTGAAGCTGAGGCAGAAGATCTGACATAATCATATTGAATGATGGAGGAGGCTCAAGGGGCCATATGGTCTATTCCTGCTCCCTTTCATATGTTTGAATAGGGACACTTAAAATGTGCAACACAAAATACAAATAGCAACCTGCATGCACAGCAACAATTTTAAAAGGGAGTCAGACAAGGGTTCTGCATCGAGGATTATGTAGCATGCATTACATCCCTAAAAACTGCACAACTGTTACTGATTGTGCATTTTCAATATTTCTGCATTTTTCTTCTGATTGTAGATGTTATATAATGGTCAAAAGCAGGTGCGTTGCATATGGGGATCCAAATTCTTATAAACCCCTGACCCCTTTCAAGGTGACCATCCTCAATATCATTGCATTGCACAAGTGAGAAATGGCTTTCCTTAAGATGTTTAATACCATTATATTGATGTCATTTCATCCTACTCAGTAATTGTCATGCAGGCACGCAAAGCCCGAATGCTATTGCAATTGTCCATAATAAAGTTTGCTCAAACATAAAGAGACAGACATGGTACAGGCACACTCACCTATATACGTAGAGGTACAAGATTAAACAAGACACGAGATTAAAATAAATGTAGTACGATTGTCCCGATCTCCATCCAAGAAGCACAATTTCAGTACAAAAGTTGAGGCAGGTGGCTACTAAACTTCATTCCATAGCGTTACGGTGTGCAGTTATATTACAATTTTTTTTTAAAAACTACTCTAAAAGTTACATATTTAAAAAAACCTTGGACTGAGTTTGAAGACTGTTCTCAAAATGGCTCCAAGCTACCAGACAGATCTGTGGATTTCAACCATCTTTCTCTATCTCCCAAGGAGACAAGAATGCATTCCCAGACATATACAAAGGAAGACATATTGAAATTCAATGAGTGTTCCAAATGCGTAAATAGAAATTCATCGACTTAACACAAAGTCCAAACACAAAGACACTAATTGGGAAGCCATGGGAAGGGGTGAACAGCAAAAAACTGCGGATGCTGGAAATCCAAAACAGAAACAAAAATACCTGGAAAAACTCAGCAGGTCTGGCAGCATCTGCGGAGAGGAACACAGTTAACGTTTCGAGTCCAAATGACCCTTCAGTTCTGTTGAAGGGTCATGCGGACTCGAAACGTTAACTGTGTCCCTCTCCGCAGATGCTGCCAGACCTGCTGAGATTTTCCAGGTATTTTTGTTTTTGTAAGGGGTGAACAACCTTGGCCCTTTTGATCACTACAGGGGATAAGGATAACTGTAGTGGAATTATTACCTGCCTTATATTGAAAGTGACTTGGTAGTTTTGTACACGTCACATGATAACAGTGCCCATCTTGGCTTGCCTGCAAAAAAAAAGCACTGAAAAGGGGAGGAAGCTGCCTACAACAATCAGATCCATCTTGAACCATCTTAAAGAAGGTTCAGTACAGCAGAAATGAAAACTGCAAACTGCTTGCAACAGGAACAGACAAAAAGGGACATCCAGAAAAATAGCTACTGGTCTGCTGTAAAATAACTAGGCAGCTAAAAGTGCCGAGCCTGCAGAACTGAAGGAAGGAACCTTCTCTCCTCCCTGCAAAACCTGATTCCACCTAAGCTCACCTGGTAAAACAACCTCCGGCAATTCGACAGTGGAAGCCATTACAGCTGCAGAGCCAACTCTGCAACTTCATAACCTCGACTTCAGTCAACGCAACACCTCGACTTCAAGACATAACAAGCCTGCACGGAACAATACAGACCGAGCTTGATTCGCGTTTATAAGTATTGTTTCATCTTCATCTGTAACTAATCTTTGTGTATGTATGCATCAATAACTTTGTCTTTCCTTAAATAACTTCGAGAGCAATAGTGTGAATTAAACTGACCTTTTCTTTTTGAAGTACAAAAGGCTTTGTTTCGAGTAAGTATTAAATTGTATTATTCCAAGGGTAAATATACACACTCACATACAAATACATTGTTCATGGGTGATTTGGAGGAAACACCTTTAAAATGTCAGTGACAACAGATTAATGCCTGCCTTGTTTATTATACAGAAAAATGTAGCAACAGCACATTAGATGTCCATACATTGCAGGGATATATTTCCCATGGCAAAGTTAAAGTTAACAGCCATGTACCTGTCCTTCTGTTTTATACCAAATCCTGACCTCCTCAAAAAAATGCATCAATCAACTGTCCACTCGTTGCTTCCACAGAACCATTCAAATTTACAGCATATAAAGAGGCTCTTTATGAGAGTAATCCAAAGCTAATCCCACTGCTCTGCAATCCAGTCCTATGTACATTCAAACAGTTATCCACTTTCCCTCAGAAGATACAATCGTCTCAGACTCAGCCACTCTCCGAAAGCATTCCATGCTGTCTGCCAATAAAACTCAGTGCCAGGTCTGAATCACAGAATAAAACAATCAAGTCCAAATTCGGGGAAAATTTGCCTGTTGCGGTGACATATCAAACCGGTTTTGTTGTGTACAATTGAACGGCAGCCACGACAGAGGCAGAATACACAACAAAATCCTTGTGATTGTGTACGACTAGTAAGGCATAATTCTTTATCCAAGTAACTCATCACAAATTCGAAAAAAATTCTGACCTAAATTAAAACCCTTGCAGCCGCCTTACCATATAGATCAAGTTGGCTGTATGGGGAAGAGTAGGATATAGCATTAGGCTTCGTGGTTCCTGGGGGAAAAACTGCTGGCAAAGACTTGAAGGATTGAATGGTCCATTCCATAACATTCTGAACAGAAACTGGCAACTATGAGTAAAGTGCATTAATAAATGTATCTTTTGATACTGGCCAGATAAATTTAGTAGTAGCACCAAGCAGACAGATGGGGGAGAAATTGGGTTCAATTATGCTTGTTTTTAAGCTTCGAGATGGGGTAGGGGGAATAATTTCCAGGCACAAGTTTACGCACCCAGAAGTGTGTCAGCTACCAAGTTGCTGCACATGCTTCACTCAGTTTTCCCTGGCCTACAATCATCCAACCAACGGTACCTTATCAAGGACTGCATTAATGCAAAGTCAGCAGAAGCAGGAATGCTACTCCTGGCTCCACAGGCATAGTACAGGTTGCTGCTGGCCCAGACTCAGCTCCAGTCCCCCACCTGATGGCCTTCTCCACCACACCGCTCCAACCAACCCACCCACCCCACCAAGACATACCTGGATAATTTATCAAGGCCCCAAGAAACACACTGCATCAATTTTGCTGTTTTAGCTAGATGAAGCCCAAGGCCCAATTTGGAAGAAGCCTTCGGCCAACGTTGGCATCATCCACCTTGTGCAGGAAAATGGCACAAAACCAACTTTTTGTTGATTGGGGTTTGTCCAAAGTCAGCTGTGGCTCATGTTGGTAGCGTTCTCTCCTCTCCAGAGACTTGATCACAAAATATAGGCTGATACTCCAGCACAGTACTGAGGGGAGTGCTGCATTATCAGTCATGCCATCTTTGGGTGAGACATTAAACTGAGGCCTCCTCTCCCAGGTGGACATAAAAGGCCCCATGGCACTATTCAAAGAGCATTGGCGTTCACTCCAGTGTCCTGGACTAACCTCACTTCTCATTATCCATTGCTGTTTGTGGAAACTTACTATGTATAAATTGACTGCCACATTATAGCAGTGACTATGCTTTAAAAGTACGTCATTGACTGTAATACACTTTGGGATGTCCTGATAAAAGGTGCTATATCAATGAAATACTTCCTTTTTCCTTTAATTACTCTAAGTCTCAATTTCATGAAACGTAATCAGATGTTGAGATTTTACATGCATTAAGGGAAGAATGAAGCCTTTCCCAAACAGTATACAAAAGCAAGACTGAAACATCCCCTGATCAGCCGTGAAATATAGATAGTGAAGAAATATATGGCATGTCGCACTCTGGTAACACATTCAAAACTCGCATCAGATGACCCTTCTTCATTGTATTTCTAATATGTACACTCATCATTTTGGGATTCTTAAAGGAAGGCAAATTAAGATGCTGGATCTGAGACAGATTTGTTGATTCACTTTCAATGAATAATAAACCAAGATTGCCAGGATTCAATTTACTTGTAACCTTGAGCAGTCATTAGAGGAGAATTTCATCTTCTTTTCTTGGGTTTTACTTAGGTCCCAGAGGTTACAGATGGTGACTAGAACCACTGTGTTCACCATCTGTTTCATATATCTCTGAATGTGCTATTAGTTTGCATTATTACTTTCAAGCTGTTGCTTTATCATCTCTTTCCCCATCCAAGTGCTACTGCAATGATTGCATTGTGATGTATCTTTCCAGCAACATAGGGAACATTCACAGAGTTGATGGTGAATGTTCATTCACATTCTTTGCACTGACTTGAATTGAGGATGTCACCATCAAGATGAACATTATTAAATCTGTGTTACTAAGCTACAGACTGGAGACCTTATATAAAGAAACTGAGGATTTCATAATACACAAGTCACAGGTGATTATGTTTACCAGTTATAGTTCAGACTTGCTGCATTTTACTCAAGCTAAACTTAGCTTCCAACAGGACTTTTAAAAAATAGAAAAAATTTATACAATATATCACCACACAGCTCATGCCCATTTCACAATATTCAAAAGTGAATGCAATAAGGCAGTAATATAGCTCTAAACATCAGTGCATATGGTGCTCAGTAACAGGGCCAGTCATTCCTAGTTAGGGAGCGCTGGAAGTATGGTTCTGGTTACAGTAACAAGGTTCTTGTAACCATTTTGAGATAAATCTCCTTAGCAACTAGCTCTGTAACTGGTATGGCACTTGGAACTTGAACGTGTTTAAGGTCAGCCAGCAAGAATGAGCTCTGTTCAAAATTTCAGAACTTGAGGCCTGATGGTGCTGAAGACAAGACCATGAATGGTGCAGTGAAGGCAGCTTGGATAAACCCGACCGGATGCAGAGCAATGGGAAGTTCTGGGGTGTGGAGAATAAAGGGCGGAGGGCTGGAGGAGATAAAAGAGACAGGCGAGGACATGAAGGAATTTAAACATCGTAGTTTTTTTTAAAAATTAGGTGTGTTGAGAGCTAATGTAGATCAGCAAGGACAGGAATGGTGGGTAGGTGGACCTTGGTGTGAAATAGGATGGGCGGTAGCACTTTGGATGAGCTGAAATTTACAGAACATGCAGGCTAGCAGGTCAACCCAGAGAGCAATGAATAATAGTCTGGAGGTGATGAAAGCCTGGAGGAGATGCAACAACAACAGATGCAGGAACATGGGCACAAATATCATGGGGGTAGAAGTAGGCAGTGTTAGTGGTCGAGAGGTTTATGGGTCAGAAGCTCAGTTCAGAGTCAAATAAGACACTGAGGTTGCTAACAATCTGATCAACTTCAGGAAGTGGCGGGGTAGAGATGAAATTGGTAGCAAAGGTCCGTGATGGAAGATAAAAATGATACTTTGGCTTCCCAATGTTTAAATGGAGCAAATGGTGGCGGGGTCAAGAAAGGTCGCTCTGGGTGGCATCAGCATGCATGTGAAGGTGGGCCAAAGGGTGAAACGCATCAACAAAAAACAAAAGACAGGCCATGCGTAAAACATATGCACTCTCCCACCAAACTCCAGTTTCATCTCTTCAGGCCTTTGAATGATTTTGCCAAAAAGCAGCGAGTAGGTGTAGAAGAGGTGTTGGAATCATCTCTCTCAAGACTGAAGTTTTCTTTTACAAAATGGAAGGACCTGGCATGATCTGGACATGTGGGTGCTAACCTGGGTTTTTTTTTTAAAAGAAGGACATGAAGTTCACCTTGGAACTGTCAACAAGCAGGCCGCTTCCAAGAAATCACCTGACCTATATGGTACTTGAGACGGAGTTGTTTGTTTGTGTCGAGCTGCAAAGGACTTTAATTAATGAAGTTGGGAGACAAAAAGGCAATCACATGGGAGAGAGGGGAAAAAACTTCAGTTGTGAACCTGTTTGTTTTGGAGGCAGTTTTGTTGGAGGACAAGCTGAGAGAGGAAGGCTCCCTCTCTCTGCTTTGCCTGAAATTGTGTGGGGCTATCAACCTGTAGCCAGAGAGCCCTCATATGAATATAACTGGTCTGCATTTGGACCTGCAAAGCTGGACAGTTGGTGGGAACTTCCAGGCATCTAACGGGGCCAGCGGACCATCTTCACACGAGAAAACTCCAGGTCGACAGCATCGAGATCCTTCAGACTTTATCATTTATTTTATAATGCCCATCCTCCAAAACCTATCTCTGCAGGGAGACTCTGTTTATCCTTTGTGTGTGCGTGTGTGTGTGTGTGTGTGTGTGCGCTGGGGGAATTCTTTAGGAAGAGATAGATAGTTATACTTCCCAATTACAATTGTGTGTTAACCAGTACTTGCAACTTGTTAAAAGAAGTTTTGTTTTAGGATAAATTAATCATTGAGTTTTTGAAAGAAGCCTGATCAGAGTCTCTTCTTCTGGGTGCTAGAGGTACAGGTACACAATTGGCCATTTTGGTGAGAAAATTACACATTTAAATTAATGGTATGGCTTGCGGAGTAGTGGGGCTTGATAATTTGCACACTCCTCCCATCCCGGTCATAACAGAGGATGGTCAAGGAAAGACACTGGAGAGACTCCAGCGATAATAATGAGGAAGTGTTGAGAGACCAAGGGGATCCAAAAAGAAAAATGCACAGAAAGTCAGAGTCACAATCTACATCATTTGTTGTTAGTGCCGGTTCAGTCCTGCAACAGGTGCAGATTGGAGAGATTCAAACATGGAGCTATGGGAAAGATGAGCAGAGATTCGAGAGGCAACAACACATTCAAGAATTTTGGAGAGGAATGGGAGATTGGAGAGAGATCAATAGTTTGCAAGAATAGTGGGGTTAAAGGGTAGGTTTCTTTGAGTAGTGGCAGTGATGCTGTTTATTTTGATTGGGATGGAACACCACATGAAAAGATGCAACCATTCTCGATGCTGTTGGGATAGTTAGTGAAAGAGTAAGCAGTTTAGTGGGAATGGGATCATATGTAGCTGGGTCTCATAGATGAGATGTGTTTGCAGAGGGTATGAGGTATAATAAGGGGAAAATGGAGAAAGATACAACTTGAGGCATAGGGAGGTGTCAGCAGGAAGCAGCCAAGGCAGGTAAATGGATGGTCTCAATCTTCATGAAAAAGAAGTCCATGAGCTCTTCACATTTGTTTTTTTTTTTGAGGTGAGGTAGCGGAATGATAGAGCAATGTTTGTACTGGGAAAAAAGCCGGAGACAGTTTTACTCTCCTGTATAATTCTGCAGTGTTGAATGGTTTTGGCAATTGGACAGTGAGGCCCCATAACACTTGATGTGGTTCAGCCAGATCGGGTGATGTAAAGTACTGCTCCACTAAAACAGTCAGAAATGATAGATTTGACAAAGTATACTGCTTTGATGCACAGTAGTATTGTCTTAAGGACATAAAGTACATCTGAATTATTCATTCACAGCGTACCTTCAATTGTCTAAATAGCCGAAAATCAGTCCAGTTCAGATTGGTATGAGAAATTTCCTTGATGCTCATCCATAATAGGTGACAAGTTGTTTTGCCGCGAACAATAAAATTATCTTTACTAGAAGAACACAACTGAAATGAAGCAATGTACGGGTACATCATAGGGATGTGACTGAAATGTAAAATAAGTTAGAAAACTGTTTGCATACCATCAGGAATACACACTGCAACAACTCACAATATGTACTGTGTGATGTACTCAATAAAAGAGCAGGATACGGGGATTGCAAATCTAGTCATGAAAATATTACTGATACTATAAGCAGAATAAAAGATGTTTCCAGCATTTTGAGTAGCTGTTCCATTTAATTTGGGGAGTGCAAAGCCAAAACAGATTTCACATTCAATACCATTTTAATGTTTCCTTCATCTTCTCCCTGCCATTTCCCCAAGACTTATATTCCTTCTCCAGTTAAGACAATGGTCTGACAACTATTGTTCCCAACACTGCCAACCCTGATCCACTGCCAACTACTGGATGGACTAACGATGAGAAACTGGAATAGCTGGTCTTCTGATTTTCTCCACCTTTTGCCATGGTTGATGCTGGGCACTCTGACATGTAGAATATCAAGGTTGAGATTGAGAAACTGTGCCTCGGCACTCCTTGATGCAATTGTCATTGGTCTAGCCTGAACTGGCAGACTTATGTTCAGGTGCCTTGAGATGCAGTCTATTCTGCTTGAGTACATCCTTCTTCATGCTCCTCAAAGGCAAGGGAACCTAAATAATTTTTCATTTAAGAACAGTTTTGCATTTATTTATCAGATTTCATGGTCTAGAAATTAAAGGGTGCCACACCCATTTATTAGGTGCAAAACAAGCATCTGTGTGTCCAAAATTGCAGGCAGCCATACATGCACTCATTATGTGGTAGAAATGCACCACCTACCATAACAAGGGTAAAGACAGAAAGAGGGCAGAATTTTCTGCCTGTCAGGCGGACGGGCCCGACCCAATCTCTGGCGGGCAGGGAGCCGATCCGCACCGGTAAAGTGGGCCCCACTGCCATTTTACGTGGGCGGACCAATTAAGGCCCACCCAGCGTGATGTCCGGCGGGAAGCGCTGTGCTCTTCCTGTATGGGTGGGGGGGATTCCCCAAAAGCAAGAGTGCGCTCCTTCACGCATGTGCACAAAAGAGCGCACATCTCCCTGAGGCTGAGTGCAGCCTCAGGGAGATCGCTTCCATGTTGAAAAATATTAAAAATAGAAAAAGAAAATTCCCTAACATGTCTCCCTCATGAGATGGGACATGTTCATAATTTACATAATAACTTTATTAAACTTTTTAAAACCCTACATGAAACCTCATCCCACCGGTGAATGAGGTTTCATGTTTTATCTATTTGCCGCCGGGGCTCCTGGCCTACCCACCAACCTTAAGGTTGGACGGGCAGGTCCTTTAATTGTATAATTGATCCTGTCAATGGCCTCAATTGGCCATTGACAGGTCGGCGGGCCTGCAGCTGATTTTGCTGCGCCCCTGCCTTCCTGAAAATTTAAATGGGGCGGGATGATGTCGGGGGTTCCGCCCAATGTCATCCCGCGTCATTTTACGCGTTGGGCAGTGGGCCCCGCCCCCTGCTCGCCGACGGCAAAATTCTGCCCAAAGGGTCATCCAGATCCTGTGTTAGTCCCTTTGCAAATGCAAGTAGAGGACAAAACACTTTGTGAGGTCCTCTTCAAAAAATTCTGCTGGCTTGCACAGAGTAATTGCTGGAATGGTTGAGAATAAAATACGTGGTCTATAGGCAGCCTTTTAGGATGACTGGGAGCCACCACCAAAAATCTAAGTTTTAAAGATAAACTTGCTTGAATATGGAGCCAGGGGAAGCAGGAATGCTCCTCCAAGGTCAATGCTGAAAACTGGCTAGCCAATGTCCGATCATCACCTACCCTCCCCTGGCCAACCCCTTCCCCTGAACACTTCCTACTCCTCTCCATGATTGCCACCCTCCTTCCTGATCACCTCACTCCTTTCCAATCGCTTCTTGCTCTCTGCTGATTGCTTTTTCCCCAACCAACCAACCCCAGCACCACCCCCACAACCTTTGCTTTCCCAATCATTTTCACCCGTCCCACGAGTGACAACGCTAGCACAGAGGGAGGAGTTTAAAAATCTTCTTGGCAGGCAAGAAGCCTGGGGTCACCCAGCAGGTACCTGCAACTCCATGGTCTCATTTGTGTGAGGCCTGAGGCCCAATTTTAGGTGTGATTTGTTCTGTCATCGGATTTGCCCCCTTCACACAGTTCATGGCAGCAAGCCATCGCAAACCAATTTCTATGCCCATATCTCAGAATTATATGGCAGCCGCCTCAGAATTGCTGCTGATATATTGTGTTTTTCTTCCTCTTTATTGTTCAGATTTACAGTTTATTTTGACTTGTGAAAATCGTTAAATTATTTTTATATAAAATTACTTTATTATGTGTTGCCAGCATAACATTACATTCAATGCTGGGAAAATTATTTATTTGTCCTCATTAATGTGGTTGGATGATACGTTTAAAAATTGCTTTGTTTTAAAACCATTTTATTACATCTCAAGAACAGCTACAGAAATCCTATTCATTATTCCAGACACAAGGAATCTACTTACCTCAACTTCTTTTTATTATTTGGGATTTGTGTATTTGTGTGACTATTTCATTATTGAGGTTGCATTGGGGTCAATAAATTAAACGTCAGCTATTTTTCTTACGTACTGAAAATGTTTTATTCTGACTACTGATGAAAGCTATAACAAACTTTCAGAAAAAAAACAGGAAAATAATTTATTTTTGAGTAATTTCAAGCAGCAATTTACTTTATGACACAGTAACATGTGAAAAGAGGACAACATAAGAGCACTTTGTAATGTAATGCTGCAGGACCCACTTTATGATAGTAACTGGGGGGCTATATATTAATGTAACCAAAAGCCATTATCTGTTTGCGCTGACTGAAAGCATACTTGGAAAGTAACATACTTGGTATAATTTTATTATTTAACATCAACATCTTGTATCTGACAGAAACAATTTGGTCATTTGAGGACAATGGGAACAATATTGCCCTAAAGCAAATAAATACAACCCATTTCCAATGTCCTAATTTATTTAAATAATATAAACAAGAAAGCATTACATGAAATCTTGCCTATTTGGTTCCTTCCTAGTGATAAGGAAAAATTGAATATGCACAATTTTTTTTTGCAAATGTTATAGATAATTTGCTCGTTAGCTGTGACTCAGTAGCATTCTCGCCTCTGAATCAGAAGGTTGTGGATTCAAGTTCCACTCAGAGATTTGAGCACAAAATTCAAAGCTGACACCCCAATGCTGAGGGAGTGCTGCACTGTTGAAGGTGGCAACTTTCCAATGATTTGTTGAACCAAGCTTCTGCCCATCCTCTCAGTCGGGCGTAAAAATCGCCAAGGCACTATTTTGAAGAAGAGCAGGGGAGTTATCCCAGTGCAAAAACAAAAATACCTGGAAAAACTCAGCAGGTCTGGCAGCATCTGCGGAGAGGAGCACAGTTAACGTTTCGACTCCGAATGACCCTTCAACAGAACTAAGTAAAAATAGAAAAGACTTATCTTGGCCAATTTTTATCTTTTATTCAACTTCACACGAACAGATTATCTGGTCATTATCACATTGCTGATTGTGGGGGCTTGCTGTGTGCAAATTGGCTGCTGTGTTTCAGACATTACAACAGTGACTACATTTCAAAGTACTTAATTGGCTGCAAAGCACTATAAGGTATCTTGTGGTCTTTGAAAGGTGATAGATAAATGCAAGGCTTGCTTTTTACAAAGTAAATAAACTCCTAAAATGAATGTAGTTATCCAATATTTGCACTTGTATTGTTTGTTTGCTTTATTGGTTGCATTGTTATAGGACATTACGGGTTGAGGTTCTGACCTATGCATTTTTTCCACAGGTTTCATATCAAACAGCATTTTACTTGACAGTTTGTTCCAAATAAGGTTTGGATCTAAACTTAAGAGGATAGATTTTCTGACTGGTAACGCTCATTTAACTAGTATAAAGTGGGGAAACCAAATGGAATAAAGGACACTGATGCATTCTGTCATGTTTCTGCTATTCAGCTAATTACAATTTCTTGGTTTGGTTTTGCATACTGGTAGCAGAAGTAGTCACCAGCCAAATATTTCAACAACCAATATAATGGTGGGACTATCAGCATTCACCGTTATTAGGGGTAAATCAGACAGTAGCTTCTGTTGTGTTTTTATAATGATATAAAAGCACAAATCACCCATATGGGATTGTATAACACAATGTGAGTTCACTTGTTTAGACTAGGCACATGAGAACACTTATACGAAGCTGGAATGCTTCAAGACATCAGTAGCAGAGCTGTGTGTGCTGTGTGCTGCTCATGAGCCAAAGTGAAACTGAGACTGGATACGTGGCACATTTCCCCTCTAGTGGCATGCTGCTATCCCTTAAAGGGATATTACAATGGCTTCCAAAGACTGCACATGGACATTTAATCATAGAAATCAAGAAGTTGCTGTCTCGAGTTGCACCACACCTCCAGAAGCTTTGCTATACTGGTGCCTCACCGAGAGACTCAGTGTTGAAATGGATACAACATTGTTAAGTTAGGATATTTGCTTGATAGGTAACCACTAAACCAACCAAAAAAAGTTGTTTGTCCATACAAGTGAAATTGAATTTTTCATAGCTTGACGAGTCTTCATTACACCAAACAACCTCTCTGGCGCTGAAAATTAACTTTTAGAAACTGGGGGCAGAATTTTACAGCCCTGTTTCCGTGGGGAAGGGGCCGTAAAATGCGGCGAGCCATTATAATCCCCATTGACTTCAGCGGGAATGTAAAATCCTGCTGCCGTAAAATTCCGCCCAGGGAATCTCATTTCTTCAGATTTTGATTATTTTTGGGGAGTGTAAAGAATTAAAAATCAAAAAAAGTTTACTTTTCTCCAACCACTTTTATCTTACTCTCTTTACTCCCATCTTTCTTTCCCTCTCTTTATTTTGCTTTCTGTACATGATTTGTCATTGAATTCCCTATTCAAATTTACACTTCCTGGTTTAGAGTTTGCATGCCCCTGTCTCAGTAAGACTTCTTCAATCTGATTCATTAAGGAGACACACTGTTGCTTGCCCTCTTCACACTGGTCCAAGAGAGTGCCATTTTGGTTTCAATTCCTAATCAGCACAACTTCCAGTTCAAAATCCCATACAAAGTCTCTGCGCAAATCTAAGTATAATTGAGTGTCAGGCACTGTTTGTTCATAACTAACCATAAAATCTGAGTCATTAAGATTAGGATCTGGTGATATATTTTGGGTGTGCATGGAACATCCTGAAGTTAATGTTAATTAACACTGAACACTGTTAATGAACTAAACTGTTAGGATACAAGTAACAAGGGGACTTTGATTGCTTTGAACAGTACACCAATGCAGAGAGACAGTTGAAAACACCAGCACGTTTGGAAAAGTGTTTATACTTCAGGGATAGGCAGATGTAGAATGTGAGGGATGTCCGAAAAGATAAGTGCTGACCACCCCACCAAATGCATGTGAAACATCTGGAAAATGACTCTGCTTCGAATTTCCCTCCTTTAACTTCGCTTGCCGCCATTTTTGCCAATAGGCCATTAACAATTTTCACTCTAAACCCACCAAACCTCACAGCTACCTTGACTATACTTCTTCAAACCCTATTTCCTTTAAGTACTCTATTCCATTCTCCCGGTTTCTCTGTTGCATCTATTCTGACAATGCAACCTTCCATGTCAGCACTTCGAATAAGGCTTCATTTTTCCTCAACTGAGGAATACTCCCTTCCATAGTTAACAGGGTCCCAGACTGCATCCAACCCATTTCACACATTTCTGCTCTCACCCCTTCCCTTCCATCCCAGAATCATGGTCCGGTTCTCCCTGTCCTCACCTTGCACTCCACCAGCTTCCATACTCAACGGATCATCCTCAATAAGCCTGACTCCTCCAGTGTGATACTAACACTGAATGCATACTTCTCTCCCCTTTCAGTATTCCAAAGGGATCATCCCCTCCAAGACATCTTGGTCCACTCCACAGTTACCCACAACATCCCGTACTCCTCCCACAGAACTTTCCCCATGCAAGCCCAGAATTTAACACCTGCCCCTTTACCTCACCAGCCATGGCCCCAAACACACCTCCCAAGTGAAACAGCAGTTTATACTTATTTTAATTTAATGTACTCTATTTGCTGCTTATGATGTGGTCTCTTTTACACTGGGGAAACCAAATGCAGGCTGTTTGACTGCTTTGTGGACCATCGCTGTGCAGTCTGCAAAAGTGGCCCCGAGTTTCCAGTCATCTGTCATTGATCATTTTAATTCTCCATCTTGCCAACCCCTCAGTTCTTGGCTTCCTTCAGTGTTCCAATGAAGCTCAACACCAGCTCGAGAAACAGCACTTCATTTTTTGACTGAGCACTTTGCAGACTTCTGGACTCAACATTGAGTCCAACAAGTTTAGATCATGACCTCTGTCCCCGTTTTGGTTAATTTTTCTTTGCTGATTTTGGTTTTTTCTCTCTTGCCTCTCTTTTTTCCCTTTGTTTTTTGCTCCTGGGTTGCAGCTGTTCATGATTCTCCCATTCACACCTCCTCCGGACACATTTTTTTTTCTTTATTTGTCCTATTACCACTCCCTTTGACCTTGCACCGTTAAAAATGTGCCATTAAAGAAATGGCTGCTGAAATAGTAGATGTATTGGTTTTAATTTTTGAAAATTCCCTAGATTCTCTAAAGGTGCCATCAGATTGGAAAATAGCGAATGTGACTCCACTGTTCAAAAAAGGAAGGAGGCAAGAAACTACAGGCCAGTTAGATTAACATCTGTCATAGCAAAAATATTGGAATCTACTGTTACGGTGGTTATAGTGGGGCATTTAAAAAATCTCAATGCAATCAGGAAAAGTCAACATGGTTTTGCAAAAGGGAAATCAAGCTTGATTAATTTATTGGAGTTCTTTGAGGGAGTAACAAGCAACATGGCTAAAGGGGAACCTGTAGATGTTAGGTACTTAGATTTTCAGAAGGTATTTGACAAGGTGCCACATCAAACATTACTATGCAAAATAAGAGCTCATGGTGTAGGGGGTAACATATTAGCGTGAATAGAAGATTAGTTAGCTAAGAGGTAATTGAGAGTAGGCATAAATAGATCATTTTTCGGTTGGTAAAATGTGGCGAATAGAGTGCCACAGGGATCAGTGCTGGGGCCTCAACTATTTACAATTTATATCAATGACTTGGGCGTAGGGACCAAATGTATGGTTGCTAAATTTGTTGATGACACAAAGAAAGGAAAGTAAGTTGTGAAAAATACATTAGGAGTCTGCAAAGGGATACAGATAGGTTAGTTAAGCGGGCACAAATTTGGCAGAAGGGGTGTAATGTGGGAAACTGTGAAATTTTCCACTTTGGCAGGAATAATAAAGAAGCAGCATATATCTAAATGGAGAGAGACTGCAGAACTCTGAGGTACAGAGAGATCTGGGTGTCCTGTACATGAATTACAAAAAATTAGTGTGTAGGTACAGCAAGTATTAGGAAGGTGAAAGGAATGCTATTGTTTATTGGAAAAGGTATGGAATATAAAAGCCAGGATGTTTTGTTACAGTTGTACAGGGTGTTGGTGAGCCCAAATCTGAAGGACTGTGCAGTTTTAGTGTCCTTATTTAAGAAAGGATATAAGACCATAAGACATAGGAGCAGAAGTAGGCCATTCGGCCCATCGAGTCTGCTCCACCATTCAATAAGATCATGGCTGGTCTGATAATCCTCAACTCCACTTTCCTGCCTTTTCCCCATAACCATTGATTCCCTTACTGATTAAAAATCTGTCTATCTCAGCCTTGAATATACTTAATGACCCAGCCTCTACAGCCCTCTGCGGTAAAGAATTCCACAGATTCACTACCCTCTGAGAGAAGCAATTCCTCCTCATCTCCGCTTTAAATGGGTGACCCCTTACTCTGAGATTATGCCCTCTGGTCCTAGACTCTCCACAAGGGGAAACAACCTCACGGTAACTACCCTAAAAATCTTGTATGTTTCAATAAAGTCGCCTCTCATTCTTCTAAACTCCAATGAGTACAGGCCCAACCTACTCAATCTCTCCTCATAAGAAAATCCCTCCATGTCCAGGATCAACCTAGTGAACCTTCTCTGGACTGCCTCCAATGTCAGTATATCTTTGCTTAGATAAGGGGACCAAAACTGTTCACAGTATTCTAAGTGTGGTCTAACTAGTGACTTGTATAGTTTCAGCAAGGCTTTCCTTTTTTTATACTCCCTTTCCTTTGAAATAAAGGCCAATTTTCCATTTGCCTTCCCTATTACATATTGAACTTGATTGCTAGCATTTTGTGATCCATGCACAAGGACTCCAAAATCCCTCTGTGCTGCAACTTTCTGCAGTTTTTCTTCATTTAAATAATATTCAGCTCCTCTATTCTTCCCGCCAAAGTGCATAACCTCAAATTTTCCCACATTATATTCCATCTGCCAAGTTTTTGTCCACTCACTTAACCTGTCTATATCCCTCTGTAGACTCCTTGTGTCATCCTCAACACTTGCCTTCCCATCTATTTTTGTCATCTGCAAACTTGGTGATATTACATTCACTTCCCTCATCTAAGTCATTAACATATATTGTAAATAATTGAGGCCCCAGCACTGATCCCTGTGGCACTCCACTAGTTACAGGTTGCCATCCCGAAAATGCCCCCCTTACCTCAACTCTCTGTCTTCTACTAGTTAGCCAATCCTCTATCTGTGCTAATATACTAGCCCCAACACATGGGCTCTTTTCTTATTAAGTGGCCTTATGTCCGGAACCTTATCGAACGCCTTTTGGAAATCCAACTATATTACGTCTACTGGTCTGCCTCTATCTATCCTGCTTGCAACCTCCTAAAAAAATTTTAATAAATTTGTTAGGCATGATTTCCCCTTCAAGAAGCCATGCTGACTCTGCTTTATTATATTATTCACTAGCAAATGTTCTGCTATTACATCCTTTATAATAGACTCTAACATTTTCCCGATGACGGATATTAAACGAACTGGCCCCGGCACTGGGAGGATTGCCGGGGAAGAAGCATCTATGAGGTCTGAGTCAGATAACAAACCTCCGGATTTTGCTTTCCAACTCATCCTAGAGAGTCAGCAGAATGTGGGGGAACATGACACAGAGCTGTTGGAAGCCCTCAACAGAGTGCCTCACGCGTCGGAGGAGTTCATCCTCCTGCTTTCTGATGAAGTGGTGCCCACATGTGTGCATATGGAGGTCTCATGGGGAGGATGGCAGATGCCTTGGAGACCCTGGTCCAGCAGAACGCAGAGATGCGTGCAGACCTGCATTCCATCGCGGGGCCATGGGTGAGTTCCCGCAGTGGCAAGGCAAGAGGGAAACAGGGCACCGTGACATCCCTCCAGGTGCTCCTTCCCCTCAACAAATCAGGCCAGGGCCCTCGGGCACCTGAAGTTGGAAGGGGGGGGGGTGGGAGTGACAGCTGGACACCCCTGGAGCATCCACTCAGGAATGTCAAAGGTTGTCCACTCTCTCTGAGTCCCCTTTGCCTGTGAGCCCCTCAACCTCGTGTTCCATCAGCGCAGAGGGAGCCAGCCCAAGGGTGATTCTGGAGGGAAAAGTGTGTGTGAGGCAGGGCCTTTCAGAGCCTCGTGCAAGCATTCTCCCATGCATGCGGGTCCTTCCCATATCACGATCATCTCAATGTCCTGAGATTTTCAATGCTGCCTGTTGGGGTTTGGTTTCAGTTGTCCATCTGAGCTTACCCACCGATCACATTCCTGTGCAGATGATCTCACCCACAACTCATTTCACTTTCAATTTGGACAGCATGGTGCTAATTCAGTTTTACTTTCGCTCCCCTGTCCTTTACCCTCCCCTAGTCACCTATTTCCTTTCCCCTATCACAGTTGGCCCCCCCGGCATCACATTCCACCTCCCCTCCGTCACCTTCTAGCCACAACCCTTTTCATTCGGGGATGTCCAGGTGAATGTGCACATTCCCTTCTTCCCAAAAATCCCACCTCCATCTACAATAACCTCACCAACCTCCTCCTTCCCACCCCCAGGGTCCATGTCTGCCTCTGAGTCCCCACCACCACCCTCACCGACCTTTCTACTGCGACCATCGAACCCTCACCCTCCCACCATATCGCCTCACTCTGTCCTCGGTCATTCTCATCATTCCCTCATACCACGCCCACCCTCAGTTCGCTCCCCAAGAGGCAGTCATGGACCCATCTGACTCCTCCCTTGCACGTTGACCTGGACATCCCCCACTCTGGAATCCTTCTTCCCTGTAACCCCTTCCCCCCTCCTGACCCCTTCCCTTACACCTTCCACCTGCCTCTCCAGTTGCCATCTTCTCCCCATTACCCCCTCCTCCCCCAGTACTCCCTCCCCCTCCCCCCAACACCTTCACTATCCCCCTCAACCTCACCCCTGGACACCTTCATTCCCTCTCTCCCAACCTCACCCCACCAGCAACATCATTCCCACCCCCCCAACCTCGCCCCACCTCAGCACCTCTTCCTCACCCAGTTGATCCTAGACCTTGCTTTTTTTTTAAATTCGTTCATGGGATGTGGGCGTCACTGGCTAGGTCAGCATTTATTGCCCATCCCTAATTGCCCTCGTTTATAGGGCACTTAAGAGTCAACCACATTGCTGTGGGTCTGGAGTCAAACGTAGGCCAGACCAGGTAAAGACAGCAGATTTCCTTCCCTAAAGGACATTAGTGAACCAGATGTCTTTTTTTACAACAATTGACAATGGTTTCAAGGTCATCATCAGTCTTTTAATTCCAGAATTTTATTGAATTCAAATTCCATCATCTGCTGTGGTGGGATTTGAACCCAGGTCCCCAGAGCATTACCCTAGGTCTCTGGAATACCAGTCCAGTGACAATGCCACTCTGCCACTTTCACTCTCCCCCACAACCTCAACCCGTCCACCACCTTCATTCCCCCTCTCCCAACCTCACCACCCCGACACCTCTTCCCCGCTCAGTCAATCCTAGACCATCCTGTCCCCCCCTTTGACCATCATCCATTGTGAGCATCAACTGTGACCAACTTCTGTGAGCTGCTTTGCGGCAAAGCCATGTCCATGAGAATCCACCCAGCATGCCATGGACATTCCTCCAGTGTGCCTTTGCCATCAGGCTCCAGCATCTTCTGCTCCTCGGATGTCCGCGAAGTGAGCAAGGCCCTGGTGGTAAGTCCCGACTTCTGCACGTCACAGTTGTCAAGACACTGGCGTGTTTTCCCGCCGACGTGGGCGGATGATCCAGCGGGGGGTCGGGGATGCGTCTGGTGGGCTGACCTTATAATGATGTGCTGATGTATTACAATGAGGTTCCCGACGTCCAATGGCGGGGAACGCGACCCACCATCGACGGATTGAGCGGACAATCGCAAACTGGTTTTACAACATTGTGAAACTGATTTTTGGTCTTCTCGACATAATGTCCACTCACGCCACCAAACACGCCTGATGCTAGCGGGCATAGACGATTCCATCCTTTGGAGCTCTCTTCCTCAGAGCGCAGTGGAGGCAGGGTCAATGAATATTTTTAAGGCAGAGCAGATAGATTCTTCACTAATAAGGGAATCAAAAGTTATTGGGAGTAGGCAGATGCCTGCAGTTGAGGCCACAATCTGATCAGCCATGATCTTATTGAATGCCGGAGCAGGCTCAAGGGGCCAAATGGCCTACTCCTGTTCCTAATAATTCATATGTAGCCCTTTAATCACTCCTGCTCTCCAAACTTTCAAAGACCTTCCCTTTTGTTCTTTTTTTCTCTCGTTCACTTTCTCTAAACCTATTACATCTCAAACTTTTCCAAATTTTGATGAAAGGTCATCAACCTGAAACGTTAACACCATTTCTCTATCCACAGATGCTTCCAAACGTGCTGAGTATTTGCCAGCATTGCCTGTTTTTATTTCAGATTTCCAGCATCTGCAGTATTTTGCTTTTGAAATTGCTGTTCAATTCTTTCATGGGATGCGGGTGTCACTGGTGAGGCCAGCATTTACTGGCCATCCCTAACTGCTTTTGACAAGGTGGTACTGAGCTGCAGACTGTATGGTGTAGGTACACTCACAATGCTATCAGGCAATGAATTCCAAGATTTTAACCTAGCAATGATAAAGGAACCGTGACATATTTCCAAGTCAGGATGGTGCATGACTTGGAAGGGAACTAGGTGGCAGTGGTGCCCTCATGCACCAACTGTATTCCTCGGCAACATAGCTGGTGAAGTCAGAAAGTCCTGCTGAAGAAGTCTTGGTCAGTTGCTGCAGTGCAGCATGTAGATGGTACATACTCTAAAATAAGGTGTGCCAGTGGTGGAGGGAGTGAATGCTAAGTATGCTATTCAAGTTGACTGTTTTGTCTTGAATGGTGTCAGGTTTCTCAAATGATGTTGGAGCTGCACTTGTCCAGACAAGTGGAAAGTATTCCATCACACTCCTGAATTGTATCTGATAGATGGAACACAGGTTTTGGGAGTCTGAAGCTGAGATACTCAGCTTAGAATTCCCAGCCTCTGGCCTGCTCTTGTCGCCACAGCATTTATATAGTTGATTTAGTTAAGTTTCTGGTTAATGGCGATCCCCAAAATGATGATGATGGGGGATTCCACAATTGTAATGCCATTGAATGTCCAGGAGAGGTGGTTCGACTTTCTCTTGCTGGAAAAGGTTGTTGTCTGGAACTTGTGCGGCATGAATGTTACTTGCCATTTATCCACCCAAGTCCGGATGTCATCCAGGTCTGGCTGCATTTAGGCATGGACTGCTTCAGTATCTGAGGAGTTGGAAACTGTGCAGTCATCAGCGAACATTCCCATTTCTGAAATTATAGTGGAAAGAAGATCATTGATGAAGCTGGTTAAGTTGTTTGGGCCTAGGACACTGTCCTGAGAAACCTTGTAGCAATGTCCTGGGACTGAGATGATTGGCCTCCAATTGCAAACACCTTCATTTGTGCGAGGTCACACTTCAGCTAATCGAGGGCTTTCCCTTGGCTTCAGTTTTGCTAGGCCTCCTTGATGCCACACTCAGTCTTTGGCAGTCACAATGGATGTCAAGGGCAGTCACTCTCACCTCCCCTCTGGAATTTAGCTCTTTTGTCCTTGTTTGGACCAAGGCTGTAATGAGGTCTAGAGCTGAGGGGTCCTGGTGGAACCTAAACTGAGCACCAGTGGGGAAAGCAGGTTATTGTTGAGTAAGTGCCTCTTGATAGCACAGTCTACGACACCTCCCATCACTTTGCTGATGACTGAGAGCAGGCAGTAATTTCCCGGATTGGATTTGTCCTGCTTTCTGTGGACAGGACGGACAGGACATACCTGCGCACGTTGTCGGACAGATGCCAGTCCTGTAGATGCCCTGAAACAGCCTGGCTAGCACACAGCTAGTTCTTAAGTACCAGTCTTTCACACCAAAGCTGAGATGCTGTTGAGGCCCATAGCCTATCCTGCATCCAGTGCATTCAGCCATTTCTTGGAATCACATGTAGCGAATCAAATTGACTGAACATGATAACGAAGACCGCAGGAGGAGGCAGAGATGGATCAGCCACTCAGCATTTCAGTCTGAAAATGGTTGTAAATGCTTCAGCCTTGCCTTTTGCACTCGAGTGTTAGACTCTGCAATTATTGAAAATGGAGATGTTCGTGGAGCCTCAGCTGTCCGTTAATTGTTTAATTGTCACCAAAATTGACTACTGAATATGATAGGACTGCAGGGCTTTGTCCTAATCTGTTGATCATTGGATCACCTAGCTCAGTCTAAAATATGATGTTTCCACTGTTTAGCATGTAGCTAGTCCTGTGTTGTAGCGTCAGCAGGTTGACAACTGATTTGCAGGTATCACAGTATCTCCACAGTGCAGAAGGAGGCCATTCAGCTCATCAAGTCTGCACTGGCTCCCTGAAAGATCATTCCACCTAGTCCTACTGCCCTGCCTTATCCCGGTAACCTTGCACATTCGCCCTTTTCAGATAGCAATCCAATTCCCTTTTGAAGACCTTGATCGAATAGGTATAATATATGTACAATACAATAAAGTATAATACCAGGTACCCCTGATGCTGCTGCTGATATGGTCCTACACTCATCATGGAGCCACAGTTAGTTCCCTGGTTTGATGGCAATTGTAGAGTGAGGGATGTGTCAGGCCATGAGGTCACAGATTGTGGTTAATTATAATTGCTCTGCTGTTGATGGCCCACAGCATCTTAAATATGCCCAGTTTTGAACTGCTGGATCTGTCCCGAATCTATCCCAATTAGTGAGGTGATACTTCCACACAAGATGAAGGGTGTCCTCAGAGTGAAGATGGGACTTTGTCACTTCAAAGGCTGTGTGGACATCACTCCTACCAGTAGTCATGGGCAGATACATCAATGACAGATAGACTGTTTAGGGTGAGGTCAAGTAGGCTTTTCCCTCATGTTGGTTCTCTCACTACCTGCCTCAGGCTCAGTCTTGCAGCTTTGTCCTGCAGGACTTGGACAGCTCAGTCAGCCATTCTTTGTGATATGCATCAAAATCCCAAGCCAGAATATATTTTGTGCCCTTGCTACCCTTAGTACTTATTCTAAGTGATGTTCAATATGGAGGTGATCTGCTTCGCCAGCTGAGCGAGTGGTAGGTGGTAATCAGCAGGAGGTTTTCTTACCCATGTTTGACCTGATGCCATGAGACTTCAGGGGGTCTGGAGTTAATGTTGAGGACTCCCAGTCCCACTGCCTCCAGACTGCAATTATGCTGACACCTCCTGCCAGTCTGTTCTGCTGATGGGCAAGACATACTCAGGGATGGTGATGTGGTGATGGATGTATCTGGAATGTTGGCTCAAAGGCATGATTCTTTGAGTATGACTACACCAACCATTGGTGGTCTCATCATTGAGACAACTCTCCAATTTTGGCACATGATCCCAGATGTTAATCAGGGCAACTTCGCAGGATTGACTGGGCTGGGTGTGCCTTTGTTGCATCCAGTGCCTAGATCAGTGCTGGATGGTCGTCCAGTTTTATTCTTATTAAACTTCTTCATAGTGGTCTTATTCAACTGAGAAGTTTGCTAGACCATTTCAGAGAGCAGTTAAGAGCCAACCACTTTGCTGTGGGTCTGGAGTCACATATAGGCCAGACCAGGTGGCAGACTACCTTCCCTGTAGGACATTAGTCAATAAATATAGCGAATATATAAATTGGCCTGGATGACAGGACCAGGAAGGGTCAATGGGCTTCAGTCACGAATCTCTGAGCAGTTCATTATTTGAAAGTATAAAAGCTACCGTTCTCATAAATGCTGCCTATGTTGGGTTTGTATTCATTGATAACTAAAGATTAATGATCGGATGACTCTCTGTCTCTTGAGTACATGAACCTACATTAAATGAAGGGACAGGATTTATCCTAACACTGACTGCCAACCATATGGAAGTATGGAAGTGAATTTAAAGAGGTCTTTGTCAGTATTTTCAGCTTAGTTTTGAAATATTTCATTACATTTTACTTTGCTTACCTGTTTCTAATTGCTTTGACCAAGTATTCTGGGACCGCCTTATTTTTTTAAGAATGTTCATGATATTTAAGCAATGGATTTTGGGATACCTTTATTTATGGTTTTCAGACCAAAGATTTCACCCAGATATAGCTGCACCAGAGGCAGACTGCAGTTATTTGTTATCCACATGTCCTGGCAGATGCACTCCTACCTGGAAATAGCTAAGTAGCCAGTTCTGCATAGGTTCCAGGTCGACATACAGAACATGACTGTACCATCTGCTGGAACAGCAACTGTAGCTGCCACACACCATAGGACTGGCACCACAGGTAATTGCCAGCTGCATTGTCAGGTCCTCTTCCTTTGACTCCTTCTTGGCATGTTGTTATGTTGTCCTGTGGAGAGGGGCCTTTTTCAACATAACTTTCATTTTACTAACCAAAAAGCTCAAGGGCTCCATTGCTTGGCAACAACATGGCTTACTGCATCTAGATGTATTGTAGCAGCTATTTTCCTTTTATTCAAACAGCTTTGCTAAGGCTGAATAAAATATATAAATTAAGATCTTTTATAAAGACCAACATTTTCGTCACCATATGTAGTCCATTAACAATGAAGTAGGCACTAAAAATGTACCACCCGCTGAGTGCCTGAGTGAAGGCCCAATTTGAACATCCAGCCTAGAATAACAAATTGAAACAGGTTGCTTTTTAATGGATTATTAAACAACCTCACAACAACAACTTGCACTTAAAAAGCACCTTTAATGCAGCAAAACATCTCAAGAAGTGTCATTAATTAAAAAGAAGTTTGACATTGAGGCACATAAGACGATATCAGGACAAATGACCAAATACTCAGTCAAACAGGTTAGTTATAAGGAGCATCTTAAAGAAGGAGAAAGAGGCAGAGAAGCAGAGGTGTTTAAGAGGAGAATTCCAGGGCTTAGGGCCAAGACATCTGGAGCAATTAAAATCGAGCTTCGCAAGATGTCGGAATTGAAGGAGCGTGGATTTCTCAGAGGGTTGTAGAATTGGAGGAAGTTACAGAAACTGGGAGGGGCAAAGCCATGAAAGGATTTGAAAACAAGAATGAGGTATCATAGATGTCATCATATAAGTGGGCCTTTGAAACCTCAAAAAATCCCTCCAAATGTAAGGGTCAACTTATATACCGAGTATAAAAGTGAACTACTGGCATGGTTGAGGGTGATCACCATTTTGAAATGGCTTCCGAGGCAAAGAGTGGGCATTTCTTAAACTCCCGCACATCTTCATAACACAGCCCATGTCACCTACTTGATTCCTTGTGGCCAGTTATAAGGTACTAATAAGTAAAACATCCATGGGGGTGAAAGATTGAGGCTGACTACTAATGCGAGTGTAGCATGTTGTGGCTGAAAAGGGTAAGGGGTGTTGACTTAATTGTCGAGTATATGAAAAACATGATTTTTGGGGCCAGAAAAATGGGGTCATCTTATACACCAGATAGACTTATACGCCATGATTTATGGTATTTAAAATTGAGGTCTTGTCAGACCAGGAACAGTATAGCACAGGGTGAATGTGTGAACGAGCACAAGTTAAGTTACAGGCAACAGAATTTCAGATGAGCACAAGTTTATGTATAGTGGAAGAGGGGAGGCCAGCCGGGAGAACATTTCAGTAGTCAAGTCAAGAGGTAACAAAGACACAGATGAGGGTTTCAGCAGCAGAGGAGCTGAGGCAGTGTTGGGGTTGGGCAATAATACAGAGATGAAAGCAAGCAGTACTGGTGATGAAGCAGTTATGTGGAGTGTGTATGTGATTGGAAATTCACCTCAGGATCAAATAAAACACCATGGTTGGAAATGGTCTGGCTCAGCTTCAGAAAGTTGCCAGTGAGAGGGATGGAAACATTAGTCAGGGAGCAGAATCATAATGGGGACTAAAGACAATGGCTCAAGTCTTCCCAGTATTTAGATGAGAAAATTTCTGCTCATCCAATACTGAATGTTAGACAAGCAGTGTGATAAATTCAGGACAGTGGAGGGGTCAAGAGAGGTCATAGTGAGATAGAGCTGATTGTTGTCAGTGTATAAAATGCAACTCTGATGCTGTGTTTTTGGAAGATGTCACCTAGAGGCAACATGTAGATGAGAAAGAGATGGGGATCAAGGATAGATCCATTGTGGAAGTCCTAAAATAATGGTGCAGAAGCGGGAAGAGAAGTCGTTGCAAGATGATTCTTTGGCTATGATTCAATAGATAAAAATGGAACCAAGAAAGGGCAGTTCCATGGAGCTGGGCGACAGAGGTGACATTGAAAGAGGATGGCTGTATCAAAGGCTTCAGATAGGTCAAGAAGGATGAATTTGCCACACTCGCAATCACCTATAATGCCATATGTGACTTTAAGAGCTGTTTGGTACTATGGCAGTGATGGAAACCTGATTGGAGGAATTCAAACATGGAGTTATGGGCAAGAATTGGGAAGGTGACTCCAAGGGCTTTGGGAAGGAAAGGGAGAATGGATTTGGAGCAGGAGTTTGTAAGTACGAAGGGGTCAAAAGGTGCATTTTTTTGAGAAGGGTGGTGACAGCAGATTTGAAGTGGAGGACAACAGTACTCGAGGACAGAGAACCATTAACAAAATCAGCCATCATCGGGGCTAGGATGGGAAATTGGGTGATTAACCAATCAGTGTTCCTCCATGTTGTACATCACTTGAGGAAGCACTGAAGGTCGCAAGGGCTCAAAATGTACTCTGGGTGGGGGGACTTCAATGTCCATCACCACGAATGGCTCAGTAGCACCACTATTGACCGAACCCTAAAGGACATAGCTGCTAGACTGGGTCTGCGGCAAGTGGTGAAAGAACCAAAACGAGGGAAAAACATACCTGACTTCATCCTCACCAACCTGCCTGCCGCGGATGCATCTGTCCATGACAGTATCAGTAGGAGTGACCACCGCACAGTCATTGTGGAGCCAAAATCCTGCCTTCAGGATACCCTCCACCACTGTGCTAAATGGGATAGATGTTGAACAGATCTAGCAACTCAAGACTGGGCATCCATGAGGCGCTGTGAGCCATCAGCAGCAGCAGAATTGTACTCGAACACGATATGTAACCTCATGACCTGGCATATCCCTCACTCTGCCATTACCATCAAGCCAGGGGATCAACCCTGGTTCAATGATGAGTGCAGGATGGCATGCCAGGAGCAGCACCAGGCAGACATAAAACTGAGGTGTCAACCTGGTGAAGTTATAACACTTGCGTGCCAAACAGCATAAGCTACAAGCGATAGACAGGGCTAAGCGATCCCACAACCAACGGATCAGATCTAAGCTCTGCAGTCCTGCCACATTCAGTCATGAATGGTGGTGGACAATTAAACAACTCACTGGAGAAGGAGGCTCCACAAATATCCCCATCCTCAATGATGGAGGAGCCCAGTACATCAATACAAAAGATAAGGCTGAAGCATTCGCTAGAATCTTCAGCCAGAAGTGCCAAGTGGATGATACATCTTGGTCTCCTCCGGAGGTCCCCAACATCACAGATGCCAGTCTTCAGCCAATTCTATTCACTCCACGTGATATCAAGAAACGGCTGAAGGCATTGGATACTGCAAAAGCTACGGGCCCTGACAATATTCTGGTAATAGTACTGAAGATTTGTGCTCCAGAACTTGCCGTGCCTCTAGCCAAGCTGTTCCAGTGCAGCTACAACACTGGCATCTACCCAGCTATGTGGAAAATTGCCCAGGTGTGTCCTGTACACAAAAAGTAGGACAAATCCAGCCCGGACAATTACCGCCCCAACAGCCTACTCTCCAGCATCAGTAAAATAATGGAAGGGGTCATCAACAGTGCTATCACGGACCACTTGCTTAGCAATAAACTGCTCACTGATGCCCAGTTTGGGTTCCACTCCTGACCTCATTAGCACCAGGGTTCAAACATGGACAAAAGAGCTGAATTCCCAAAGTGAGATGAGAGTGACTGCCCTTAACATCATCAAGGCAGCATTTGACAGAATGTGGCATCAAGGAGCCCTAGAAAAACTGGAGTCAATGGGAATCAGGGGAAAAACTCTCCGCTGGTTGGAGTCATACCTAGTGCAAAGGAAGATGATTGTGGTTGGAGGTCAGTCATCTCAGCTCCAGGATATCACTGCAGGAGTTCCTCGGGGTAGTGTCCTCGGTCCAACCATCTTCAGCTGCTTCAATGACCTTCCTTCCATCATAAGGTCAGAAGTGGGGATGTTCGCTAATGATTGCACAATGTTCAACACCATTCCTGACTCCCCAGACACTGAAGCAGGTCATGTTCAAATGTAGCAAGACCTGGGCAATATCCAGGCTTGGGCTGACAAGTGGCAAGTAACATTCGCACCACACAAGTGTCAGGCAATGACCATCTCCAACAAGAGAGAATTCAACCATCGTCCCTTGACGTTCAATGGCATTACCATCACTGAATCCCCCACAATCAACATCCTGCGGGTTACCATTGACCAGAATCTGAATTGGACCAGTCATATAAATACTGTGGTTACAAGAGCAGGTCAGAGGCTAGGAATCGCGCGACAAGGAACTCACCTCCTGACTCCCCAAAGCCTGTTCACCATCTACAAGGCACAAGTCAGGAGTGTGATGGAATACTCCTCACTTGCCTGGATGAGTGCAGCTCCCACAGCATTCAAGAAGCTTGACACCGTCCAGGACAAAGCAGCCCACTTGATTGGCACCACACCCACAAACATTCACTGCCTCCACCACTGACGCACAGTAGCAGCAGTGTGTACCATCTACAAGATTGACCGCAGGAACTCGCCAAGGCTCCTTAGACAGCACCTTCCAAACCCATGACCACTACCATCTAGAAGGACAAGTGCAGCAGAAAGATGGGAACATCACCACCTAGAAGTTCCCCTCCAAGTCACTCACCATCCTGGCTTAGAAATATATCGCCGTTCCTTCACTGTCACTGGGTCAAAATTCTGGAACTCCCTTCCTAACAGCACTGTGGTGTACCTACACCACATGGACTGCAGTGGTTCAAGAAGGCAGCTCACCACCACCTTCTCAAGGACAACAAGGTTTGGGCAATAAATGCTGGCCTAGCCAGCGAAGTCCACATCCTGGGAATGAATTTTTAAAAATAACAGTTTGCTTGGAATAAGTTTGAGGGAGCAGGAGTTGGTTCTCATAGGAAGATGAGTTTGGAGAGGGCAGGGCAGTTGATGGGATAGAACCTAGCTAAAGATGTACGTTCAGGACTAGGGCAGCAGGAACCATGAGAGGTATTTTGGCCCAGTGGGATGGGAGAAAGGAGGGAAGTAGCAGTGGCAGCTGAACAAATGGTCTTGGTTTATGTGACAAAAAAGTTCATGAGCTCCTTGTACTTGTTATTGGAGACAAGGGTGTAGAAAGCATGGGAAGGTGGTTTAAGAAAAGAATTTGTGATGCGCAAGAGAAATCATAGTCTCATCATAATGTCTAAAGTCCTTGGTCCAAGGACTATAGAAGGACTTAGGGGACGGAATCTCACATACCGAGTGCTGCAAGTAAATCAGAGGCCGGCAGCTCGTGCTCAGCAGCGCCACTGGGTTGGCTGTGGCTGCTGCTGGAAGGGCAGGCACCAGAGCCCCAGGATCGTGGAGCAACCCGGGCCAAATATAAATAATATGGTAGGCTGGGGGTCTCGGAGAGAGAGGTGCAGGGGGATCAGCAGCATGGGCAGGGATTGGCTCAATGAGCCACCCCTTCCCAATGTCAAGTTCGTCAATCAGCCACTGAGTGCCTTTGATTAACGGACCCTCCAACAGAGGTGACAAGCTGCCCGCACAGGTTTACCTGTCACGCAGGTTGCATGGCGACAGGCCCACTTGCAGCTGGGTTAATACCAGCGGCAGTGGGATGAGGGGCAGGAAGGTCAACCATGGGCCTTAATTCGGGCAGAGGTGGGAAGGCGGCATGAATCCAGTATGTCACCATCCTGCCTAGTTACATGCCCTTCCTGCCTCCAAGTTCACCCGCCAAGGTTCCGCCCAAAATTTCAGGCCTGTAATATATTTTAAAAATCACAGAAAATAGTACAACTGAAATTTTGATTCCCCCTGCAAATTATGGTGAATAACTAATGTTCCATAGGAATATTGGTCAAGTACATTTCTTGAATGTCTCCTCGGAATTACCAGACTTAGAAATCAACGTCTACTTAAATCCAGTGCTGTACCCAGATGTAGGCAACTTTGTATTTCTACCAGTCATATATCCTGATGTGTGTAAATTATTACACAAGTACCAATTTTGCTTCTTGTGTAGTGATTAATGTCCTGTAACTGCTGTCGAACCTGTTAAACAAACTGTGATTCTAAGTACCTTTTGTTCACTCTCTCAGAAAGGATTGAAGTGAATTATGTCAAAGAAAGCTTGTAGCTTTGACAAGTTAGAATTACACAAGTCAGTGTGTATGAGGAAAACATGCACTGAAGCAGCTTTTTAAGTCATTCCTTAACAACCCTTCAATCTCACAGTGCCAGCATTTACTCTGAAATGACAAGACCACATGGAGAAAAATAAAACAAAGCTATAGATATAACATGGCTTTTCAATGCGATAATAAAATCCAGTGATCTCATCTACCTGGTAAAAAACAATCTTTCATTAATTGACTCTCAATTGCCGCCAATATCAGAGGCAGCGTTACAGTCGGAGAAACAAGTGTGGCTCAGTTATGCAACAGATCTCCTCAATGGTTAGTGGACACAGCTGACCTTACAAAACCCAACATTTTGTGACCAGTTCTTGAGGTAAGACAAAATGCAGTAGTGAGTGAACTTTGTGTTACATACACATCCAGCCTTATCCACAGCCTGCATTTCCTAACTGAGGCAGCTTACCATGCAGAGCAATGGAGCTTGACCTTTGTGCTATCGCTTTGCAGAGTTGGCTATGCCGACTTTTGGAGGCAATCCAGTATAGAATTTGTATCAGAGAGTCAGACATTTCCTTGGTAGCAAATTTATTAAACTTTTATGCCCCTCTGTTCATGCAAAGCACAAGAGAGCAGGGATAGCACCAAATAAGTCAGTCATCTACCAACAGATCCATCAAAACACAGAATTGTTCTCTAATGGTAACATTCTCATAGCACTGAGCATCATTAATGGCACCTATGTAACTGGAAAGTTCCTGTTACTTTTCTGCCACCACCACTTATTCTTCCTCGCCTTTGCATTCTGCCTCAAGCTCACCAAATGCTCTTCCATCATGTGTGGTATGCAATGTTGCTTTGGCACACATAGATGAGGCCCCCATAATATACTGTATATGCCATGCTGCCTTGATCTGGGCCCCTAGCAGTCTTGATGGATTGTCGGCTCCCCGACACACTTTCAAACAGAGCTTGCATTGCTAGAAAGTGCGTGAGATGTCTGTCTGGCTGTCTACATATCTATGGTGGGATTGAATGAGTAGAGGGACAAGTCATAACAGCAGAATGGCCAACATCTGATTTGGGGAAGGCTTGCTGCTTTCACTTTTCTTTAGCCATCTATGTTCTGATAAGCTAGGAGATCCAGAGTGGCCTCATTAAAAGGACCCTATGATCTGTGATTTTAAAACTTTTCTGCTTTGCATTTTGACTATGTGCAATACTGAATATCCATTTTTTTCTAATAAGAACAGAAAAACTCAGCAGGTCTGGCAGCATCTGTAGAGAGAGAAACAGAATTAATATTTCGAGTCTGTGCGACTCTTGTTCTGTCGCTGAGTCCAGGAGGTTGATTGAGATAATTGCCAATACTATTCCAATGTTAATAAGGTACTGTCACTGTTAAGTTCTAGCCATTACTGTCTGTGGAAAGTGCAATGAGCAATTATTGTGCAAATCCAGCAAGTTCTTTAAAAAAAAAGGGAAAACGAAGAGTGAGATGCCATTTCTATGAAACAAACAATGTATTAGTGTAAATCAACAAGCAAGTTCTGGCAATTCTCAATTCATATCTTTTCTCTTAATGCACTGGACTTGCTTGTACAATAATGATGGCAGGAATTGTGAACACACATTACTGCTCCAGCAAGACCCAGCCCATTACCTCACTTAACTTGTTGCCACAAGTAAGGTATACATTTCCCCTCTTTTCAGGAAAGAAAGAAAGAAAATTTAACATTTGTAATCTTACATTTAGACACGTTAAAACCACTGTCACATCACTGCAGGAGTTCCTCAGGGCAATGCCCTAGGACCAACCATCTTCAGCGGCTTCATCAATGACCTTCACTTAATCATCGGGTCAGAGGTAGGGATGTTTGCTGTTAACTGCACGGCGTTCAGTCCCATTCGTACCTCCACAGATAATGAAGCTGTCCATACCCACATGCACAGATCTAGACAACATTCTGGGGGTTGATAAGTGGCATGTAACATACACACTATATAAGTGCCAGGCAATGACCATTTCCAACAGGAGTGTGATGGAATACTCTCCACTTGCTTGATGAGTACAGCTTCAACAACAGTCAAGAAGCTTGACACCATCCAGTTCAAAGCAGCCCTGCTTGATTGTCACCCAATCCACCACCTTAAACATTCACTCTCTTCATTACCAGTGCACAGTGACAGCAGTGTGTGTCATCTACAAGATGCAGCAATTCATCATGACCCTTTGTTACTGCTGAGTTATTTAAAATCTCAGAGGGAAACTTTAAACTGTCATAACCTATATTTTCAATTAGTATGTTTGCGATACAGTTCTAAATTCAGGAATAAGACCACCAGTTCTTGAGAGGTTTTTGTATCAAACTAAATGGACATTTATTAATTTACAACATACACATAAACATATACACATGGCTACAAATTACTACTATCATAACTTTTTACCAAATTCCCAAACTAATCTCCACTAAGGCAATAACAATCCATAGACTTTAAGCAGACACCAGGCAAAGCATTTTCACCTCACAAATTCAAAATGAGGTTCCTTTCACTTTGGTTCCTTTGCAGACAGCTGTAGGCTTACAGCTGCTTTGATGTTACATTGACTCTGCCCTGCACACACAAGAACTCCCTTCCCAGCACTTCTCTTTGAATGTAAATTTTCATTGTCTCACCAGCCCTTTGAACTCCACCTCTTCTAACAATGAAACGCCTTTCATAGTACCAATTTTATTAGTAATATAAACATTGATTGGTCTCTCCTAGCTAGGTGCAAGATTTCACTTCCACTCTTGAATGCTTGATTCAACAAAATGCAAATGTACTCTTTACCTCTCTGTTTACATCTCAAAACTACTATACATCCAAGCACCCAGACTAGCTGGCTTTAATCCACACCCACAAACTAAACCTCTATTTTTAAAGAAATAATTTCCAATAACATTATATACATTAATAGCTTCATGGCACCCTTCAATAGCACCTTCCAAACTCGTGACCACTACCAGATAGAAGAACAAGGGCAGCAGGTGCATGGGAACACCACTAGCCACAAGTTTACTTTCAAGTCACACACCATCCTGTCTTGGAAATATACTGCCATTCCTTCTATGTTGCTGGGTTAGAAGCCTGAAATTCTCTCCTGAACAGCACTGTGGGTGTAACTATACCACATGGACTGCAGTGATTCAAAAAGGTGGCTCACCATCACCTTCTCAAGTGCAATTAGGGATGGACAATAATTGCTTGCCTTTCCAGTGATTCCCACATCCCATGAACAAAGTGAAAAAAAACTTACTTCTTGGCAGGCACAACTTCTGATTTAACCACAGTTTTTTTAGTATCCTTTTATTTCAACAGGAAATTAGAAACATGCCACATGTACACAATGCAGAAATGTCTTTCAACAAAGCAGCACGCAAACCTCCAAACCCAACCCTTCAAGCACTACCTGCCTCCTTATTTAAGGATGTAAATGCGTTGGCAGCAGTTCAAAGGAGGTTTACTAGATTGTTACCTGGAATGAACAGGTCGTCTTATGAGGATAGGTTAGACAGGCTGGGCTTGTTTCCACTGGAGTTTAGGAGAGTGAGGGGTGACTTGATTAAGTGTACAAGATCCTGAATGGTCTTCACAAGGTGGATGTGGAAAAGATGTTTCCTCTTGTGGGTGAGTCCAGAACTAGGGGGCACTGTTTTAAAATTAGGCGTCACCCTTATAGGACAGAGATGAGGTGAATTTTTTTCTCTCAGAGGGTTGTGCGACTTTGGAACTCTCTGTCGCAGAAGGGCAGTGGAAGTGGGATCATTGAATATTTTTAAGGCAAAGGTAGATTGATTCCCTTGCCTAACAAGATTTTTTTATTGGGGTAGATGGGAATGTAGAACTTGAAAGACAAACAGATCAGCCACAGATCTTATTGAATGGCAGAGCAGGCTTGAGGGACTAAATGGCCTACCTTCTGCTCCTATTACATATGTTCGTATGTGGCAGAGTCTGTAGATCATGCCATCTCAGAACCCATTGAACTTGAGTGGAAGCAAGTCTTTCTCATTCCTAAGGGACTGCCTAAGAAGATGATGATGCAACTAAGCTATTAAACTCAGACTATGGTCAGAGAGTTAGAAGGCATTGACTTAAGAATTGCTTAAGGTTAATGTTTTCACCATAGGGACAGTCTATAATTGATGTTGCTTTGTTTAACTTGATCAGGGGCAGACATATCTGGTTGTGACTGGGATTGAAAATTATGGGAATAAATATGGAGTCTCAAGACATTGGCAGTTTTATTAATGGAGGATAGTGGGCCTAGATTGAATAGAGGAAATGTGGTGATGGAGAGATATTCTGCTATTGTATTTGATATTTTGAAAGAGCATGGAAGATTTACAAATATTTTTCCAAAGGAAATGAAATAGGTTGGGTGGAGTCTAACCTATCTTGATGTTGTTATACATTTATGTACAGCTGGGAGGTCAGCTTAGTGATCACAACAGCATAATGGTTATTGTGGATTAGAATCAGAATAAATGACCATGCTAGGTTGTTGTAAAAATTGAACAATTAGAGAGCTACTGTCTTTCAGGGAAAGGAACCTGCTACCCCTTTCTGGTGGACCCAGTCCCACAATATCTGGTCAATTTTGAATGCCCTGGTGGCAACCAGGGATTGTAAATGAATACAGAGTCATCTACATCCTAACCACAAATTAAATAAATTAACTAATTTTCCATGATGCAAAAATCACGGGATCTCCACTCTAGACTTTATTCATTCATTGAAATAAGCACATTCAACAATTTGACCCTCAGTGTTATCTTTTTGCTACCAAGGTCAAAAATGGAGAACTACAAAAACTCACTAAAATGCTGACTGGTAGAGGTGAATGTTAGGTGACTCACACATTCCACACAACTTGAAGCCAGAATCCAGTGCTTCTTTTATAATCTGTCTTCTTAGCACAAGCTTTTTAATATAAGTTATTGCAAAAAGGTAACAAAACTAACAGACATTACAGTTTTGAACTTCCTAGTCTAAAACGGAAATATCCTATACTATTAATGCTTACACTCAGATATAGTTTTCAGCAGAGAAATTTAACTAATGAAGTCATGGCTATCTGCTTTCTTTTCCATGTTTAGTCTCAGCTCTCACAAATAATTTCAATGATGGGGCAGCATTGAAGAGATATTTCCTAATTCTTCACAGATGGAGTGGCAGAAATTGCATTTTTCTATCAAATGATGTGACTCACGCTTCACTGAGATTACAGGTTTTTTTTGAGTACACTGTGCACATTGAAGATCAACACAATTCTACAGTTAACCAGTAGAAGCAGCATATTAAAATATTCAATAGATAGTTCCACTGAATAATCTTACAGGTCTTTTAAGGTTTGTGCCAAATCCTACATGTAAAAAGAATTAGGAAGGTGAAAGAATAAAAATTATTATATCATAAAATACATGAATCTTATAGGATTAAAGAAATCAGTGACAATATCCTTCTCAGCATCATGAAAGGTTCTACACTACCATTATAAAAGGTCGTCCACCAACCTTGTTCAACATCAACCTATATTAACATATTAAAACATCCCCAGGCACTTCACAGGAGTGTTATAAAGCAAAATTAGACACTAAGATACATAGGTGATGTTGGATGGCCAAAAACTACATTTCCAACAGAATTTTGTTTTCAAGAGCCTTCCAAAACTAGAAATACAGGTTCCAGTTGCTTTGTTAAAAAAGACAAGATCATTGACGTCATCAACAGATCCAAAAATCAAGGCTTCTTTTTTGTACAGTGGTACTGGTACATCTCATAAAATCAAATAGGTAGAAAATTCTAATGTACTTAAAAGAGATTTCCATATCTTTGAGGTACCGTTCTAACCAAGATATTGATAAGGCTGCCAGCTCAGCACACACCTCCATTGCAGGTCAATCTTTGGTGCCTGCTGCCCATGACAGCTAGAGGCGTAAATAGGCGTGATTCTAATTGGCATGAATTTAAATTTTAGAAAATGGTCCAACCTGGGTTCTCAAGATATTATCAAGGTATTGAAATTCCATATTTTTGTAATGACGTGAAAGAGGTATGTTTTAAGCATCTTAAAGGAGGAAAAAGAAGTAGAGGAAGAGAGGTTCAGAGAGGAAATTGCAGAGCTTAGGCAGCTAAAGACATGGCCATCAATGGTGGAATGCTTAAAATCAACGATGCTCAAGAGGCCAGAATTAGATGAATGAGACATCTCGGAGGGTTGTGGAGTTGGAGGAGATTACAGAGATAGGGAGCGGCAAGGCCATGGGGGGATTTGAAAACAAGGATAAGGATATTACAATCATGACATTGCTTAATCGGGAACAGGTGAGCACATGGGTAGTAGATGAATGGGACTTGGTGCGAACAAGTCCAAGAATGGAACCAAGTGAGTACATCCAGCTGGACAACAGTGCAGAGGTGTTAGAGGAAAATAGCATTCTCAACTGAGTCAAAGGCTGTAGACAAGTCGAGAAGGATGAGAAGAGATAGTTTTCCTTTGTCAAAGCGCATAGGATGTCATTCGTGACTTTCATAAGAGCCATTTTGTGGCAGGGGCGGGGACCTTATTGAAAGGATTTAATCATGGAGTTTCAGGAAAGATGAGGCATGGTTTTCAGAGGTGACAACACATTCAAGAGCTTTGGTATTAATAATGAGTGGTATTTTATTCAAGAAACATGTTCGCAGCCCAAAAACTGAATTGCAGTATAACTTATATCAAAAAATTAATATAGCAACTAAACAATCAAGTTAAAAACATGAAACATGAAACAATCATTTTGTAACAAAAATAGACAAACAGATGCAGCAAGTAACAGGAAAGTGGTGGACAGGGTATTTGGGGATGAAAGGGAGGCTGGAGTTGGGATGGTAGTTTGCAAGGGTGATAAGGTCAAGGGTTGCTATTTTTGAAGAGAAGTGATAACGAAAGATTCAAAGAGAGGAACAGTAGCTAAAAAGAGAGAACTGTTAGAAACATTGATTACCATGGGAGACAGGAGGGGAATTTGAGTGGTCAGCAATTTAATGGGAAGAGGGAGCAGGAGGTGACTCTCATGGACAAATGAGCTCAAATGAGGTGAGATAGGAGAGAAACTAGAATTCTTGACTAACAAGGGAGTCAAAGGTTATCAGGGGTAGATGGACAAAATGTGGAGCGAGGCCACCATCAGATCAGCCACGACCTTAATGAATGGCAGAGCAAGTTTGAGGGGCCGAATTGCCTATAGTTTCTCATAATTCATATGTTAAAGAAAGATACAAACTAGGGCAGGAGGGAGCTTTAAATGAAGTTTGGCCTAGTGGGCTATGTTCCTTTGCTTACAAAGGCGATGCACAAGTAACTCGTGAGCAAGATAATTATGATAAAAATAATACATTCTTCTTCAGTCTTTACTCTCTTTACAGATAAAGGTTTGCCAATTACTTTGTCAGAGAAGACATTATTTATTCAAAAAGCAAAATAATAACTAGGCTTTGCAGTTTTAGCTTTAGACCTATCAAATTTGGATATTTGTAGACTTAAATGTTCTATCTGATAGTCAAATACACAAAGCCTCTTTCATCTACTGAGTAATATGGTGAATGTATTACCATCCCTCCCTAAAACACTAACCACACACACAACATGCAACTCAGGAATCCAGGTGAATATAGACAGAGATCAAATCCAGACCCCTTCTCTAAGCCAATAAGCCCACCAATTTCACGGAAGAATGCTAAATTGACTAACATGAGAAGACACATATTTCACCATTAGACCACTGGGTTCAATTCCCTCACTGGATATGGATTGGAATTCCTCCTGTGCACTTAAACAACAGCTGATTTATCCACACACTACCCTCCTGTACTAGATTGCCAGCTCAGGAATTTAATCTTTTGAAATATTTTTGTAGACTACACAACTCATGTGGCCACAATACCAGGCAACTGCCGTACCACTCAATAAAACTGAAGTGATGACAATAGGCCTGTGTACACATGGTGAGACAGAACATGGTTCTACATATGCAAATGACAATGACAGAACTTTTTAAATAGTAGAACACATGTAGGAAGGAGTTTTGGGACTCAAGTTGTGAATTGAATAACTTTGCTGTAAGCAAAATCACAAAGCTCCAATTTGATCACTTCATGTCTAGAAGCCAATTCAATGTCACTCATTAGCAGTTTCCCTTTTCAATTTCAAGACAATCTAATACATTTTACTTTAACTAACTCTGTAACCTAGAAGGATAAGGGCAGCAGATAGATGGGAACACCACCACCTGGAAGTTCCCCTCTAAGTCACTCACCACCCTGATTGGAAATATATCGTCGTTCCTTCACTGTCGCTGGGTCAAAATCCTGGAACTCCCTTCCTAACCGCACTGTGGGTGTACCTACTCCACATGGACTGCAGCGGTTCAAGAAGGCAGCTCAGCACCACCTTCTCAAGGGCAGCTGGGGATGGGCAATAAATGGTGGCCCAGCCAACGAAGCCCACATCCCGCGAATAAATTTTTTAAAAGTGTTTTAGAAATACAAACATCTCATACAACTCACTGTAACAAAACTGCAAGCCTACTTAAAACAAAATTGGCCAGAATGACATGGGCCCATTCAGTAGAAGACAGTTGACATTTATTTGAAACAGAAATTCAATACAGACTAAATGACACTGGGAGAGTATAACAATCTTGAATGCCAGTCTGCCATTTGAGTCAGTGAATGAATATGACAACTGATTTCTATGGTGTTACTCTCTTGTTTTACTAAATTTACTTTCTCTTGAACATTATAGAAGGACATTGACGTATAAAGAGAATATATTTTATTGTTGATCGGTTTCTAATCTAACCCATGCTGACCATCAACAGCATTAAAGTCTCTTTAATGAGCAGTGTGGAAATGGTATTAAATCAATCAGGAACCAAAATAGCTGTACTTAGGCTGCTGGCTGCAAACATTGTTTTGCTACCATATTTTGTATGTTAGAGTCCATCTGTTGACAAGGAAAGCCAATGTAGGAAAATAATTAATCAAGCAAGTCCAAATTTATTAAGTCAATATACAGTTGATATCACTTAATATTCACTAACTACGATAGAGTGATCTCTTCTCACTAATTTAAAACATCAAAATTTTACATGTAATTTAGCGCACGTTATACAGAGAACATCATGGGCAGCATTTTCCCCCTGTCAGGGTGGGGGTGGGGGGGTGGTGGGGGGCACACCACCATTTTACCAATTAAGGCCCATCCAGCGTGACATGCGCTAGGAAGCGCTATGCGCCCCCTTTGCGGGCAGGTGGGGATTCCCTGAGCTGGAAAAGGGCGCACAGATCTCCCTGAGGCAAAGTGCTGTCTCAGGGAGATCAGTGTTACTTTTAAAAAGATAATAATGGATGAGAAAAATGTTATTGACATGTCCCCTCATGTGACACTGTCACATGAGCTGGGACGTGTCAACTACTTTTATTAAAAATGTAACACAAATTTTAATACCCTCATGAAACCTCATCCCGCCCGTGGATGAGGTTTCATGTTTTTTTCTGAAGGCCGCCTGGGCTCTTCACCTGCCCGCCAACCTTAAGGTTGGTCAGACGAGTCCATTAATCATTTTAATTACTTTTTTAATGGCCTTAATAGGCCGTTGACAGGTCGGCGGGCGCGCAGCCGGCTCGGCCGATTGCCCGCCGAACTGAAAATCTAAATAATGTGCGGTGACGTCGGGACGCACGCCCGGCATCACCCCGTGTCGTTTTACACACCGGGCTCGCCGACCGAAAAATGCTCCCCCATAGGTACAAAAAGAATGTAGTCCAGACATTCAGAACAGCAAATTCACAGGTAAATCAGTGGCAGTTAACTACATTACTGCAAACAAAAATATGGTAGGGTGATTGGCCAAAGCTTCAAGCTACTTAAGGGATTTCTTGTTTTAAAATTATGAAGAAGCAAACCAAAGGAGGTGGGAAAAGGAAAAAAATTGCTGGAAAAACTCAGCAGGTCTGGCAGCATCTGTGGGGAGAGAAACAGAGTTGACGTTTCAAGTCCGCATGGCTCTTCTTCAGAGCTGAAGAAGAGTCATACGGACTCAAAACGTTAACGCTGTTTCTTTCTCCCCAGATGCTGCCAGGCCTGCTGAGTTTTTCCGGCATTTTTTGCTTTTATTTCAGATTTCCAGCATCCGCAGTATTTTGCTTTTATCAAAGGCAGCGGGGGTGGTTGGTCGCAGTGAGCAAAGTAGAAAAGCTCTCCAAATAATTTAAGAACAATTGATCAATTAATTAAATGATTTTTACAAGTCAGTGCATTGCCACACAGAAAGATAGTGGGAAGCAGTTCCAATTTATCAATGGAAGTGATCATTGTCTCACCTGCACTGCACTGTGAGGGATGTGTTTCACCATGCCCCCACCCCCTGCCCAAGCTCATTATTTATACACCTGTTTGATTGTCTGGAGCAAAACTGTAAAGTCCATCATTTGAAGCAAATGCACTTTCTGTAACCTTTTTACACTTTTGCTTAATGTGGCTAATAGACCAGTTATGCCACAGATTTGACAATAATGTAAAAGCAGCAGTTATGACCCTGTATCATTAAATGTGTGCAATTTGGCAGTGAAGTTGTGCAGCAATGCTAGCAAGTGGAGTGAGACTGTCTCAAAGGGATAGTCTCATTTTAACAATCCATTGGGTGCAATACAGCTACAATGTCTACAGCTACATGCCTATTATACCATAACAGATTCGTTCCCCTTAATTTTAGCTACGGTTCAATACCAGTCAAAGGTACCATTGAAACGCTGGGCGATATGGAAATTAAGGTATAATCAACAAAAAGTGGAAAAGGAAGCAAAAAGGGAATGAGATTTGAAAGAAACAGTATGGTCCCAGAAAACCACAGCTATTCAGTTGTGTCCTCACTTGTACCTTCACAGGGATTACTCCAGAACATTGATCGGGTCCCAAAGTTTGCACAATGACCTGGTGAGGAGTTCCTATCGATCCTAACCATGACCATTAACATTGGAGAGGGCAGAAGCAAGTGCAGGAGCTCTGAATGTCAGAGCTCCCTCATTCAGGGAGATGGTAGCGTAGTGGTAATGTCACTGAACTGGTGATCCTGAGGCCCAGCACTGGGGACAGGGGTTCGAATCCCACCACGACAGCTGGTGGAATTTAAAATTCAATTAATAAACCTGGAATTGAAAACTGGTCTCAACAATGAAACCATGGGCAGAATTTTTACCTTGGTGGCCGGGCATGCGGCCGGCCCGCTCAAGCGTGAAATGACGTGCGTTGATGTCAGGCCAGCTTCCTGATGTCAACGCGCAGTCGCACGATGTTTCAGTCACCAGGCGTGCGTCAGAGTCAGCAGTGCGCCCGCCGACCATTAAAAGGTCTATTAAGCCCATTAACAAGGTAATTGAAACAAATGTTGTGCTACCCGTCCAACATTACAGGTGGCAGGCAGGCAAATTGCACTTTTTTTTTTGAAACCTTACCCACGGGCGGGATGAGGTTTCCAAAAGCAAATGAAATAAAATAAATGTTTTTAATTTTCACTTATAACATGTCCCTACATGAGGAGACATGTTTTATAACATTTTTAACATCTTTATTTTTTATTTGAAAACTGTTCATCTCCCGGAGGCAGCTCTGTGCTTCAGGGAGATTTTCAAGCGTGCACTTACTCTCGCCCTCCACCCTCACCCCAACCCCCCCACCGCCCCACCACCCGCACAGGCACAGGCCTTAATTGGCCCGCCAGCATGAAATCGCAGTATAGCCCCGATCGGGGGCTTCCTGACCGCCCCTGCCAAGCCCGCCCGACACGGGCAATATTCTGCCCCATGGAACTATTATCGATGGTCATTAAAACACATCTAATTCACTCATGCCCTTTAGAGAAGGGAATCTGCCATCCTTATCTGCTCTGGTTTACACGTGACTTCAGATCCACAGCAATGTGGTTGACTCTTAGCTGCCCTCTGAAATGGCCTAGCAAGCCACTCAGTTCAAGGGCAATTCGGGATGGGCTCAAACGCTGGCCTTGTCAGCGACATCCATATCCCATGAAAGAGAAAAAAGATCCCAGGCACTCATAGGGACCAGGCATTTGGGCAGCATGAGAAAGCTAGGACTGGATCCCCAAAGTCAAAACAGCAATAGGTGCTTTAAAGTGGTCCTCTTTGCTGGGGGGACTTAAACACTTTGCACAAGGTGAATCGGAGGTCCTCGCACATCCCTCCCTCAACTTCCTTGAAACCGGAATATCTGCCAGGATCAGTGGGACAGGTTCCTGGTTGGACAATTCCAGCATAAAGTGCCAGCATTGTAGATCTTTGAACTTTCATGGCCTAGATTACCAGTCATTAACTTACCAAAGTCAGTGCTCTTCTCCTGTATCAAGAGCCAATTCAGTCAGAACAGCTGGCCCTTTCATTACTGATAAACACTCTGAAATTGCCTTTTCACCCCACTGCACATGGGAGAGAGTGATTTTCATTTTTAGATTGCCTTCTGGGAGCAGAGAAGCTGGTAGCATTTTGAGGTTCACACCTCGATCAATAGAACCAGCGATCTAATTTACTTATTTCAGTCTAGCCTGATATCAGCCCAGAGACATGGCAAGCTCCAGCAAGCAGCAATTCAATAAATGGCCAGATTGTGTCCGTGCAGACTCGATGGGCCAAAGGGCTTCTTCTGCACTTTGTGATTCTGATTATCTATTTTAGGTGCTTATTGAGGGAAAAATGTTGGCCCAGAACACACCAGATGAACTCTCCTATTCTTCTGCAATATTGTGCCATGGGAGCATTTACATTGTTTGAAGGGAAGAGGTTTAACATTTCATTGAAAAGACAGCAACTCCAACTGTCCAGAACTCTTTCAGTCCCACACTAGAGTGTAAGCCAGATGTTGTGCTCAATTCTCAAAGCTGGTACTTGAACCCACAATCTTCCAACTGAGAGACAATGGTGCTATCACTGAGTCAGATCTATGATATAGAACCCAATATGCTGAACTTGGCAAGTTGTAATCAATCCCAATATCTTTAATACACATAACTTCTTCCTTCCTGTATTTTCCTAATAACAATTTCTAAAGAAAAATAATGGAACGTGAGAAATGCTGCTGTGTGAAATCAATAGCACGCAAGTAAACAAAACTGATAGTTATCCTTAATCACCAAGGTTATTCACGTGAAACAATATATCAAACCAATCATACAAACTGAAGTATCCGCAGACCTTCCCATGATATCTATACTTACCCACATCATCTTCAAATTGTTCTACACCAGCTGCTGTTAAAAGAAGTAAATTGGCATAGCTTCAACTAGTAGGAGCATATTCTATTCTGTGGGAAAAAAAAATCTAATCTGTACCCTGTCTTGATGTTTGCCAATACTTACATCCTCCAGTTTTGCAATAAGAGTGTAAATTATATAAACTTGCTAATTTACACATAGTAGATAAACTAGTTATTGAGCCAACAGGTTATATTTATTCCCTGCAGTGTTTTTAAGTTGGATCACATTTCATTGAAATTATCCTTGTACATTGAATACCGTCTCTGTCTTAGTTATTTGTCTTTTCTCACAGGAATATAGTCTCTTACCACATCCATTAAATGATTCTAAACATTTTTCTTCAGTTGATTCATTTTCTAGTAACACTATATCCTCTCTAGACCTTTTCTCACAGTACGCTTTTTCAACAAAAAAAACAAATAGCATATGACAGAAAGCAAGGTTGGGCATTTATTGTAGCCTGTATTTATATAAACACAAGTTAAATCTTTATAAGGAAGCATTGGAAGTGTTCGCAATGATTACTTGATGATCTTAGCAACCGCCAAAATATTATGAACTTGATTTCATCCTGCTTTTGAAAACAAAAGCAGCACAGCATGCCGGGAATAACACAAAGATTGTACACTGGCAAACAACGTTCTACATTCTTAATTTTGTGGAAAATTTCCCACAACACTCAAAGCTCGTGAGATCATCATCTTCTAGGACCAGCAAATAATATGCCCTTGGAGGTACTAACATCTTCTAGGAGCATTTTACAGGCTGGCTAATGGCTGAAACAGTTCTAATTTATTCTTTCACAGAACCTCAAATTATGAACCTCCTTACCACTACCAGTCTTTCTTTACTTCTGTGATCAAGTTTTTTTTTAAATCTTGATCTATTGTTTAGTGTCACTTAGGCCCTGCTTTTTGATTAACCTTGCCTTCTCTTGGTTATATTGCGGACTTGCAAGTCATCATGGTGTCTCAATAACAAAAAAAAGAAATGTCAAGACTAAGGGGGAATTTTTTTAACAATAATTTCCAGGCAAAAAACAGGCAATAGCGAATTGATTCCCTCTAACCCATCCAATTTGCATTTCCATTCTCTTCAGTTTAATTTTATCATGCTCATGTCTTCAACATTCAGTTATCATCAAGTTTTAGATTAGTCAATTCCGTGCTTCTATTTTAAAACAAGTTAAAGTCAAGCTACTTTCCCCTCAAGCTAATGATTCTGCAAATAGAACATGGCACAGGTTATATACAATACCTCCAGAGAGAAAACACAAATGGTAGATTGTTTCAGTGCTACAAGGATAAAAATAAGTTATAAATTCAGTACTGAAGAGACACCACCACATCAAATTCATTTCAAACAACGATCAATAAATATAAATTTCTAGTGCCCAACCATTCTCCCAGAAGCCAGCTCTATGAGCTTTGGTCCACTGGATAAAAAGATGATCAAGATTTTGCCAGAAAATCTTTAACCTTTCTTTGGAGTCCAGACCGTTTAGCTGCCTCCCCATGCGCCTGTCACCAGAGTCCATTTATGCTAACTTTGAGGTCACCACACCTCATAGTAATGGACTTCAGCGCTGTACCAGGTTTTGACTGGGATAAGACTACATGAACTCCTGCCATAGTGGGTCCCCACCTCCTGACATGTTTGGAAGGGAAATGCCCTGTGCTAAAGGAGGTCAAAATCTTGGAAACATTAGAAGCCCAGCACTTTTCTGAGTTCTGCCAGCCTGACATTAGAATCGTGAGCCAGAATTTTGAGATGGTCGGGCGGACCCAGCGGGCAGGCCCGGGAAACAGACTGCCGCCCGCGATTGGACCCCGACCACGATTTCACGCCGGCAGGAAAATTAAGACCCACCCAGCGTGAAACGCGGCTCCGCACTGGCTGGGAAGGGCCAAGTGGGGGGCGGGGGCGGGGCACGTCGGCCGCCGGGTCGCCATTGGTTTAAAAGCGGCACAGGCAGCCCCGGGGAGGCTGCCACAGAAGGACGTCTCCTGCACATTCGCTATGGATTCGAGTGCGGTTGGACATGGCAGGTGGGAGGGCAGGTCGGGCGGGCGCTTGGACCCCCCCCCACTTTTCTGATGAGTGCCTCGCCATCCTCCTGGAGGAGGTGGAAGTCAGGAGGGACACCCTTGTCCCCAGAGATGGGAGGAGGCCACCGCACCTCACCAAGGGGGCATGGGAGAAGGCGGCAACAATGGTGAGCAGCCATGATGTGGCACAACACACCTGGGTCCAGTGCCAGGGCGCTTCAATGACCTGCTGCGTTCAGGAAGGGTGAGTACCATGTTGGCATGGGTCAGTGTGCAGTGCAGAAGTGTTAAGGTGTGGCCGTCTTGAGCCAACTGGACTGGCCCTGTGATGTAGACTCAATGGAACAGAGACAAATGTGTTCATTTTAGAGCTACATGTAGTGTTAGGAAAAATGCTATTTACTATACAGGATAAAATAAATGTACTTCATCAGCTTTTGTGGGTCATTTCAGTGGACCTCAGGAGTGTTAGAGTCTGAGTACTAACTGTCAATGACGCCGGAGCTGGCCACAGGGGTGACCCTGGCTGCTTGGACTGAGTGCCTTCCGGCTCGAGGGCCATGACTTGGATATGCCCTGCCAAGTGCTCCCTAGCTGAGGATGGTCAGGCTGCAATAGCGCTGCAGGTACAGGGTGGTCTAGTCAATGCTCCTCTGTTGTTTCAGAAGACTGCCCACAACAATATAGAAAGGTCGCGGGCACCGTGATGCAGGTCTCCATGGTCTCACCAGGGTGTCTGGTATGCACAGTGACAGCATGTTGACCTTAACTAATGACATATCCTTGTTCTCCCTTTTAGATTCACCAGCCAGTGTGTGCTCTGCGGACACGGGCACAAGGGCCGCCCCTGACACCGGAGGCCACTGAGCTTCTGTTGCACGTGCGTCATACCCGCTCTCTGAAGCTGGCATCAATGCAGATACCAGCACCTCAGTGGGCATTAGATCAGTGGCTATTATCTTGGTGCACATTGGTGAGGGCACTTTGCATTCACTTGAGGTGGAGGCAGTGAGTGCCCAGGGCGCCGGCAGTCAAAAGACTGCTGGAGACCAGGATGATGCTCAGTCGAAGGCTGATGATGAGCCTCTGGAGTCGTCCATTAGGCGGCAGATGCTGGATGCCCAACGAGGTGTGCAGGAGGATCTGATAGAGATTCATAAGGGCGTGCGTGCCATGGACTCCGTGATGGAGGAGTCCATGTGGTACATGACCACTACGTTGACCCTCATGGTCGTGCGCACTGCTTCCTCCATTGAGAGAGTGGCAACTCTCATGGAGAGGCAGCTCCAGGAACAGAATCAGGGGTTTCTGATGTTGCACTTGGACCTGCAAGCCCTCGCACAGGCAATGGTCTCAGGAAGTTAGTGCCAGTGTGGGAGATGGATGAGGCACCCAGTATCCCAGCTAGGTGCCCGTCCATAAATGATGAGCAGAGAGGTCCAGAGTGACCTCACGTTGGCGCACGAGCTGCCTGTCATCGCTGTGGGCTCCTCTCAGGGTGCTCCAGATGACAGCAGCACCTCTTCCGCCCCTCTGCCCACTGACTGTCACATATGTTGAGGCTGCGGCGACTGGGGAGATGCCAGCCATGGCACTGGCCACTCCCGTTCAGGCAGGGGCAGCACAGGCTCCTCTGGCCAGAGGACAACCGCCAAGGCCAACAAGACAGCAGAGTCAGCAGGCTGTCTCCAATGCCAGTGCCAGCAAGGACGGAGCACCAAGACGTGGCATTCACAAGCGTAAGTTAAAGACACCATAAGCATAAGAGGGACAGTTCATGGGTGATTTTCCTGTCTCTCAGGATGTAAGCATCATGGAAGCTGCCAGGGTACCTTGCACAGGCTCGGTCAGCCTGGCTGGCCTCGTCCGAATGGTAAAGAATAAAGGTCAGTACCCACCTGAACAGAGCTTCTGTCACCAGCTTGACGCAACTGTGGACAGCTGATTGGAAGACTCCACACAAAATCCCCCACTAGCCCCTGGGAAGAGTTGGAGGCAGAGAAGTTGAGGGCCGCTGTGACCTTCAGAGCCACTGGCATGGGGTGTCCACCCACACAGTCTGAGCTAATCTCAGGCCCAATCATCTGGCAAATGGAGGTCACAGTCTCCCTGGAGCATTGCACCTCAGACATATTGAGGTAGGTGCATCACCGCCTATAAACCCTGACAGCAGGATAGTGACATCTTCAGCGGCCCCTTCTGCTTTGGACTTCAAGCTGGCCCTCCGCCCCTTGTGCCTGCGTCTCTCCTCCCACAGGTCCCTCCCCTGGAAGCTGCATTGGTCCTCCTCTCCCTTCTGCCCCTCTCTTCCTCAGAGGAGGAGGTGCCACCAGCGGAGACCACAATCCCCATTACCAGGGTAACGGGAGGCTGATACCTGGAAGGGTCCACATGGTCTGAATCCTCCAATGGCCTGGCAGACACCAATAAGTCCTGAAATGAAGTCTGCAAATGCTAAGAATGAAGCCATGAGCAGAGATAAAGCTGCCAAGTACCAATAAGCAACCAGCTGCAAACTATCTCCAAAACTCCTCACTACTCACACTGGCAATGCTGCTGACCCTTTTTATCCCACCCACGGATGAGGTTTTTTAAAAATTTCGGCTGGCCGCCTGCCAATTTTCCCCGTGCAACGAGTGCGAAATCGCAAGGGCAAGGAAAAATCGCCGTCAATTGGACTGTTAAAGGCCTTTAATGGCCTGTTAATTAATGGCGGGAGGTCTCCGGCACACGCTTGTGCCCGCCGATCAAAATATCGTGCAAGTGCGCGATCACTTTGGGACGCTCACTCGACGTCATCGCGCACAATTTTGGGCGCTATCAGGTCAGGCGAACGCCCACTCTGCCCATGGCGTAGAATGAGCAGGTTTTCAGGGCTGTTGGATTTTCCAGTCCCACCTGTGGCCGGAATCGTCACGGGTGGGAGGGAAAATTTAATGGACCAGCAAAAGATTTGTTGGCTTTGGGCGGGAGGGACCGGAAAATCCCAGCCAATGTGCTTTTCTAAGCACTTACAATAGCAGCGTGAGAAAAAGCAAACCAATGAAACTGGGAAGCTTGTGATTATTAACACCAATGACATTTTGTACACTTTTTGTAGTCAGAACTCTCTTTGCATGACATTATAAGAAAGATCACAGCCATAATAGTCAGAGTGGATTATTGCTTTTCAATGTATTACAACACACGACTGAAAATGCATAAATGTATTTCTTTTACACTTGTTCGTGCAATGGACGCACACACGAGAATTCCACTGTAATGCAGCTGTAATTACCCAACTGAACAAGCCTAATGAGCTCGCCCATCATTGTGATGCCTACGTGAATAATGCTGTAAATGCAGGAAAGGAAAGAGGAAAGCACTTGAAAAGAAAAAGTTGGTTCCAAATGCATCAATACCTGGACAATATCCAGGCTTGGGCTGACAAGTGGCAAATAACATTCATGCCACACAAGTGCCAGACAATGACCATCTCCAACATCTCTAACCGTCGCCCCTTGACATTCAATGGCAATACCATCACTGAATCCCCCACTAACAACATCCTGGGGGCTACCATTGACCAGAAACTGAACTGGACTAGCCACATAAATGCTCTGGCTACAAGAACAGTAAGAGGCTAGGAATCCTGTGGCAAGTAACTCACCTCCTGACTCCCCAAGGCCTGTCCACCATCTACAAGGCACAAGTCAGAAGTGTGATGGGGCACAAGTCAGGAGTGTGACGGAATACTCTCCAGTTGCCTTGATGAGTGCAGCTCCAACAACACTCAAGAAACTTGACATATCCAGGACAAAGCAGCCCGCTTGATTGGCACCCTTTCCACAAACGTTCATTCCCTCCACCACCGACGCACAGAAGCAGCATTGTGTACCATCTACAAGATGCACTACAGGAATTCACCAAGGCTCCAAACCCACTACCATTACCATCTAGAAGGACAAAGGCAGCAGATACATAGGAACACCACCGCCTGGAAGTTCCCCTCCAAGCCACTCACCATCCCGACTTGGAAATATATTGCTGGTCCTTCACTGTCGCTGGGTCAAAATCCTGGAACTCCCTTCCCAACAGCACTGTGGGTGTACCAACATCACAGGGGTTCCAGCAATTCAAGAAGGCAGCTCACCACCACCTTCTCTAGGGTAATTAGGGATGGACAATAAATGCTGGCCCAGCCAGCGAAGCCCACATCCCATAAATGAACTTAAAATGAGGCTGATGCTCTCCCCACAATAACTGATACGGTAATATTCCAAAATAATGTCATAATTGAGTTTGAGAGTTAAATGAGAGCTATAATGCATGATGCAAGATGGCATTCTAGGCTAATGCAGTCTCAAAGACCTAGCATATCGGAACAAAGAGAAGCAGGTGATTTTCAACCTGAAGATAGTCTAAAACACAGAACCAAATAGCATATATGGAGGATCCCTGAAAATAACATTTCTGAAGGTGGCTTAATTATGAACCGATGGATAAATAGAAAAAATGATTAAGAACATTGTAATAAGTATAGAACTGTCTATCAGCAATATTTGCAGCACTCAAACATACTGAAAATATGCTACATAGGTTCCACCTTCTGTAACTCAGCATATGTCATTTACTTATTGTAACTCTTTCGAGTTATCAACAGTCACAGATTGTAACTCTTTCGAGTACATTCACAGTTCTTGGTTTCCAGGAGTGGGACATGAACCCACAACCTTCTGATTCAAAGGCGAGGGTGCTATGAACTGAGCCACAGCTGACACCTAGGAGAATTTTGTCTTCAACATTCCTGATTGAAAGTTGCTATCAATGAAACTCCCATTATCTAGGCAAACCATCATTTTGTATCCTTCATTGGAGTTCCTGCAGAAACTGACAGTTTTTGTTATTAGGCCAACATGAAGTCTGCTCACAATTCATAGTCACTGGAAGGCTGTGGTGGACTGTGGTACATAATGGGCCAATACATGCTGTGACAGGGTATCTAATGGCCTCAGCTCAAAAAATTTAACCACAGAAGTTGCTGAATGTGCATGCTGATAATGGTGCAACAAGTGAAACAGGGCACCTGGGACGTGAGTGAAAAGGACAAGCAACAGAGTATGTCCTTAACCAATGAGATTTAAGGATCGGGTAATAAACTGTGAAAAGATTGAGAAAGAGACTGAATTCACCCTCTTTTCAATGCAATATTAAATCTGGTACATAAAGCGAGGGAAAGGAAAAATTGAATTAAGCGAGAGAGGGAAAAAGTGACAAAAGAAAATAATTAAAATCAAAATTAGACATTTTTTAAAACTCCTTAAAAAATTGAAAACCTGAAGGGATGAGACTCCACAGTTGCAAGAGTTAATTTTCAGTGCCAAATAAGTTGGTTGGCCATAATTAACAATAATCACATCGCTAAAAGTGTACTTATGCTACTCATTGTTAATCCTAAATGTCTGTGGCAAATTCAATTTGTATCTACCTGAACACTGAAACTTAATGACACTCAATTCATTTCAATGGGGAGGCAGACAGAGACAGTGAAGTGGTGCTACTTGGAAAGCAAATTCTGAACATGGGCATCAACCTCTGACCTGAAGTTTTCGTCCCATTTACACATAAATATTGGTGAGCGCCATTAGCTTCACTGTTACTTTGCCAGAAAATTCTGGGCCAATATGTAATTGTAATATAAGCAGAAAGTACAGCTACTAAATGACATTTACACTGTGTTAATTTTTCTTATCACAGAAAGAATAGCACCCAATATGATTCCACAAAGGGCAAAGAAGCAGCATATTATTCAGATTGGATCCCCAATTAAAACATAACCATAGATAAAAATATCATGGGGAATACAGCTATTCAGGAGTTGGAGGCTTTGCATATTTAAAGCACATCTCATGGTAGGAAAAGACAGTGCTAGTGTAGGAAAACTACCTACTATCTCTGAATGTCAAAAGGGGCAATCTGGCCTCAGCCAGTCATGGAAACCCCAAATGCATTTTACATTCCTCAGACAATTAATTGCTTGCAGCCAACGCTTCTGTCCCTTTAAGGGATGAGGTCCCAGCCCCAAGAGCAGCCACCCAATTAAAGGGCCAGCAGCTCTTCTGTCCCAGCAAGGCCACCAGGAGCAGTGACCACTGATGCTACTATAACAGGTCCATACCAGTCACATGGAGGAGACCCCAGCATTAAGGTGAGTCTGCGGGGCTCCCCGGGGCCAATCAATTGGGAGGGGAGGTGGGGTGGTGCGAAAAGATAGGGATGGGGGACTGTTGGTCTGCTGGGCAGAGGGGCCACCCACAGACCATGAGTTGGCTGATCAAGAGCCCCCCTGAGCCCATAAGGATCTGCCACGGTATACCAGCAGTCTCCCCATGTAGCAAGGTACCAGCAGTGGCAGGAAGAAGCCCTTAAGGGCCTCAATTGGCTGAGGGGTAAGCAGGCCATCTTATACCTTCCCCACGCTGGTGAAATGCCAGCAGCGATGAGCACAGAGCCCCCCTGCCATTTCACTGAATTTTACGACCCCCCTCCACCTCCCAACACACTCCCTGGGGTCCTGTAAAATCCCACCCTTGTGTTGATTTTGATATCTCTTGCAAGTTTCATACTCAATTTCCCTTTCTGTGGCTCTTGTTATCTGTTTTGTCATCTTTTACTGTTCCTTGTGACTTCCTATTCACCAAGATTTATGTTAGTTCTTGCATTTTTGCACGCTTTTTCTTTCAGTTCTAATTGTCTCCTTAGCTGTCCATGGCTGTTTCTTTGGCAAGTAAATCTTGTCCCTTAAAAGGTATAAGCTGGTTGTGCATCACAATAAATTCTTTTCTGAACATTTCCCACTGATCTTCTGCATGTTACTCATTAACAAATTTGCCCAGTTTACTCTGGACAGTCTCTGTCTCATCTCATTGCAGTCAGCCTTAGTTAATTCTAGAAGCTTAGTAACTGTTTGCATTCCTCCCTTTTACATGCCATGTTGAACTCTATCATATTATGATTGCTATTAAATAAATATTTACATGGCGTTAATTAGGCTGCTAGCCAAATCTGGCCCATTGCTAAATCTAATATGGCATATCCCCTTGTTGGTTCAAAAAGATACTGCTACAGAAAACTATCCCAGGCAAGAAATTCACTGCCTTTCTGACATGGGCTAGTCTCTACATACAAGTTAAAATCTCCCATTAAAATCATCCTGCCGTTGCTACATGCCATCTAACTTCTGTAATTGTACAATCTCCCACTTAACAGCTGCTACCAGGGAACCTATACACAGCTTTCACAACAGCCTTAAACACTTTTTTTCATTCATTCATGATATCTGGGCATCACTGGCAAGACCAGCATTTATTGTCCATTCCTACCTACCCTTGAGACGGTGAGCTACTTTATTGAACCGCTGTAGTCCATGCACTGTAGGTACGTCCACGGTTCTGTTAGGACAGGATTTTGACCCAGCAACAGTGGAGGAACAGCAATACATTTCCAAGTCAGGTTGTAGTGTTTCAATGTACCAACTACTCCTGTCCTTCAGATAATAGAAGCCACATGTGTGGAAGTGCTCTCGAAGGAGGCTTGGTGAGTTGCCAAGAGCATTTCATAGGTGGTACACATTGCAGCCACTCTGTATCAATAGTGGAGGGAGTGACTGTTAAGGTGGTTGATAGGGTACTGATCAAGACAGCAGTTTTGTCTTGGATGGTGCAAGTGGAGAGTATGCCACAACACACCTTCCTTGTGTCCTGTAGATGGTGAACAGATTTAGGGGAGTCAGGCCACTGACCTCCCAGCCTCTAACCTGCTCTTGTATATCACTGGTCCAGTTAAGTTTCTGGTCAATGGCATGAATTTTACTTGCCACTAAGCAGTTTAAGCTTGAATGTTGACCAGGTCTTGTTACATGCAGACATGGACTCTCAGTATCTGAGGAGTTGAAACTGATATTGAACACTGTGCTATAATCATTGCACATTCCCACTTCTGACAAGGTGTCAGCTGTGGCTCAGTTCATAGCACCCTCGCCTTTGAATCAGAGGGTTGTGGGTTCATGTCCCACTCCCGGAAACCAAGAACTGTGATTGTACTCGAAAGAGTTGCAATCTGTGACTGTTGGTAACTCGAAAGAGTTTCCCACTTCTGACCTTAGGGTGAAGTGAAGGTCACTGATGACACAGCTGAAGATAGTTGGTCCTAGGACACTACTCTGAGGACCTCGAAAGAATTATAACACTCCAGGGAGGAAAGGAACTGGGAGTCTGTTACATAGCCTGAAGAATCACCCTGTTCATGTACCACTCCCGGAAAACCAAGAACTGTGATTGTACTCGAAAGAAGTTGCAATCTGTGACTGTTGGTAACTCGAAAGAGTCTCCTGTAGCAATGTCATGGGGCTGAGGTGATTGATCTCCAACAACCAGAACCATCTTTGTTTGTGCTAGATAAGGTCAGATCAACAGAGAGTTTTCCCCCTAATTCTCATTGGCTTCAATCATGCTATGGTTTGCTTGATGCCACACTTGGGCAAATGTTGTCTTGATGGGCAGTTACATTCACCTTACCTCTGGAATTCAGCTCTTTTGTCTAAGTTTGGACCAAAATTGTATTGAGGTTTGGAGTTGAGTGGTCCTAGCTGAACCCAACAACCCCTTGCTGAGATGTGCAGCCACTCAGGCACACATTTAGTGCTGAGCTGTATGCCACAATCAATCATTCAAATGAGCAGGCAGCACAAAGTTTTTGTGCTGTCTAAGCCACTTAGAATGGGTATGGCGTAACTGTACATCGCAATTCCTGCACCTGAATTCAGGGGCCATCCAGATTTAGCCCTCATAAGATCTTGCAGTCAGCAAAGCAGAAGCTTCTTAAAGAAAAAAATAATCACTTCAACAAAGCAAACAAAGCACAACTCACTGCGCTGTCAGCTGTGAACAAGAGAGAATTGCACTGGTACAGTACAATGATAATCAAATGCATAACAAGAGCAAAAGCTATGCTTAACACAGTAGTTTCTCTGATTCCTTTCTTTATTAATCTAATAGCTAATCTGGCAAGGTGCACTTCGGCATTTATGGCATCTTATACAAAGAAGCATTAGTTATTAGAACTTACACGTAGAGAACATGGTAACTAAGCAATCAGCATGAAAGGAGGCAATAGTTCTTATCTAAATTGTGAAATGTTTCTCCAAGTCATCAGGCAGCAATTTGAATAGGGTAATCACTACTTTGTTGACGACAGTAGTAATAGGCCAGGAAATGCAGAAATCTTGCCTGGTCTTTTACATGTAGGTGTAAGAATGATGCTATGTAAGTGAGCAGCAGAGTGTTTTTGGGGATATATCATGAAAGGAATGGAAAAAGTCAGGGAATCTGAATGGAGCAATGTTTCAACGTAAAATCAGTTACGCGTGTATTTCCAGGTTGATTTGAACAGTGACAGTTTACTCTTTAGGCTGCAGTTAGACTGAAAAGTTCCAGGAAATTCTGGACCAATACAATATAGCAAGTGGAGTTAAGTCAAAAATTGGCAGAAGGGTCAAGAGTCAGAGGACACAGATTTAAAGTGATTGGCAAATGGACCAAAGGTCACACATGAGGAAAAACATTTTTAGGCTACGAGTGGTTATGATCTGGAATGCATTGCCTGAAAGGGTGGTGGAGGCAGATACAACTGTGGCTTTCAAAAAGCGATTGGACAAGTACCTGAAGTGAAAACATTTGCGGGGTTACAGGGGAATGGGACTAGCTAAATGATTCTTGCAGAGACCTGGCATGGAATCACCAGGTCGAATGGCCTCCTTCTGTGCTGTAATAATTCAATGATTCATAGGAAGCAAGTAGCTTAACCAATAAAAAACTGATGTCAACACAAATTCAAAACACTGTGGATGTCGGAAATCTGAAACGAAAACAGAAAATACTGGAAACACTCAGCGGATCAGGAGGCATCTGTGGACGGACAAACAGAGTTAATAGCCGGAATTTTCCAGCCCGAAATGCTGGAAGGATCTTCCGGTCCCACCAACGTGAACCGAGATTTCAATGGCTCGCTGGCCCTGCCACAGGGGAACCCGCTGGAGTTGTGGGGGTGGTGGGGTCTGGAAAATTCCAGCCAATGTTTCAGGTCTGTGATCTTTCATCAGAACTTGATGCCCCTTGTCTCAACTGGTTCTGTGTACACAATCTAACATTAGCAAATGTAGTGTTAAACTGGAAATATGCATGAGATTGCACAAATGGGCATCAGCAAGCAATTACCTAGTTTAAATGCTAACCTTGTGATGATCATTGCTATGCAGTGTGACATTTAACTTGTAAGTGGAATTTGATGTTGACACCTACATACTAAATAACTCAAATACAGAGGCAATCTGTGGTCTATGTTTCCCGTGACCATGCTCCTGCCCTCAACAGGCCACTGTACCTGAAAGGGAATGCTGATAAAATATTTTGTAAGGTCACTCAGCATCAAAAAAGAGGAAGGTAAGACCTTGAGAAAGCTGTTCTGGAATGCCAATTTGACACTGTGGTCGTTCTTGCTGATTATCATGCAAAAGGCAACATCTGTTATATGATTACAGTCCAATCATGGTAAAAGTGCAATTAAACGTATTGGCAGCATGTCTCTTTCGACACATTTAATCTACAGTTCACCCAGGCTTGAGTGAACAAAAAATGTCATGTCACCAGTAAATGCTCATTGGTCTTTTCTTCTCCTGCATTAAAGGTGAATTATGTCAGCGCTATGGATTTGATTTGGTTTCATTTTTTTTGCACTCACTGTCAGGTACTTCCCAGGAGAAATATAGCGCTGATTAGTTGCAATGTTGAGTTTCTTATTCACAGCCCCTAAGAATTGACTACTTTCCACACCCCCCCCCCCCACCCCACCCCAGCCACCAAGGTGATTTCAGAAAGCTAATAAATCTTCACTGTCCTCCCATGCAAGAAAAATTTCAAAACGAAGTGCCTCACTAAATAGCTCGAATGCTTTAAAACCTCCTTTGCCGCTGGAAAGAGAAAAAATTAAAAATAAAAGTCTAAATTCTAGCGCACTGCAAAGGAAATGCACATAAAACATTCTAACAAAGGAGAGACGGATAAGCAGTTAGACAGCAGTCAGTTTTATGCCGGCAGTGCAAAATGTTTGGAAGCAGTAACAGGCAATCTACTAAACCAGAGCCAATACAGATTCAAGAGAAAATCATGTTTGGTTAACTTTATTGAATTTTTGACGAGCTAAAAAGGATGGTCAATGGCAGTGCAGTTGATGTTGTCTATGTGGATTTTCAAAGGTATTGGATAAAGTACTGCATGTGAAGCATCCTAGCAAAACTTAATCCCATGGGAGAAAAGGGGCAGTAGTGCCATGGATACACAATTGACCAAGGATTGAATAAATTGGCTTGGAGTTTGCAGTCAATGGCTAAGTAATGGCGTTCGTCACTGGCCTCATAGAAATTGCCCATAAAGACCTATCAAGCTCTGCAGGGTGGATTTCACCTTTCTCCGATGTCAAACTGAATCTAGCACCAAGCCGAGGCACCAAGCAATGGTGATGTCATCAGCAGGATAAACAGTCAATCACTTTGAAGCACTCTCACAGACAGAAAACCAGGAAACAAAATGCACTGATCCTTTACTTTTTAAATAAATTTTAGAGAGAGAGCAAAAAATACACAATTGGGACATACACATTCGAAGCTGAAATTCCATTAAAAAAATATTGGCGGGGATTTTCTGTGCCCACCTGCATCAGGTGTGATCAGTGGCATAAGCGGACAATTTGGCATGATCGGTTTCACAACGGTGTGAAACCAGTTCACGATGTCCGCTTAGCCCGCTGATAGTGGGCCGCTTTCTCCATCATCGGACATTGGGAACCTCGTTGGGAAAATCAGCATATTATTAGGCCTGCCCACTGGAATCCTCCCCCCCTCCCAACCCCAGCGCACTGTTTCGCCCACCCAGATTGGCAGGAAAACACGCCAGTGTAGAACAAGTGTGACGTGCAGAAGTCGGGACTTGCCTGCCAGGGCTTTGCTCACATCGCGGACATCCGAGGAGCAGAAGATGCTGGAGCCCGACACCAACTGCACACTGGAGGAACGTCCTTGGCATCTGGGCGGATTCTCATGGGCCTGGCTCTGCTGAGCAGCAGCTCACAGAAGGTGAAAAGTTACCGTTGATTCTCACAATGGATGACGGTCAAGGGGGTGGGAGAGGAAGTGCTAGGGTCGGCTGGGAGAGGAAGAGGTGCCGGGAGGGGTTAGGTTTGGAGGGGACGATGAAGGTGTCAGGATGGGATAAGGTTGGCGGGGGGGGTGGGGTGGGGGGTGGAATGAAGGTGTCGGGGGGAAGTTGGGGGTGGGGAGGGAGAATGGGGGGAGGAGGGAGTAATGGGGAAAAGACTGCAACTGGGTAGGTAGGTGTAAGTGGGGTGGAAGGTGCAAGGGAATGAGCGTGGAGAGGGGACGGTGTCTGGGGGAGGATGGAGTGCAGAGAGGGCAGATGATGTTCAGGGGGAGGAAGGGGTGCGGAGAGGGAAGGGACTAATGGTGGAGGAAGAAGAGTGGAGGAAGGAATCAGGAAGGGGTTTGGAGTAAGGCTGGAGGAAGAAGCGAGGCTGGAGGAAGGAGTCGGGGGGGGCGGGACTAAGGGTTGCGTAAGAGGTAAAGGTGGAGGAAGGAATAAGGAAGGGAAGGGACTAGGCAGGGGGTATGGGTGAATCTGGGGATGGGGGCTTGGGAGGACTTGGGGGGGATGTTGAAATGGTTCCGGGGGGGTGGGGGGTGTAGGAGGGGGGGGAAAGGGTAGATGGGGGGGGGGGGGGTGGTGGAAGGGGTACAGAGTGGGGCGGAAGGGGTGTGGAGGGGGGAAGGGTGCAGACGGGGGGGGATCTGCTAGCAAACAGGAGGGGTCAGATAGGTCTATGTCTGCCTCCTGCCAGAGCGAACGGAGGGTGGGTGTGGTATGGAGGAAGGGTGAGAATGACCGAAGGCAGAGGGTGGCAGTAGGGTGGGAGGATGAGGGTTTGATGGTACCAACAGAAGGGATGGCAAGGGTGGTTGGAGGGGACACGGAGGCAGACACAGACCCTGGGGGTGGAAAGGAGGTGGTCGGGGAGGTGAACGTGGATGCGGGTGGGATTTTTAGGAATGTACACATTCACCTGGACATCCCTGAAGGAAAAGGGTTGCGGCTGGTAGGTACCGGAAGGGAGGTGGAATGTGATGCTGGTGGGGGCGGGTGGGGGAGAGCAACTGTGATGGGTGAAAAGAAATGGGTGACTGGGGGAGGGTAAAGAATGGGTGAGCAGAAGTAAAACTGAATTAGCACCATGCAGTCCAAATCAAAAGTGAGAGAAGAGTCGTGGTGGGCGAGGTCAGGTGCTGCATGGAATATGATCAGTGGGTGGGCAGAGATGCAGGTCAGCTCAGATGGACAACTGAAAGTGAACCCCAGCAGGCAGCATTTAAAATGCTCAGGACATTGGGATGAGTGTGAAACATGAAGGATCCGCGTGCGTGGGAGAGTGTTTGCACGAGGCTCTGAAAGGCCCTGCCACACGCTTTTGCCCCCCCAGAATCGCTTATGGGCTGTCTGCTCCCTCTGTGATGATGGGTCTTCTGGGCTGCTTATTTCCACCTCTTCACTGGAGGAGTCCTCTTGGCTGCAGGTGAGTATGTGGATGGAGCTGAGGGACTGAGTGGCTGAGGGTGTCAGTCCCTTGGCAGAGCTCCCTGTGAACCAATGTAGAGGTAATTAGTGCATGGCAGCAGAGTCAAAAGCAAGAGAGAGAGCACTCACAGCTGCATTGAGAGAGGGATGATGTAGTGCAGGATCCTCAGGTGGGTGTTGGCCGCCGACTTCACAGTCGCCGCAGGCAGGATCCATGTCCTCACCAGTCAGTGCGATGGCACGCTCCTCAAAGTGAGTGAGGGGCCTAATGTGGGCCCACTCCACCCCCCCTGGTCTGGGAGCTCTCCCTGCTGATGTGAGCAGGCTTCTCCTCCATGGGAACAGATGGAGGGAGTTTGTGCAGGACACATGGCACTGCGTGGACTGTTTGTGTGGTGAGCAGCGCCATGGACAGAAATGAGGATGTGAGCTCGAGAGGATATGAGCCTGATGGAGATGGGAGGATGTGTGTGAGAGTTAGTGGTGTTGTCCCTCGAGGTGTGAGGTCCCTGTGGGTGTGTGATGGGTTTCTGAGTGTGTGAGTTGAGAGTGACTAGAAGAGTGAGTTACCCTGGAGGAACCGATGAGACCCTTCATCCTGTAGTGGCACTGGGTGGCTGTCCTCTTTTACAGGGCACTGGCACTGACCATTGCCACCATCGCCTCCCAAGCCTGGCTGGTCACCCCGCTGCCCATCCTGTGGCCAGAATGGGTGTAGAGGGGATCGCAACAGGCCTCCGCAGCACCCAAAAGGCATTCCAGTGACACATCGCTAAACCTGGGGCCTGAAGTCTTCTTCCCTTCCGTGGACTTCTTCCCTGGAATAACCGTGGCTTGGAAGCTCTGAGATGTGTGTGAACGGCTGAACTTGAAATATGGCGTCCGGCCTGATGAAGCAGCGGGACGATGGCCAGCAGGCGAATGAAAGCCTGCCCGTCATGGAAACGGCATGTTTCCTGGGAATGCATAAATAATCTGGCATGTTTTGGACGATACGGCGTGAAAACCCGCCATCACAGACGGCAGGTAAAACATCGTTTTACCCACCTGCTACCACACTCAGCTCCAAATCCACCCATTGTCTTAAAACCCAGTTACACCTCATTAACAAGGCTTGGCATTTTCAGGGGAATTTAGCAGTGATATTACAGCATAAAGGGGGGGTGTTCTTGTTAGCTCAGTGATTTCCAATTGATTACAACGCCATCCATAGAGAAGCATAGAGTCCCTGGCAGCAATTTCTGCATTATTCTGTGCATGTGCAGACTCCAGAAGTTGCTGCCAGTTTCAGAGGAGTATTGATGTCGAATATTGACAATTTCGCTGTCATTACCACCATAACATCTGGACCAGAACGCTTTTCGGACTGGAGTGTGGTATATAATGGAATTCCCCAAGGTTAAGTGCTAGGACCGCTGTTGTTTCTGACATACGTGAATGACTTGGAGGTCAGGGCACAATTTCAAAATTTGTAGATGATACAAAACTTGGAAGTACTGTAAACAGTGAGGAAGATAGTAATAGACTTCAGTCAGACATAGACAGGCATGGGGAATGGGCTGACACATGGCAGTTGAAATTCAACACAGAAAAAAATTGAGAGATAATACAATTTGATAGAAAAGGTGAGAGATTTTTGCCCATTAACTTTAGAAAAATTTCTAAATTATCTCTTTGATGTCCACAACCACTTGCTGAAGAAAACACCATGATGGAAAGGCAAAACTGACATTATTGTTAATTTGGCAGTCAAATAGATCCTAATAAGCTTGTAATACAACAGATTTCACATCATTGTAAACACATGTACAGCATTGCTGAGGCAATATGAATGAAATGTTCCCACTTTTAATTAACAAAAAATCAAAGTAAAAAAAATGCTGGAAGCATGCAAATCTCTACCTACATATTCATGCTCAGAGGTGATTTTATCACCTATTAATCTCCTGCAAACCTAAACTCTCTCACCCATTTTCCTTCTAGTTTCTTCTACTCAAATTTATTCCATCCTCCCTCTTTTGGAGGCGTGTTACTCATCAGTTGTCCTCCTTGTGCATTTTAACAGTGTGATTATGATGACAGTTGCGTATCAGCCAGTAAACTGCATCCCTTTCCAAACTTTTGAGAGATTTGTCCACATTTCTCCAGTGTCTCCTCAAAGGCTGCCTGACCTAGAGATCAGCAATTTCCAACTTTATTTCAGATTCCCAGTATCTGCAGTAATTTGCTTTTGCTTTGTCTTGTTTTTTCCCAGTACTGATGAAAGCCACCACATGAAATCCTAACTTATTCTCTCCTTTGCTATGTATTTCCACTTTCTGTCCGTAATACCTACTCTGAATCGAAATCATCAGTGAATAATCAGAAGAAACTATGCATGTTATGGTCCCTCAAAACACCTTTTGTTTTGACATTTAAAGTGGCTAGCAACATCTGCAATTAAATATTCATGGTGTATCACATAACCCTTTCAAGTAATTGCATTCATTTTTCATGTAGGTTATGAGATTTATGGTCAAATTAAAAATATCCAAACCCCAACATATGTGAAACATAAATATGATTAATACAGTACAATTAACATGCCACAAGTGGCATCTGACTGGGAAATGTAGTTCCATAGTCATGATGGAACACCATCACAATAATAAATTTTAGAAAGCATCACAATAGCGTACAGATTGGAAAATGAAGTAGTGAGTAATTATTAAGCATATCATTGCTGCCTCCCTGAGGGACTATGGTAGCCTTCAAATTTGCTCGTTAAAAATTTCATTAGCTATCCATTGATTCGATGCGCGATTTAATCTCAAATTTATAATAAAGAAGGAACTTGCAGTTTATATCGAGACTTTCACATCCTCAGCATTTCCCAAAATGTTTCACAGCCAATTGATTATTTTCAAGTGTTTTTGCTGTTGCTACATAGACAAACAGGGGCAGCTTAACTGTACACAGCAAGATCCCACAAACACCGATGAGGAAAATGACCAGATCGTCTGCTTTGGGTTTGAGGAATAAAAGTCGGCCAAGAAATGGGAGGATATCCCTGTTCTTCTTTGAATAAAGCCATGGAATATTTCATGCCCTCCTGAACAGGCAGACAGAATCAGTCTTCATATCTCTTGGTCTCATTTTTTTTTAAAAAGCAGCTCAGGGGTGACTTAGTAGAGTCTTAAAATTATGAAAGGTTTTAATAAAGTGGATACAAAGAGAATGTTTCCACTTGTAGAGAAGAGCATAATTCGAGCCCATCAATATAAGATTGTTACCAAAAAATCCATAAGGATTTCAAATAAAACTTTTTCATCCAAAGAGTGGTGAGAAGGTGGAACACGCTACCACAGGAAGTGGTTGAAATGAATGGTATAGATGCAGTTAAGGGGAAGCTAGGTAAGGGTGAGGGAGAAGGGAATAAAGAGTTATGATGAGAGATTCAGAGGAGGAAAGATGGGTGGCGGGTCAAATGGATCATAAACCCTGGCATGGACTAGTTGGGCTGAACGGCATATTCCTGCCATAAATCCTACATAATCATTTGAAGGACAGCACCTTTGATAAGGCAATAGTTCCTCAGTACTTCACGGATGTGACAATATAGATTGTGTGCTTGTGTTGTGGACCAAATTCATGGTGCCTGCACCTCTGGGACTGATAACTTCAGCTTGATGGTTTGAGCCATAGATTTTCAAACCAGGATCATCAGGAATGCATGAGATCATCAAGGCTTCTATCAGCTTGTGTCTAGATTTGTTGATGTACTACTGCAACATTTCAATTGGTGTGTGCTATTTTTAAAGTCGGCAATGAAGGTACAATTGTCTTTGGTTGGTGATACTTACTTTTGGAACTTCTGATGAAAGGTCCCAGAAGACTGTCAGTATTTGCAAGGAGGCCCCCACACAAAGATGAGGGAAGCTTTTATGAGCCATATTAGAACCAGGAGAAACATGTTTTCAGAGGCATTAATCTTCCTCATGAACCATCTATTACTAGCAAGCATCTTCTATACTTATGGGAGTTTATTTTGAATATAATTGAAGTTATTTCTGGAACTGATTGTAGACTTTTGACTTTAGCATCATCCTGTTTGTTTCTGCAAGCAATAAATATGATAGGGTAGGATTATGGTACAGGTCTAGTAACCCCATTTGGCTGCAAGTTCAAACTCACCATGACAAATTGTGAAATTGAACTCACTAAATCTGGTCATTTTTGGGTCAGTACAAGAAAATATGGCTATTGAAGCTTTCAGATTATTGTGATGTGACATCTAGTTCACTGATCTTCACAGAAAACAACTTGCCTCTCCTCTCTCTGGTCTGGCCGAGAAGTGTCTCCAGACTCACATTATGTAGTTGATTCTTAATGCCCTCCGAATAATTGATAAAGAGTAAGAAGGCCAACCATACCAACCTGTCATAACTAGAAATGGGCAATAAATGTGGCCTGCCAGTCTCCCTCATCCTCGGATGATGTCCCTTTGAATCCTCAGCTTCTTATTAAATTCACACTACCAAATCAAGGAGGTGCAAACTAAATTGAAGAAAACTTATTTTTTTAATTAATCATCTCTGTTTTATATCAATTACAGTTTGATACTTTGCTCATTTCATTATCATAAACATGGGCAATAGTAGGTATGGTACATACAAGATAAGCCACCTGAGAGAAAGCCAACATAATTCATTGCATTCAAGCGTTATGCAGCCTACATAATTTGACAGTTTTGTGCATCAGTCATTTCCTGTGCATTACCTTGCCCTCTTTCCCTCTGTATAAATGACATTTCATGTTAACTATCATTTATACAGCACTCTTGTGGTTGTACCAGCATTAGTTGTGGCACTGGTTTGTGAGGTTGAGATGTTTGAACTATTTTTGAATGTTACACATCATGCCCAAAGCCCCTCCCTCCCAGTAAGTGATTGTTATTCAACTCCCTAAATCTACAAGTGAAAAAAATACAGTTGCAGCACTCCAGTGTCTCAAACAGTTTTAGGAGTATTGCTCGATCATCAGAGAGAAGTTTCATTTTAGTGATTGGCATGCAAATCTCAATTTCAGTGATAGGGCTGAAAATTAAGCTATGCCAAGAATATTAAAGCCATCGAAGTGGGACAAAAACAAGCTGTAGGGTTTATCCAAATTATCCAAACAGTTGTTTGGATGTTTACGCTTTCAATTAGCTATCAATTAGAAATATTGAAACCTAAATTAATTTCACAACCAGGTTGGCAAGCTGGCCGACATACAATGAAAATGTCAATCATCTAGTTTCACAGGTGTTATTAATATTTTAAGAGAAACTTTTAATTTTGGGAAGAATAAGTTTTTGAATGCAAGGTAACTGAACCTCTGGAGGTCAGAAGTTAAAAGGACAAAAGTCTACAAGACCGTCTAAGGTATTTACGCAAATGTCCTTCCATATATACGTACAAGATCAGGGTTAGAAGGATGAAAGCCATAAAAACAGCTTGTTTAGCTGGAGTATGGAGACAGTATGCCTGATCTGCATTGCCTTGTCTTCGTTAGATATGTAAATTGTTCATGCAGACCTCTGGGCCAAAGATTTTGAAGCTAAAGCATCTTTGTAAACAATGAGGTTTCTTGGTGGAACCAGCAAATCTGAGAAAAGGGCCATGAACTCCATGAGAGATATAAATTATTTATGTGAGTCCCAGAATCAAAGGGGTTGTTTTGAAAGTAAAAGGTAATTGGTTTAAATTTCTGTTTGGAACATCCCAGGTTTGCCACGTTGCCATGGAGATAGTTTTGCAAGGAACTGCCTTTTTTTGTGGGGTTTATCAGTGTCTTTTGGCTCACAGAACCAAGCAGTTCTCCTCAGGAACAGGCAGAGAAACAGAGGGTCTGCCAAGCGCTGTAAAGTAGTCCCTTTTGCTTTTGGCCTGCAGCTATCAGAAATCAGGGGCAGAATTTTACACTGGCTGGATTTTATGGTCGCGCCGAAGTCAATGGGCTTTTGAACGGCTCACTGCATTTTATGACCCCACCCCCGCCACAATGGGGCTATAAAATTCTGCCCCAGGGGTATTTCTGAGTTGGAGTCACTAAGAAAGAGTGCAGTGAGGTTCAGGCTTAAGCTGGAGTGTCCACAATTGTGAGGTGCTTAAGATACCATGGAAGGTTGCTTAGATGGATGCTAGTAGAAGGATCCCAATAAAGCTTATACCTCGGGGATCAGCAGGAACACTTAAAGTGAATTCCTGAGAACTGTGACACTTTGGTTTGGTCCCAGGAAGTGAAGGAACCTTCAAGAGCCTGATAACTAGCCAAAGACTTTCTGGAACGACTATAGCTTACCTATTATCAACTAGTGAGCTTATTACGCTGATTGATCAGTGAGCAAGTAAATAGCTCAGAACTGAAATGTTTCTTCTGCATGTCCCAAAGATATTATTCCAATGAGTTTTTCTTTTATGCTCCATAATGGTTCCCAAGATTAGTGAATCGGATAAAGCAACATTGAATAGGTCCGTTATAGCTGCTTTTATATTGAGTTCAGTTGGTTAGGGATGCAGTGGAAGGGTGGGCTATAAATCCACTCGTCGTTGAAAGTCACGGATTACTTGGGAAATACTTTTTTTTATTCTTTGTTGGATTCCATCAAATCCATAACACCATAAGATGTAGGAGCAGTAGTAGGCCATTTAGCCCATCAACTCTGCTCTGCCATTCAATGAGATCATGGCTGATCAGATAATCCTCAACTCTACTTTCCTGCCTTTTCCCCATAACCCCTGATTCCCTTACTGATTAAAAATCTGTCTATCTCAGCCTCGAATATACTTAACAACCCAGCCTCTACAGCCCTCTGTGGTAAAGAATTCCACAGATTCACTACCCTCTGAGGGTAGAAATTCCTCCTCATCTCTGTCTTAAATGGGCGACCCCTTACTCTGGTCCTAGACTCTCCCACAAGGGGAAACAACCTGTCAGCATCTAGCCTGTCAAGCCCCCTAAAAATATGATATGTTTAAATAAGGTCGCCTCTCATTCTTATAAACTCCAATAAGTACAGGCCCAACCTACTCAACCTCTCCTCATAAGAAACTCTCTCTCCATCCCTAGGATCAACCTAGTGAACCTTCTCTGGACTGCCTCCAATGCCAATATATCTTGCCTTAGATAAGGGGACCAAAACTGTTCACAGTATTCTAGGTGTGGTCTGACTAGCGCCTTGCATAGTTTTAGCAAAGCTTCCTTATTTTTATACTCCATTCCATTTGAAATAAAGGCTAACATTCCATTTGCCTTACCTGTTACCTGAACTTGTATGCCAAATTTTTGTGATTAATGCACGAGGACCCCCAAATCCCTCTATGGCGCAGCTTACTTCAGTCTTTCTCCATTTAAATAATATTCAGCTCCTCTATTCTTCCTGCCAATGTGCATAACCTCACATTTATCCACAATATATTCCATCTGCCACGTTTTTGCCCACTCACTTAACCTGTCTATATCCCTCTGTAGACTCTTTGTGTCATCCTCACCACCTGCTTTCCCACCTATTTTTGTGTCATCCCCAAACTTGGCATCCTGAAAATGCCCCCGTATCCCAACTCCCTGTCTTCTATTCGTTAGCCAGTCCTCTATCCATGCTAATATACTACTCCCAACACCATGGGCTCTAATCTTATCAAGTAGCCTTATGTAGCTTATCAAATGCCTTTTGGAAATCCAAACATATTAACTCTACTGGTTCCCCTTTGTCTATCCTGCTTGTTACCTCCTCAAAGAATTCTAATAAATTTGTCAGCATGATTTCCCCTTCATGAAGCCATGCTGACTCTGCTTGACTATATTATGCATTTCTAAATGCTCTGCTATTACATCCTTTGAAATAGACTCTAACATTTTCCCAATGACAGATGTTAAGCTAACTGGCCTATAGTTACCTATTTTTTGTCTCCCTCCCTTTTTGAATAAGGGAAGCTTTTTCTCTGGGACCTTTCCAGAATCTAAGGATAATTGGAAGATTACTACCAGCACATCCACTATCTCCACAGCTATTTCTTTTAATATCCTAGGATGCAACCCATCAGGTCCAGGTGACTTATTGGCCTTTAGCCCCATTACTTTCCCTAATACTTTTTCTCTAATGATAGTTATTGTATTTATTTCTCCCCTGCCCCCCCACCCTCCACCACCCCCACCCCCCCACCCCACCCCCGCCGCCTTTTGCCCCATGATTATTTCATTTTTTAGGTATCTTACTAGTGTCTTCTACCGTGAAGACCGATGCAAGTATTTATTCAACTCCACTGCCATTTCCTGGTTCCCCATTATTATTTTCCCAACTCATTCTTTAAGGGGCCTATATTGATTTTGGCCTCTCGCTTCCTTTTTATATATTTAAAGAATCTCTTACTGTCCATTTTTATATTACTTCTAGTTTACCCTCAAAGTTTATTTTCTCCCTCTTTATTTTTTTTGGTCATCTTCTGTTGGTCTTTAAAACTTTCCTAATCCTCTGACTTACCACTAATCTTTGCCACATTGTATGTTTTTTCTTTCACTTTGATACTACCCTTGGTTAACCATAGTTGGTTTATCCCATTCCCACAATGCTTCTTCCTCACTGGGGTATATCTTTATTGCGAGCCATGAACTATTTTGTTAAACGTCTGTCATTGTTCATCAGCCATCTTTTCTGCTAAACTCCTATCCCAGTCCACTCCAGCCAACTCTGCCCTCATTTACCCTTATTTAAGTCTAGCACATTTGTTTCTGAACCAAGTTTCTCACTATCAAACTGAATGCTAAATTCCACCATGTTATGGTCACTATTTCCTAGGAGATCTTATACTCTGAAATCATATATTAAAACTGCCTCATTACACATTACCAGATCCAAAATAGCCTGATGCCTGGTTGGATCCACAACATATTGTTCTAGGAAACAGATCTGAGGGGTTGATTCTAAAATAACATTTGTGATATCTATTTACAGGATGTGAGGGTGGAATTGGGCCTTGTTATGCCAATTTTCCCGGTGTAAACAGGTGCAAAGAATGCAATCTAGAGGCCAACTTCCATGCCTCAATGCTGTTGGAAACATGTCTGATGCCACATTGGTTCAGGTGCTGTCGCAGGAGTTCTGGCTGCCACCTAAAACAGGCACTGGGACCCATCACAATGTCAATAAGTGGCACAATGCCTGTTTTGGTACACAAACCAGAAATTAATTTACCCTGAACACTGTAGGTATCAGGTCTGCTGAGTTCTGGATTGCCAGGTCTAAATGTGTCCAAACCAGTGAAGTGAGCTGGATGCCACCACTAAAAGCACAAGATTTAAAAATATGTAGGGAGCAGAAGACATGCTGTCAACCACTACTTGCCCCACTTCTGATTTAATGCCCCTATCCCTCAGCCAGTGTCCCAGTTGCCAATGTCATGTCACCACACGACCACCCACCAGCCTTTCCAGGATCAGAAGCTGCCTCTAGGGCAATGACTTGCGCCCATATATTATTGCTATATTCCTACTGAGACCAGCGGACCAACTTGTAGTGGTCCTCAGCCTGCCTCTTTAGGCCCATGTAGCTTCCTCTGTTTTGGGATCGCTCCTCAATTTGGACATAATCTAATTTCATGGCCATAGTCTTCCTTTATTCTCATGTGTTGCACTGACATTATCTATTTAGTCCAGTTTAATTGTTTTCTTTGTCATTTTCTCCTGCTGAGAGAACACATTTCCTCATTTTACACCCATTTGTCATTGTAAATTGCACCCAAGTCAAAAATACTATGTCAGATGCAAGGAAAAAGGCCCTCTGTACTCCTTGTGTCTCAACGCCAGCATCAAAAGTCTTGTTATTTTAGCTCAAACAATCTAGTACATCAAAAAAAAAATCGGGGGAATATATACTGTTCAATCTCATGCCAGTCCAGTGGGACATCAATCGAGGAATGTAGTTCAAAAAGGTGATGGAGAATAACTAGCTGTAGAAATTTCTGCTGAAGAGTGTTTTGATAGATTTGAAAACATCTGGTTATTGTCAGTGTTATGGAATGGTTTGTGTTGAGTTGGAGGATAACCTGCTTTATAAGTGTGATAGAAAAATGTTATTGGAGTAGATATTACGTTGCCAGGAAGTTGAATATTATACACAAGGTTTTTACTATATAGATATCTAATATATTAAACTCTTATGTCTGCCAATCACAGAGTCTTGGAACAGCATCAGCAGCCTTCATACAATACCTGGACCTGGGCTCCTCAGCAGCGCCCTCATCGCCTTCTTCTTCTTCATCCTCCTCAAAGGAAGAGTGGCATTCCAGGTCCTCTTCAGCTCCAGACATGTGCAGTGCGCAGCAAGCAACCACAATACAAGATATCCTGGTTCGCTTTTACTGCAGGGCACCACCCAACCAGTCAAGGTAACGGAATCACATATTCAAGATGCCAAAAGATGCCAATGATCGAACATTGAACGAATGCAAGTTCAATTCTGATGGCTCTGATTATAGTGCCTCTCTGCATCCATACAGGCATCACAGGTCCCCTGCTCAGGTGATAACCCTTGACTCCCCCCCTCCCCCATGGACACTGGGTGTTGGTCTGAAGAGATGTGTCATCAGAGGCTCTCGCAGGATGAAGGACCTGCACGATGTGCTTCCCGTAATCACAGACCAGCTGGACAGTCAGTCAGTTGAAGCCTTTTCTGTTCAGGAACCTGGCTGGCTGGTGTGTCGGTGTCTTGATGGCTACATGGACACAATCGATGACCCTTCGACCTGAGGGAATTCATCAATGGCAGGAAAGCCCAACACTCGCTGGCCCATCTATCTCAAGATAGATATCATTCCCTGCCCTGGCTGACGGGGTTATGAACTGCTGACTGCAAGATGCCCCTCAGGTCCACAGCCACTTCCTGGAAAAACCCTCAGCAACTCAGCCCTTATATCAATGCAATTGGCTTTACTTAAATTCAGTACTTCTATTTGAGATTAAGTACATCACTCTCAACCTTAATGTGGAAGTCGATCATATTATCTCTATTATGACGAGGCAGATGATGTGTGCCAGGCAGATCAAATCCATGAGGGAAATTTGAGCACGCAGTCACAACTGTTTTGCAATTTGTATTTTATTTTGAGATATGTGCCCTGAATTCAGAAGTAATAAGACTACCATAACTTCAGAGGTTTTTGGAAAACAAAATTAAACATTTATTAACGAAAGAAAAGACTTCAAGCACATACCTAGGTCTACAAATTGCTACTATAATAACTCCTAAACCCCTAATTAATCTGGCTCCCAGTTACACCTCCATTAAGGCAACAGTAAAAACAAATGGATTTAAACAGACCCAGGCAAAGCAACACAATACTCTGGATAGGAGAATTCAAAGCAAGTTTTCTCAGCTTGGGTACGTGTAGACAGCAACTTGATGCACAGAGGCTGGCGGCTTTTCACACTTGTTAGCTCTTAGAATGCCTTCTTCTCTGACACATAGCCTCATCTTCCTTATACATGTTTCTCCCTTTTTAATGCAAATTCCATTGTTCCGATATGTCTTTGGAACTTTATCTTTCTGATAATATAAATCTTTTCATAGTGCTCATATTATCAGTAACCTTTGGGAAAAATAAATACACCGTTTGGCTTACCTGCTTATAGGTACATTTCTAGCTCTCTCTGCTCTTGTATCCCCTTTAATATTGTACCATTTAGTTCATATTGCCTATTCTCAATCTTACATGTACCACTTCCCACTTCTCTGCTACATTTCTACCCATTTCACCAATCTATCCAGGTTGTCCCTGAAGCCAAGTACTTCACGCCTCATAGTTTACCACATTTCCAAGTTTCATATCTGAAAACTACGAAATTATACACTGCATACTCAAATGCACGTCATTAATTTGCATAAAAGAGCAGTAGCCCTAATATCAATCTTTGGGTGACACCAGTGCATACCTTCCTCCATTCTGAAAAACACAATTATCACTTTCTGCTTTTTGTCCCTTAGCCAATTTTGTATTGATGTTGCTGGTGTCCTTTTAATCCCATGGGCTTTTATTTTGCTAACAAGTCTATTATGTGGTGACAAGTCTATTATGAGGTATTGAAACATTTGTGGCTTTGAATAGACAAAGTGAGTTAATGAAACATCTAAATGGTGTTTTTAATATCATAACTGGTTAAGCTGAAGTACATTTTTGAGCTACAGACTCAAATTAACTAGGAAGCAAGTTCAAAAATTTCCCAAATTAACTTCGCTTAGAACATCTACAGGTTAAAAATCAGCTCATTTCATTGCATAAATTTTAGCTGATTTAAAAATCACTTAATTTATTTAATTAATTTAAGCCAGTGTCTAATTCCTGTGCAAATTGAACACATTTTATTGTAGCTAGGTGTCACAATGATAATTTATATCACAGTTTATGGGAAGTGGGTGTGCAATGTTCCCATTCTTCTTCAACTTTATTGGGTATTAAAATTCCAGTGTGCTCTTCAGATTGAATTTATTGGGACACATTTTTTAAATTAGAAATTATGCTAAAACTGTAGAAACACAGGCCTTTGTACATTCTGAGTAGGTGTTTCTATGTTGCCGGTCTGGTGTTTACTGTTCAAGGATACAAAGGGTCGAATCATCCTCCGAGCTCCCGAACTGCACACTTTCATGCCGCATAAACCGCACAGCCGGCTCATGTGTGACTTCACACACTGTTTTTGTCTTTTCACACCAGGGTCAGGATTGTAGCGCGGTTTTCAAGCTGCGCTGGAGTGCGTGGAAAGTGTGGGTGCAGAAATGGGTCAGTTAGAAGGCCTTCATTCTCCAAACAGTACCCCAGCTCCCAACAGTGTTTAAAGGCCCCCCTAAACCTCACCACTCACTTCTTTCACCTCCCCACCCCCCCACCCAACACACCCCATGCCAGCCCACGCCCCCTCAGATTACCCATGCCACCTCTATGCTATGTATCCTCCATAGCCACTGGCCCAGTATGTACAATACACAGTCCTCAGGTTGCATGCAATATCAATAGAAAATACTCCTTGGGGCAAAAAAACCTCTTACTGTCGAATAAAAACCTCCATATCATCGAAACTGAAAACATTTTTTTATTCTTTCATGGGATATTGGTGTCGCTGGCAAGGTCAACATTTGTTGCCCATCCCTAATTGCCCTTGAACTGAGTGGCTTGCTGAGGGCAGTTAAGAGTGAACCACATTGCTGTGTGTCCGGAGTCAAATGTAGGCCAGACCAGGTAAGGATGGCAGATTTCCTTCCCTAGAGGACATTAGTGAACCAGATGGGTTTTTACAACAATTAATGATAGTCTCATGGTCACCATTACTGAGACTAATTTTTAATTCCAGATTTTATTAATTGAATTTAAATTCCACCAGCTGCCGTGGTGGGATTTGAACCCGTGCCTGCAGAGAATTAGTCTGGGCCTCTGCATTGCTATTCCAGTGACATTCTGTCACATGAAATATAAACCTTGCAATACTTGTAATCCTATTAGTTTGTGTCAACAAACCAGAAACCATATCAAAGGGACAACCTGTTATGACGACTTCTTCAAAATGCCATAGGCTGCTCTCTGGGAAGGAAAGAATGTATTCATTTCTATTTCAAAGCAAAGTGCCTGTCAATCAATGTAAGGGAGCAGGTGATTATATTTTTGAAGTTTAGATTTTCTTTCAACTGTCAAAACCACTTTTTTTTAAATTAGCCAGATCCATTTAAATCACAGTGGAAAAGATGACAGCACAAGCTGACAGGGCATTTTATAACATTTCTTACTGCCCTTCTCCATTGGAAAAGAATTATGATGCATGTGAACAAATATGCAAGGCTGGTCAACATAAAGGCCAGCTTACCTTTAAAGGATGGTACTATGATGAACCACTGCAGCAAAAACACACCTACATTTTAATACTACACCTAACGGTGGTATTTGAAGGTGTGAAAACACTTTACACTTACTTTTCAGAATGTTCTGGACTCCTCAGCAGCCTTTCCGTTTTCTTCACGAACCCTCAAACCTGACGTGCTTTTAATGGGTTTCCAAAACCCCGCACCACCTGATGAAAATGGTGTGCAGGAGGAAATCCGATTTTTGCGCTCCCATTTAAAATGAGATACCCAGGTCGGGGCAGGTGTGGGTTTTGCACACTAGGCGTTCCTGACCCAGAAAAAGCCAAAGTGTAAAATGGTGTAGGATCCGAAAAAAAAAACAAAATGTGGCCATTCGCATACCAAAACAAGGTTCCACATCCAGACAAAAATTCGGCCCAGGGTGTTCAGAGAAGATAGAAAGAAGAAAAGGGAGGTGTATGGCAGTATTGGCTAGGGAAGACATTGGAGTACTGGAAAGACAGGGTGTCCTTGAGGAGACAAAGGCAGAACCCATTTGGTTAGAGTTGAGAAGAAGAAAACAAAAGAATCTGATCAGGTGTAAAGACATGTAACTACAGGCTGGTCAGTTTAACAACAATGGTAGTTGTTTAGAAACCTGTAGAAACAAGGAGCAGGGGGAAAAAAATCAACAGGCACTTGAAGATGTTTGAGTTAATTAAGAAGAACCAGCATGGATTTGTAAAAGGCAGGTTGTGCTTGACTAGTCTAATTGAATTTTTTGATGAAGGGAGAAGGTTTACGAAGGGAATGCAATGAATGTTGGCTATATGGATTTTAAGTTTTTGACAAAGTACCATGTTAAAGGCTAATTAACAAAATTGAAGTTCATGGAATTGGGGGGTCATTGTCAGCTTGGATAATAAAAATTGTCTCAAGGACAGAAAACAAGTGATTTGTGGCAAATGGTTATTTTTCAGACTGGAAGTTGGTAGACAATGGTGTTTCTGGGGTCAGTGCTCAGACCACTGCTTTATATATACAGAGTAAAATTTCAAAATTTGTAACTGATACCAAACTTAGAGGAATGGTAAGCAGTGAGGATGTTACAAATCGACTGCAACAGGACATAGATAGGCTAGCAGAATGGGCGGAAGAATGGCAAATGGAAGAGATACAGAGAAGTGAGGTGATACATTTTGGTAAAAGGGATAGGGAGAGGCATTTAAAGACTTATTAGCACAATTCTAAAGAGTGTGCAGGGGCAGAGGGATCTGGGAGGTACATGTGCATAAATCTTTGAAATTGATAGGACATATTCAGAGGCTGGTTAGCAAAGCATATGGGATCTTGGGCTTCATAAATTGAGGCAGTGAGTACAAGTTATGGTCAACCAGTATAAAGCTCTGGTTAGGCCACAACTAGAGTAGTGCATCCAGTTCTCGTCACCACACTTTATGAAGGTTGGGATGATCCTTGCGACAGTGCAGATTTTCCTTGCAATGGTTCCAGGGATGAGGGATTTAGCTGCCATGTTGGTTTGGAGAAGCTAGGGCTGTTCTTCTTGGAGCAAAGGAGATTGAGGGGAGATTTGTTGGAGGTGTACAAGATTATGGGCAGGATTTTCCCATTGGCGAGCGGGGGGGATGACATTTAAATTTTCCGATAGGCGGTGGCGCAGCAAAATCAGCTGTGCACCCGCTGACCTGTAAATGGCCAATTGAGGCCATTGACAGAGTCATTTAGCTAATTGATGGCAAAAATAGCTGGAAAAACTCAGCAGGTCTGACAGCATCTGTGGAGAGGAAGACAGAGTTAACGTTATGACCGCTTTGCGGAACACCTTCAGACTGTTCGCAAGCATGACCCTGACCTCCCTGTCGTTTGCCATTTCAACACCCCACCCTGCTCTCATGCCCACATGTCCGTCCTTAGCCTGCTGCAATGTTCCAGTGAAGCTCAACACAAACTGGAGGAACAGCACCTCATCCTCCGATTAGGCACTTTACAGCCTTCCGGACTGAATATTGAGTTCAACAACTTCAGATCATGAAATGTATCCTCCATCCTCACCCCCTTTCTGATCCCCCTTTTTTCTAATATTTTATATATTTTTTTTTATATATTTTTCTTTTCCCACCTCTTTCTATTATTATTTTTAAATTTATTTCCATCCAGTGTTTTATCTCCACCTTTTAGCCTATTTCGATCCCTTCCTCATAGGGCTATCTGTCACTTGCTTGTCCTGCTTTCCACCCTTAATGTCACCATTAGCACATCCTTTAGCTAATATCACCACCGTCAACGCCCCTTTGTCGATGACATCTTTGGCAATCTCTTCTTTGCCTTCACCTATCACTGGCCCTCTATCCAGCTCTACCTGTCCCACCCCCCTCTAACAGCTTATATTTCATCTCATTTCTATTTTTCTTTAGTTCTGATGAAGAGTCATACGGACTCGAAACGTTAACTGTGTTCCTCTCCACAGATGCTGTCAGGCCTTCTGAGTTTTTCCAGTTGTTTTTGTTTCAGATTTCCAGCATCTGCAGTATTTTGCTGTTAACTAATTGATGGACCTGCCCGTCCAATCTTAAGGTTGGCGGGCAGGCCAGGAGCCCTGGCCGGAATTAGCAAAAGCATTAAAAACCTCATCCATGGGCGGGATGAGGTTTCATGTAGGTTTTTAAAAATTTTATTAAAGTTTTTGTAAAAATTATGGATCTGTCCCAACTGATGTGACTGTGTCACATGAGGGGACATGTCAGGAATTTTTTTTCCCTCTATTTTTATTATTTTTCACAGAACAGCTGATCTCCCTGAGGCAGCACTTAGCCTCAGGGAGATGAGTGCGCTCTTTCATGCGCATGCACGAAAGAACGCACTCTCCATTTAGGGATTCCCCCCGCCCACACAGGGAGCGCATAGCGCTTCCGTGCGGATGTCATGCTGCGCGGGCCTTAATTGGCACACCCACATAAAATGGTGGCGCGCCCCCAATCGGGGGTGCCGATTGGAGGCGCGCCTATGCGCGCCCACAATTCAGCTTCGCCCCCGACGGAGGGACAATCGAGGTAATGATCTGGATCTTGCTGCCTAAAAGGGTTGAGGAAGCGGAAACAACCAACAACTTGAAGGGAAATTGGATGGATACTTAAAGGAAATATACTTGCGCAGCTATGGGGAAGGAGCAAGGGAGTGGAACTGTCTGGGTTGATCTACAGAGAGCCAGCATAGATCCGATGGGCCGAATAACCTCCTTCTGTGCTGTCATGTCTCAAATTCTTTTTGTATCTTATTTAAAGTTTGTCATATCCTGAGTTCTCTTCTTGATGTCAGTTTGTCAAACATGCCAGCAAGTTTGTTGGTTTCTTCCCACATTCAATTTTTAAAAATGACAGGGAAACCTAGGTGAAGTGTCAAAGCCCATCAAGCATTGTCCACAGCAAGATTGAAAAGACCTTGAAAGAGGACAAATCAAGTAGTTAACAGATGATGGCAATTTTAGATTTTTAATAACTGCTTGATAGCTGAAGAAATTAAAGTGGTAGAATGGAAAGTATCATTCAGTTCAAGACATTCCCTTTAAGTATGAGGCAAAGGAATGGATAAAATAAGACTGAAAAAAGCATATCTCCCAGTGTGATATTTCATCTTTTCATAAATTATTTAGAAGCTCCTTAAATTTCAAAACTGCTGAACATGATTTTTGTGATCCTTCAAAATTCTTGATAGGTTTCATTTTTATTTAATTATCAATAGTAGAGCTAGAGTTTATTCTATGGACTATATTACTTGATTTTTTTAAAAATTCATTGATGGGCCCTGGTCACCACTGGTAAGGCCAACATTTATTGCCCATCCCTAACTGCCCTTGAGAGATGGTGGTGAACCACCCTCCTGAGCTGCTGCAGTCCATGGGGTGTAGATACACCAAAAGTGCTGTTCAGAAGCAAGTTCCAGGGTCTTGACCCAGTGACCATGAAGGAACAGATATGTTTCCAAGTCAGAATGGTGTGTGACCCCTGGAGAGGAACTTGCAGGTGCTCCCATGCATCTGCAGCCCATGTCCAACTAGGCTTTAGTGTTGCTGAAAAAAAAGTGACCTGTCGAAGATTTTCACCTTGAACTCATCAGCAAAATGAAAAGCTTCAACACGACTCTTTTTTCAGCAATACTCAAGTTCTGTACTACTTGGCCAGGCCCCATCAATGAATTTTTTAAAAACTCAAGTAATATAGTCAATAGAATAAACTCTAGCTCTACTATTGATAATTAAATAAAAATGAAACCTATCAAGAATTTTGAAGGATCACAAAAATCATGTTCAGCAGTTTTGAAATTTAAGGAGCTTCTAAATAATTTATGAAAACATCAAATATCACACTGGGAGATATGCTTTTTTCAGTCTTATTTTATCCATTCCTTTGCCTCATACTTAAAGGGAATGTCTTGAACTGAATGATACTTTCCCTTCTACCACTTTAATTTCTTCAGCTATCAAGCAGTTGATTAAACATCCAAAATTGCCATTATCTGTTAACTACTTGTTTTTTCCTCTTTCAAGGTCTTTTCAATCTTGCTGTGGACAATGCTTGATGGGCTTTGGCACTTCACCTAGGTTTCCCTGTCATTTTTAAAAATTGAATGTAGGAACTTGACAGTTAGACATTAGTGGTTGCAGATTTGGGAGGAGCAGCCAAGAAAGCTTGGTACATATTGCAGCCACGGTGTGCAGGTGGTGGAGGAATTGAACATTTAAGATGGTGGACAGGGTTCCAATCAAGAGGGCTGCTTTGTCCTGGATGGTGTCGAGCTTCTTGTTAGAGCTGCACTCACCCTGGTCAGGATCACACTCCTGACTCGTGCCTTATGGATGATGGAAAGACTTTGGGTTGACGAGATGAGTGACTCATCACAGAATTCCCTGCATCTGCCCTTCTCTTATAGTCACTGTGTTTTTCGTGATTGAGCCAGTTAAGTTGCTGGACATCATACAAGTGAAGAAAGCATGCCATAATAAACCTGTGCAGATTCATCATTCAATGTCATCCTAAGGCATACAGACTAGGAAGTCTCAAGTTTGATTTTCATTTATCCTGAGTTAGCTAAACTCAAGATAGTAGCTGTAAGGTTGCTAAAACTTGCCTCAGTACCCTGGGGTAAGGGAATGAAGGAACTAGAATTCTCACATCATCACTATTCAATAAAACTTACTGGGAACGTGCATGTGTATGTGGACAGACATCACAGTTTTGCACCCTTCTGCAATAATTCCATCTCTTAGATAGTCTGCTGGCACTTACTTTTTTTTCTTTATTCTTTTCATGGTGTGGGTGTTGCTGACAAGGCCAGCATATGTTGCCCATCTCTAATTGCCCTTGAACGGAGTGGCTTGCTAGACCATTTCAGCGGCAGTTAAGAGTCAACCACATCGCTGTGGATTTGGAGTCAAATGTAGGCCAGAGCGGGTAAGGACGGCAGATTTCCTCCCCAAACGGCATTAGTGAACCAGATGGGTTTTTACGACAATCGATGATAGTTTCATCGTCACCATTACTGAGGCTAGTTTTATATTCCAGATTTATTAACTGAATTCAAATTTCACCAGCTGCCATGGTGGGATTCGAACCCAAGTCCCCAAAGCATTAGCCTGGACCAGAGATTACTAGTACAGTAATATTACTACTACACCATCATCTCCCCGGTACTCTCCTGGCTGACAGTTGAAGAATCACGACTTGAATCAAGTATTGGAAGGCTTCCCACACCTGGGAATCCGACTTCATTGAAAGTCTGGGCCTTCAGAGTAGAGGGAAAAGGAAAGAAATTGGGAAAACACTGAAGATTGCAAATTGCAGACTGAAACAAATTCCTTGCTGTTGAATAATTGTGGGTATGGACAATTATTTCTGCTCTTCCAATAATTGAAATCGCATTGTGGGAGCATGAGATATAATTTTCAATCATAAAAAGCTGATTCGTGTTTCAAAACATTTGGTCATAGTATGTGATTTAGGCATTGAGAATTATTAAAAATCTCCTGTTGCCTTGAATACATGGTTCAGTGAGCTTGCCTTTTTAATTAATGTAGGAATTACACAGAAAATTCTAAACCACAGTTTTCATTCAATTATTAAGACCAAGATGTGCTCATCTTGGATAAAGTTTATTCATAAGTTTTACTTATCTTATAGAAATAAAAAGAGCTTTTGCTGATTGTACTTGTGTAATTTATTTTCTGAATCACTGCTCCACTTGTTTTATGATTGTGAAATAGCTTTTATTTTTTTTGTACAGCCTCATCCACAAATGAAATTTACTATAAGGTGTAATGTTTTTTCTTCAATGAACAAGATGTTATTCTTGGAAATTTCAGGTTTATAGATTAAAAGATTTTGAACCTCTTGTGTTACAGGGGTGAAATTGGATTTATTAATTTACAAGTATTACTTCAAAAGAAAATATATATATATCAAGCACAAATGAGAGCACAGAAAATAGGTGCAAGTTCTTTACAAGCATTTCCCACCACCACCAAGTAGTTGTTATTTCGAGGGTGCCATGTTAGTTTGGTTGTTATTTTATGTTACTTGTACAGTTTTTGTACAGTGGCCTCCTCCATCTCTCAGATTCACCTATAACACTCTAAGACACAGTGTAATTCACCTGCTCTGTGATCCATGTAAAGGTTATTCTGTAAGCAGACATCAAGCAGTAGACAAGATTGGTATGTATTGACGACATTCCATCTCCCCACCAATCCCAACACCACTTTCCCGAAGGAAAAATTCAGTTTTGGGCTCGGTTGAAGAATTTGCCAATGTCATTGACATCCTGCAGACATCTTAAAATCCAACCACATTCTACAATCAATTTCAGTAGAGACAAGTGTACATTTATTGGGATTCTTATTCCTTTGGTTGGTGTTTCCATATTTCTCCACTAGTATATACATGTCTCTACTTGAACATCTTTCAGCAAATGGGATGTTGAGCGATATTCAATTTTTCTAGGTAATTAATTTTTATTTAAAAACTGATGCTCTCTTTTCTCTATTGAATAGTAAAAACATGTTATGACTGGTCAACCAATAATGACACCTGATGCAGTATTCGCTCATTGTATTGCTCTGAGACAAAAAAATGCTGCACCAGGTTACTACTTTTAAATGTATCAAACAATGCAAAAAAAAAAAAATACATTTTAAAATGCTGGTTCATGGATGATTGGATGTTTGTGATTATGCAGATAAGTTTGACAGGAAGCTTGAACCATAAAATTGATCAGAAATCTAGTGCAATCTTAAGCACAACTTGCGCCTGGATTGGCAATTGTGTCCAAAGTGGAAAACTTTTACCTATCTTTAACCAACGATGTCAATGCTAGATATTGTGGATTAAACAGCAATACAGGATAACTATGAAGAAGCGAGATGCAATCAGGATTGGGTGCAACCCAGACTATTACCACAATCGAAGATAGATTAGATTGGTTTGGCCACGTGGCTTGAAGTCTGCATACCATAAGATCATCCAAGGCTAGAAAACCAAATCCTGCTAGACTCCTTGAAATAGAGATAATGATCTGTATTGTATTTGGAAGAAAACATCTCATAGATCAGAAGGAATAGCTTATATCACATGTGCAGAAGAAATTTAAAAAGATGATGAAACCAAGCAAAAAATCAAATTGAAGATATCCTTCCTTATTGTATCCGGCTGTATGTCCTCTTACGAGCTAACAAGGAAAGTTCTTACCTTTCACAATGAACTGGTCCTTTTTATAAGCTGAGGACTGTAGGACTTGGTAGCTCTTCTCCTGGAATCCAGGTGTGCAGTCCAAATTCACTGCGAATGCTTGTAGCAGCACCTAGGAATTGAGAGATTTGAAGAAAAAAATGACTGCTATAAACCTCTGCATTTTCCATAAAATTAACCATGTATTTTAGGCAATGTCTCAGTTAACCCAAGTTGATTCCAAATTTATTATTTCTTTTTATTCATTCATGGGATGTGAGCATCACTGGCTAGTCCAGCATTTATTGCCTATCCCTAATTGCCCTTGAGAAGGTGGTAATGCGCTGCCTTCTTGAACTGTTGCTGTGCATGTGGTATAGGTATATCCACAGTGATATTAGGAAGGGAGTTCCAGGATTTTGTCCAACAGTGAAGGAATGGTGATATATTTCCAAATCAGGATGGTGAGTGGTTTGGAGGGGTGCTTTCAGGTGGTGGCATTCCCATGTGTCTGTTGTCCTTGTCCTTCTCGATGGTAGCAGTCGTGGGTTTGGAAGGTGCTATCTAAGGAGCCTTGGTGAGTTCTTGCAGTGCATCTTTTAGATGGTACACACTGCTGCCACTGTGCATCAGTGATGAAGGGAGTGAATGTTTTTCGGTGGGGTGCCAGTCAAGCGGGCTGCATTGGCCTGGATGGTGTCAAGCTTCTTGAGTGTTGTTGGAGCTGCACTCATCCAGGCAAGTGGAGAGTATTCCATCACACTCCTGACTTGCGCCTTGTAGATGGTAAACAGGTTTTGGGGCGTCTGGAAGTGAGTTACTCACTGTTAGTCAAGAATTTACCTCCTCTGCCTTAAAAATACTCATTGACCCTGCCTCCACCACTCTCTGGGGAACAGTATTCCAAAGATTCATGACTCACTAAGAGAAAAAAATTCCTCTCATCTCTGTCTTCAATGGGAGACCCTTTATTTTTAAACTGTGTCCCCTAGGCAGGTCAGATGATTCAAGGGGAAGGTGGTGGTGGTGTAGTGGTATTGTCACTGGACTAGTAATCCAGAGACCCAGGGTAATGCTCTGGGAACCAGAGTTGGAATCCCACCATGGCAGATGGTGAAATTTGAATTCAATTAAAAAAAACAAAATAAGTCTAACGATGACCATGAAACCATTGTTGATCATTGTGAAAACCCACTAATGTCCTCTAAAAACTCACTAATGCCCTTCAGGGAAGGAAGTCTGCCATCCTTACCTGGTCTGCAATGTCATTGACTCTTAAATGCCCCCTGAAATGGCCTAGCAAGCCACTTAGTTCTCAAGGGCAGTTAGGGATGGGCAGTAAATGCTGGCCTAGCTAGCGATGCCCCATCCCATGAATGAATCAAAAAAAGAGATTGGTCAAAATGGCAGAGAATGACTAAAAGGTTAATCAGGAGAACAAAATTAAAGTATGAGAGGAAGGTAGCTAGAAATGTAAAAACCGATAGCAAGGGTTTCCACAGATATTTAAACAGGAAAAATGTTGGTAAGCTGAGTGTTGTTCCTCTAGAGAGTGAGGATGGGGAATTAATAGTAGATAATAAGGAAATGGCAGATGAAATGAACAAATATTTTGCTTCTGTCTTCACTATAAAGGATATAAAAAACACTCCAGTAATAGCTATAAATCAGGAGGTGGAGGGAGGAGAGGAACTTGGTAAAATTGCAATCACTAGGGAAGCGGCACTTAGCAAACTGATGGAGCTGTGGGCTGACAAGTCTCCAGATCCAGATGGAATTCATCCTAGGGTGTTAAAAGAGGCGGTTAATGAGCAGTAGATGTGTTGGTGTTAATTTTACAAAATTCCCTAGCTTCTGGAAAGATTCCATCAGCCTGGAAAGTAGCAAATATAACCTTTCTATTGAAGAAGGGAGGGAGGCAGAAAACAGGAAACTACAGGCCTGTTAATTTGATGGCTGTCATGGGGAAGGTGTTAGAGTTGGTTATTAAAGAGGGTATAGCTGATGCAGGGTACTTAGAAAAACACAAGGTAGTCACAAAGAGTCAGTATAGTTTTGTGAAAGGGAAATCATGTTTAACCAATTTATTAGAGTTCTTTGAAGGAGTAACAAGTGCTGTGGATAAAGGAGAGCCTGTAGACATACTGCACTTGGATTTCTAGAAGATATTTGGTAAGGTGCCACATCAAAGGTTATTGCTGAAAATAAAAGCTCATCATGTAGGGGGTAACATATTAGCCTGGATAGAGAATTGGCTGGCAAAAAAGAGAGTATGCATAAATGGATCCCTGTCTGATTGACAGGCTGCAGAGGACTTTTTTGTATTCGCTCAGGGGATGTGGGCGTCACTGGCTAGGTCAGCATTTATTGCCCATCCCTAATTGCCTTGTTTAGAGGGCATTTAAGAGTCAACCACATTGCTGTAGGTCTGGAGTCACATGTAGGCCAGACCAGGTTAAGGGCAGCAGATTTTCTTCCCTATAGGACATTCGTGAACCATATGGGTTTTTACAACAATCGGCAATGGTTTCGTGTCATCATCAGACTTATAATTCCAAATTTTATTGAATTCAAATTTCACCTGTGCTGGGGCCTCAACTTTTTACAATTTATATCAATGACCTAGATGAGGGGAGGAAAGGCATGGTAGCTAAATTTGCAGATGGCACAAAGATAGGCAGGAAAGTAGAAGAAGACATAAGGAGTTTGCAGATGGATATAGATAAGTTGAGTGAATGGGAAAAAATCTGACAGGTGGAGTATTATGTGGGAAAATGTGAAGCTGTTCACTTTGGCAGGAAGAATAAAAAGGCAGATTATTGTTTAAATGGGGAACAACTGCAGAATTCTGAGGTGCAGAGGGATCTAGGTGTTCTCATGCATGAGTCACAAAAAGTTAGTATACAGGTACAGCTAATGGAATGCTATCCTTTACTATGAGAGGAATTGAACATAAAAGTAAGAATTTTATGCTTCAGTTGTACAGGGCATTGGTGATACCACATCTTGATTACTGTGTGCAGTTTTGGACTCCTTGTTTATGGAAGGATGTAAATGCGTTGAAGGTGGTTCAGAGGTGGTTTATTAGATTGATACCTGGAATGAGCCGGTTGTCTTATAAGGATAGGCTGGACAGGCTGGGCTTGTTTCCAATGGAGTTTAGAAGAGTGAGGGGTGACTTGATTGAAGTATATAAGATCCTGAATGGCCTTGACAAGGCAGACGTGGAAAGGATGCTTCCTCTTGAGGGTGAGTCCAGAACTAGGGAGCACTGTTTTAAAATTAGGGGTCGCTCTCATAGGACTGAGATGTGGAGAAACTTTTTCTCTGAGGGTTGTGTGACTTTGGAGCTCTCTGCCTCAGAAGGCAGCGGAAGCGGGGTCACTCAGTATTTTTAAGGCAGAGTAGGTTCTTGTTAGGAACGGGAATCAAAGGTTATCAGGATAGATGGTAATGTAGAACTTGAAACAAAACAGATCAGCCATGATCTTTTTGAATGATGGAGAGGCTCAAGGGGCCGAATGGCTTACTTCTGCTCCTATTTCATATGTTTGTAGTTCCAGTCTCTCCCACAAGGAAAAACATCCTTTCAGCATCCACCCTGTCAAGTCCGCTAAAAATCTTATAGGTTTCAATAAGATCACCTCTTAATCTTCTAAACTCTAATGGATACAGGCCCAACCTGTCCAACTTTTCTTCATAAAATAACACCCCCATCTCAGGTATCAGTTGAGTAAACATTCTCTGAACTGCTTCTAATGCATTTATATCTTTTCTTTAAAAAGTAGACCAAAACTGTACACAGTACTCTAGATGTGGTCTCACTAACACGCTGTACAACTGTAGCAAAGCATCCTTACTTTTATATTCCATTTCTCTTACAATAAATGACAACTTTCCATTTGCCTTCCTAATCACTTGCCGTACCTGCAAACTAACTTTTCCTATCATGTACCAGAACACCCAGATCCCTCTCTACTTCAGAGTTCTGCAGTCTCTCTCCATTTAAATAAGATGCTGCTTTTCTATTCTTCCTGCCAAAGTGGACAAGTTCTCATTTTCTCACATTATACTCCAACTACAAAATTTCTGCCCCCTCACTTAACCTCTGTCCCTTTGTAGACTCCTTATGTCCTCTTCACAACTTACTTTCCTACCCATCTTTGTGTCACCAGCAAAAATAGCAACCATACATTAAGTCCATTCATCCACATCATTGATATAAATTGTAAGCACTGAACCTTGTGGTACTCCACTCTTCACATTTTGCCTAATTGAAAAAACATTTATCCCTACTCTCTGCTTCCTGTTAACTAATCAATCCTCTATCCATGCTAGTATGTTACCCCCTACACCAGGAGCTCTTATTTTGTGTAGAAACCTTTAATGGAGCAGTTTGTCAAATGTCTTCTGGAAATCTAAGTACAGCACATCCTCAAGTTCCCCTTATCCATGTTGTTTGTTACTTCCTCAAAGAACGCCAATAAATTAGTCCAACATGATTTTCTTTTCACAAAACCATGCTGACTCCGCTTGATTTTCTAAGTGCCCCGCTATAGCCTCCTTAATAATAGATTCCAGCAATTTCCCTACCACAGATGTTAAGCTAACTGGCCTGTAGTTTCCTGCTTTCCATCTCCATCCAATCTTGGATAGAGGAGTCACATTCGCCATTTTCCAATCTGATGGGACCTTTCCAGAATTGGGGGGAATCTTGGAAAATAAAATCAATGCTTCTAAATGCTTCTGCAGCCACTTCTTTTAAGGATGAAGTCCATCAGGACCTAGGGATTTGTCAGCTTTTAATTCTAATAATTTTCTCATAACCTTTTCCCTGGCAATTGTAATTGTTTTAAGTTTCTCCTTCCTCCCACTCCCTTTCACCTCCTGATTCACGATTATTTCTGGGATGTTATTTGTATCTTCTACAGTGAAGACAGACACAAAATACCTGTACAATTCATCTGCCATTTTCTTAATTTTCATTATTAATTCCACATTCTCACTCTCTTGAGGACCAATACTCACTTTACTTACTCTTTTCCTTTTTAAATATCTGTAGAAACTCTATCTGTTTTTATATTTCTAGCTAGATTTCTCTGGTACGCTAATTCCTCCATCTTTATTAAACGTTTAGTCATTTTTTGCTGTTCTTTATATTCCCTCCAATCTTCTGATCATCCACTCATCTTTGCGGAATTATACACCTTTTCATTCAATTTGATTCTCTCTAACTTCTTTAGTTGCCGTGGATGGTGTGTTCTTCCCTTAAAGTTTTTTACTTTCTCACTGGAATGTACTTTTCCTGAGTATCCTGAAATATCTCCTTAAATGTCTGCCGCTGCATCTCTACTGACCTATCCCTTAACCTAATTTTCCAGTTCACTTTAGCCAACTCTGTCTTCATGTCCTCATAACTGCCCTTGTTTAAGTTTAAAACACTAGTCTTAGATCTATTCCTCTCTCCCTCAAACTGAATGTGAAATTCAATCATATTATGATCACTGCTACCGAAGGGTACCTTCACTATGAGGTCATTATTAATCCTGTCTCATTGCACATTACCAGATCTAGTATAGCCTACTCTCTGGTTGGTGCTAAAACATGCTCTTCTAAGAAACTGTTCTGAAAACGCTATGAATTCATCATCCAGGCTACTTTTGCCATTCTATATGTAGATTAAAATCACCCATGATTATCATCTTAACTTTCTCACAAGCCCCCATTATTTCTTCCTGTATACCCCATCCTACATTATTGGTGGGGGGGCCTATTAACCACTCCCACAAGTGATTTATTGCTTTTGCTATTTCTCATCTCTACCCAAACTGATTATACATCTTGATCTCCAGAACTAATGTCATTTCTCTCCATCGTACCAATGGGATCCTTAATTAACAGAGCTACCCCTCCACCTTTTCCTAGCTTCCAATCCTTCAAAAGACCAGCTCAGATTTGTGAAGTCGGTCATGCGGTATACCATGCAATTTCAGTATGGCAACACAACAAATAAATGCTAAATCATAGCAAGACCAATGATACTTAAGATAAAACCAATGATATTTAGTCGTGAATAGACTATGGGCAGAATTTTCTGCCTGTTGGGCAGGCGGGCCCAACCCAATCTCTGGTGGGCAGGGAGCCGATCCCCACCAGAGAAGTGGGCCCCGCCACCATTTTACGTGGGTGGGCCAATTAAGGCCCGCCCAGCGTGACACCCGACGGAAAGCGCTATGCGCTTCCTGTGTGGGCGGGGGGGATTCCACAAAAGCGAGAGTGCGCTCTTTCACGCACGCGCACGAAAGAGCGCACATCTCCCTGAGGCTAAGTGCTGCCTCAGGGAGATCGCTTACACTCTGAAAATTGTTAAAAATAGAAAAAAAAATCACTAACATGTCCCCCTCATGTGACAATGCCACATGAGATGGGACATGTTCATAATATATATACTAACTTTATTAAAATGTTTAAAACCCTGCATGAAACCTCACCCCATCGCTGGATGAGGTTTCATGTTTTTTCTATTTGCTGCTGGTGCTCCTGGCCTGCCCGCAACCTTAAGGTTGGACGGGCAGGCCCTTTAGTTGTTTAAATGATCCTGTCAATGGCCTCAATTGGCCATTGACAGGTTGGCGGGCCTGCAGCTGATGTGGCTGTGCCCCCATCTTCTTGAAAATTTAAATGGGGCGGGATGACGTTGGGGGTTCCGCCTGACATTATCATTTTACGTGTCGGCGAGCGGGCCCCGCCCCCTGCTCGCCCACGGCAAAATTCTGCCCTATGAATTCAGTAGGTTATGTCATTACTGGAGTATGATTTCAATTTTAAGAATCCTTTCAAAGTGACAATCTTAACCACAAGCAGCTTAAATTTATATCACACACACATATAGATCAGAGTGTTAAGAGAGAGAATGGAGAGAGAGGAAGGTAGAATCACGAACGTTGAAAATCTGAACTAGTAATAGAAAATGTACAACTGGGAGAGCAAAATCTATAAGAGAAAGGTAGGCTAACATCTCAGCTGCAACCTATCATCCAAATGTGAAATATAGACAGTCAACAGGAACTGCTGAATTACAGGAATCAAATCCTTAAGTGGCTGCTGAACATAAGTGGGCTTCTTTCTCCAGAAACTGTGTCCCAAAGATATACACAGTTGCACAGTACAGACTATAAGTAAAATTGGTAGGTTTTGAATTTCAATTATGAGGGCTCCCCCAGTGACTTCACAAACTTAGCCAGTGGGAAGCTGAGAGATACTGGGCAGAACAGTCCCACATTCCACCCCAGGCCATGTTGAGTTCACTGACCTCACTAAGGATAGCGACAAAAACAATGCAATAAGCCTTTGCATTCCCTAATTAAGGTAGGGGAAATAGTCACCCAAGTATTCATCAATCCTGATTGCCATTAAGCATCCCTCCATTGGAAGTGTGAATGCCTAGTGCTTACAGAATCAGGCTCTGCTATGCTCTGTGTGCTGGAATAACCAGCGAACACCCACTTCATGGTTCATATAGGATAAAGACTACTTTAAGTACCGAATTACAATTAGTGCCAATGGAACTTTACCCATTAAGCAACCAAAGACTTCAAGAGAAACAAAGGGATGAAAATTGGTTTAAAAAAAAGTTTCAAATATTTTAATCAAGTGTTTGCCAATTTTAGCAGATTTATCAGCGCAAATTTAGTAATCGGGACAGAGTGAGGTTTTAGGGTGATATTACACAAATTTAAATTATCTATAGAAACAAGTTATGCAGTTTATAATAAATGTGAATATAGGGCAAATATTAGAACAGATGGTCATAGGAAGGAGTATTTCTGCCAATATACCAATGAAAGTATAAAACACCAAATATAAATCACCAGAATACACCTGGCACATATCCTTTAATAACAGGAGGTCTGTGACAACAAATCCCAAAGCATGTAATCTAAGAAAGCTGACACAATGCAAATATTCATCTCTATCTTCCTTTTCTGTTTCAGAACGTGTCTGGTACAGTACTATAAAGAGTATGACGATAATGACCCAACACAAAAAACAAGTGACATCTCTAGCCTGTGCAGTTTTCAACCTACACTGTTGTCTTGAACAGTTTATTCCAAAGATCACCAAGCTACCATGTTAACTGCGGCAATTTAGTTTTCATCTTTTTTTTTATTGAAAGATAAAGATTAAACAAATTGGAGCTCGAGATGTCACTGACAACAAAATGCTTCAGTATCATTAATATGTTTGTGTTAAAATCTCTCTAACTGACTTAATTTGGCAGTTCTAAGCCGGCACTTTTAATATAACTTTTGTCAAACCTGCATTACAAAATTGCAGGTCTATTTTAGTGCAGTTAGGAGCACATCTATCTATCGATTTTGATGACAGAGGTTGCACATATTACTTTAGAATTTAGCATTTTGTATATTTTGTTCATCAATATTCATGGGAACAAAATAGTTTCAAAATCTATAGATAATAAAATTTACCTTGGTAAAAGTCAACTTATTACTCAAAAGCATTTCCAAAGAGTCCCATTTTATATTTTGGTACAAATGTATATTTCCATTTCCAATTTGGATAGCAGCACTTGAGGAAGTACTCTAAATTTGAACAGTATGTGCCATGAGGTTTCTTGAGTGCCCGCATTTTTTTGTGTGTTTTTCATGATGCCAAGTAATTGTGTAGCTGATTCTAGTTTGTTTGTTATAATGGCTTCTTGGAACTTGCCTATTGCACTCATGGAGCTATTACAGCAAACAAACTAGAATCAACTACATAATTACTTACTTGGCAGCATGAGAAACAAATAGCAGGCGTTGCAGCTGGCTCTTACCTTAGCTTGCGATTACTACGTTTTGTATTCTTCCATCAAAGCCATGTTCACACAACTGGCTGCATCAAAGGAGGAAAAAGGGTGGACATTCATTGAGCTAGGTTGGAATGGCAGGAAGGGACTGCAGGGATCAGCGCAGGAACCTTTACTATTCACCTTGCATATCAATGATTCATAATTGCAAGTGCAGACAAATTGTCAACCTTTGCCAATCACATCAGGGTGGGAGGGTTGCAAGCAATCAATTGAGCAAGTGTAGCAGGATCTAAATAGATTTAGCCTGGCTGGAAAATGACAATTGAAATTCAGTCAATAAACGCAGAGTGATGAGACTAGAATAAACTAGAACACTAGAAACTAGAATAAACTGGAAGGCAAAATGTTGAAGTCATGAGCAGTGCATGGTCGCAGTAAATAAAGCAATATGTTGCATAGTCCATGGAACAGAAAGCAAATTCTCTGATATTGAGCCAACCCGTTGTATTGGTGTGCTGTATATACAGCTCTGATCACCATATCTTGGGAAGGATATCATGGTGCTTGAATAGGTACAAAGAAGGACGACTCATCAGTTACCCGAGCTACAGACAAGAGATGACAGAAACTGATAATGTGATTGAAAATGCTACTTTTTCTAAAACAACCAAAAATGAAAGATGCAAATGTATCACCAGAGAGAGAAAAAAAATCTTCCATCCAGGGATTTTTCTGTTATTTAACACAAGGTTAGGAGGTCTTGATCTACTGAGATGCTCATATTTACAGCTGTTCTGAATCCACTATTAATTCACCCAAAACTAAAGCAAACTATATGCCTGTCACTTGACACTTTCATAATTAACACAATACGGGGCGTTCCAAAAAAGTAGACAAAGGAAACAAGTGACATTGTATCGAACTATAATTACATGCAACTTTCATAATTTAAGAGAACTTTGGGCGGGGGGTAGGGGGTGCGAAACACAGAATACAAATAAATGTTTCTTCTTATTTCAGACAGCACCCAACAGGACAGCTAGCATTTTACATAGAATGGATGTTGGCCTTGGCCAGCATGGCCTTCAGTTCACTGGCTGAGCATACCCAAGTTATAGTGACAGCAATTGCCTCACTTGCTGTCATACCACCTGTTGGAAAAACCTTCCAAAAAGCAGCTGGTTATTCACTGAGGTAAAATGGTAGTGGGCACATCCAGGTATTAACCTCGTACATAACGCCAGAGAGATTTTGAGCCCAAAAAAACTCTCAACTGGAACACCTGCAGCCATTTTCAATGCACTTTTACTAAGAGAGTTGGATAACTACTGCCATAAATTGAATAGAAAATATAAGAAAAAGGGAAGGAAGATCATAAATTCAAAAAGGAGAAGGGAAGGTTATTGAACTCCAAACCTGACTCCAATGCAATGCATTCAATAATATCAATGTACTTGTCTGAATATGGCTGAGTTTATCTTAGAGTGCACCGCTAACCCATCGTGCGTGTTTTCCTGAGTACTACAAATGCTGTTGGAGATCAAAAATGGCATCCATATGCACACGCATTTCTGGAGCAAGTTGTTTCAGATGCCACATTGGTGAGGTTGTTAGCACGCAGTCATCAAGCGCACACAGGGAACGCCTGCTGGAAGTGTGCAAAATGGCCAGCTTATTACACCAATCAGAATGTAACACTGATTTGATGTCAGTGCTGCCATCTTGGAGCCAAACATTCCACTTATTGCCCTCTCTTAATCATGCACAGCTAAACACACATTCGGCAGCAGGCAGGAGGACCATCAGTGCTCTAAAGGCATCAACTATTTTCTGGTTAGGTGCTGACCAATTTCTACTGGCAGTTGCTATGACTGTGGAAGTGTTTAGCACTGTCAGAAGATCTTTAAAGTTGCTAAAGTCTACAGGGAGCGGTCTGGCAAGTGAAGGGCTTTGTCCTGACTTCATGACTTCTGAACAAATCAGGATCTGTGTTACACCCAATGTGCAAACAGATTTTTTTTCACATGCCATCTATTGAGATTTGGCCCTGTCATCATTATCATCATAATTTTGTCATGTGGTCCATTTAGGAAATAATTTCTTAAGGTAACTGGAGTAGAGTTAGATTTCGTTTGGAGTTGTGAAAGAAGAGTTTTATATCAGACCAAGTATCTGATTCAAATCTCCTGTGGGTTTAAATAGTAATTAAAATACAATGCATATGCTGGGCAGATAATTTCATTTCATTTACTGCCTTCTGGTGCATGAACTAACTCAGGCCATCCCTTAGATTAAGTCCCTAGGGACTGAAATGGCTTTCCTAAGTGACCCAGAAATAATGATTTGAATGGTCTTTTGAAAGTATAATGAGGATCTCAGTCTTTGAGTTTTTGAAAGCAGTGAAACAATCTATATTTGCATACCAGAACTCTCAGAAATCTGCACGATAATGGTGGTTACTCACTAAAATGGAATGTTTACATTGTACTAGAGAGCTGATTAATCTAAGCAGAAGAGTAGATAAGAGAGCTGTATGAAAAAGAGCACACGGAGCAATAGTGGAGAAAGTGAAATATTGTATAGGAGAAATGTATTGAGGGCAGCAAAAGCAGACATGTACTGCATGGGTCTGGAAAATGAACGGCAGGTTTTGCTTGGTATTTTGCCTTTTATTTAGCATTACACTGCGCAATGAAAATGAGCCTTTCGAAACAGGCATAATGTGGCAGAAACAATTGCTGCAACAACAAGATAACACAGAATATTTCTCCTACTGACAGGCTGCGTGCCTCCTTTGTGTTCCACTAAAGGACTGCAGAAGTGGTCTGACCTTTTCAATGAATTCAAAATCATTAGTGGCAAAACATGCTAAACATTTAGAATCAATAACCTCAAATCCCTGAGAAAATGCAGTTACGCTGCTGGTAATATAATAAATAATCCATCAATGATTAAAAAAAACGCTCGACTACATTTTTTTCTATGTTCGAGAATGGAGAGGAAAGCTTGCTTTTAATTAATATTGACTGCTCATTAGCAAAGTTACAGGAAGTGCCATTTTGAAACATACCTTTCCTGAGAATTTCCTAAGTGAAAAAGAAAGGAAAAGCAGCCAATTGTAATACAACTATAATAAATGATCATTTAACTCACCTTAATTAATTCATGAATACCTCACATGGCGCAAATGCCAAAAATGTCATCAATACCACCATGGAATGCACACTATTTGTCCAAAATGGCTCAATGGTATTATTAAGTGCCAAAGCTGTCTTTTTCAACGCAGCCTCAACTATTTTGACAGCATTCCTGGTGTAGGTGCATCAGAATTTTGCTTCTGATGTGCATTATTTCCCTCAAATTGAATTTCACAGTGATCCAAACTACATAAGATTTATCTACATTGGTGGTCTTTGGCTATCTATTCAAATTCAGATTCTCTTTCCTTCTCCTATCTTAGCCCTTAGTTTACCATCGTCTGCAAATCTATCCAGTTCACACCACATTCTAGGTCATTAATGTAAATTAGAACAGTATAGCCCAACACCAGTCTCTGTGGCAGTCCACTTATTAATTCTTCACACTCCATGTAACTTAATTAACATCTATTCAGTGCTTCCATGGACCATGCATTTTCATTGCTTCAAGCATATTCAGCAATCTTCCATGTCTCAGACGCTATAGCACTCTCCACCCCGAGTCAGAAGCTTAAGGGTTCAACAACCACTCCAGAGACTTAAGCACAAATTCTATGCTAACAGTCCAGTGCAGTACAGAGGAGGTGCTGCATGAATCATAGAACAGCTTTAGCACAGATGGAGTCCTTTTGGCCCATTGTGTTTGTGCTGGCTCTCTGAAGGAGCAATTCACCTACTGCCACTCCAATGCTTTTCCCCTGTAGCCTGCGTATTTTTCCTTTTCAGATAATAATCCAATTCCCTTTTCAAGCCTTGACTGAACCTGCCTCCCATCAGACACTCAAGGAGCGCATTCCAGATCCCAATACTCACAGTGTGAAACAGTTTTTCCTTGTATCTCATTGCTTCTTTTGATAATTACCTTAAATCTGTACCCTGTGGTCTTGGTCCTCCAATGGGTACAGTTTCTCCCTATCTACTCTGTCTAGACCCCGCATGATTTTGAATACCTCTATCAAATCTCCTCTCAGCCATCTCTTCTCCAAGGAGAACAGTCCGAAATTCTCCAATCTATCGATGTAACTGAAGTTCCTCTACCCTGGAACCATTCTCGTGAATCTTTTCTGCATCCTCTCTAATGCCTTCAAAGGCTTCCTAAAGTGCGGTGCCCAGAACTGGACACAATTCTCTAGTGGAGGCCGAACTTGTATTTTATGTAGGTTTAAGGTAACTTCCTTGCTTTCATACTCTTTGTTTCCATTTATAAAGCACAATATCCCATATATTTTGTTAATCACGCTCTCAACCTGTCCTGACACCTTCAATGATATATGCACATGGAGACATGGGTCCCTCTGCTCCTGCAGAATTGTACCCTTTATTTTTTGTCATTCCATGTTCTTCCTACTAACATGAATCCCTTCACATTTCTCTGCATTAAATTTCCTCAGCCACTTGTCTGCTCATTCCACCAACTTGTCTATGTCTTTGAAGTTCTATACTAACTCCCTCACAGTTCACAATACTTCTAAATTTTGTATCATCTGCAAATTTTGAAATGGTGCCCTATACACCAAGATCTAGGTCATGAATACATATCAGGAAGAGCAATGCTCCTAATACTAACCCCAATTTTCCTCCAGCTTGAAAAACAACCATTAACATCTACTCTTTGGTCACTCAGCCAATTTCGTATCCATGTTGCTACGTCCCTTTTATTCCATGAACTCTAACTTTACTCATAAGTCTGTTGTGCACCAGCATATCAAATGCCTTTTGGAAGTCCACGTACACCACATCACCACATCAACAGCATTGCCCTCATCAACCCTCTCTGCTAGATCTTCAAAAAACTCCAGCAAGTTAATTAAACAAGATTTGCCCTTAACAAATCCATGCTGGCTTTCCTTAATTAAGCCACATTTGCCCAAGAGACTGTTAATGTTATCCTGAATTACTAATTCTAAAACCTTCCCCACCACCAAGGTTAAACGGACTGGCCTCTAGTTGCTGGGTTTATCCTTACACCCTTTTTTGAACGAGGGTTTAACATTTGCAATCCTCCAGTCCTTTGGCACCACCCAAGTCTAAGGAAGACTGAAAAAGTATGGCCAGTGCCTCTGCAATTTCCACTTTCATTTCCCTCACTATCCTTGGATGCGTCATATCCAGTCCTAGTGCCTTATCAACTTTAAGCACAGACAGCTTAACCAATAATACCTCCTCATCAGTTTTAAACCCTTCAAGTATTTGAGCCACCTCCTTTTTCACCATGACCTGGGAAACATCTCCTTTCTTGGTAGAGACAGATGCAATGTATTCATTTAATACCTCAGACATGCCACCTGCCTCCATTCATAAATCCCCATTTTGGTCCCTAAACAAATCCCACTCCTCCTTTTACCAACCTTTACTATTTATATACCCTATAGAAGACTTTTGGATCCCCATTTATGTTAGCTGCCAGTCTCTTCTCATACTCCCTTTTATTTTCTTTTTCAATTCCCCTCTGAACCTTCTATACTCAGCCTGGTTCTCAGTTGTATTCTCCACCTGACATCTGTCGTAAGTACTTTTTCAGCTTCACCTTAATCTCTATCTCTTTTGTCATCCAGAAAGTTCTGGATTTGTTTGCCATGCCTTTCCCCTTCATGGGAATATACTTCAACTGTGCCTGAATTATCTTTTTCTTCAAAGCCCATTGACCTTTGATTCCAATTTATCTGGGTCAGATCCATTCTTACCCCATTGAAGTTGGGATTTCCCCCAGTTAATTACTCTTACTCTGGATTGTCCCTTGTCCTTTTCCATAGCGAACCTAAACTTTATGATACAATGATCACTGTCCCCTAAATGTTTTCCTACTGACACTTGATCCACTTGGTTCATTCCCAAGAACCAGATCTAGCAATGCCTCCTTTCTCATTGGACTGGAAACATGCTGCTGTAGAATATACTCCTGAACACACACTAGAAACTCTTACCCTTCTCTGCCCTTCACACTACTACTATCCCAATTGATATTTTGATAATTAAAGTCCCCCATTATATCTTGCACCTCTCTGTAACTTCCTTGCAAATTTGTTCCTCTACATCTTTCCCACTAGTTGGTGGCCTATAGGCTATACCGGGCAATGTAATTGCACCTTTTTTGTTCCTAAACTCTAGCCAACTAGATTTTGTGCTTGACTCCTCTGGGACATCTATTGGTTGTAGGGCCTTTTAGATGAAATATTGAACTGAAAGCCCATCTGCTCTTTCAGTGCCATGGGATCATTTGCATCCACCTATTTAACTAAAGAAAATAGATTATCTGGTCCATTATCAAATTGCTGTTTGTGGGAGCATGATATATGCAAATTGGCTGTCACATTTTATACACTACAAAAATGATTACAATTTAATGGTATTTCATTGGCTATAAAGTGTTTTGTTTGGAAGGAACTGAAGTCATGAAAGGTGCTCCATAAATGGAAGAATCTCTTTCTCTCCGAGGCTTTTTACATGTCAAACATACCGCAAAAGACAGTTTTCTACAGTCCACATCTTCAAAAAAGTTGATAAGAAAGGATCTTGTCCCTTCTGAAGCCATGTTGACTGTTGCATACCCTGATTCTCAATTTTACTCCTGGTAATCAATTCTATTACTGTGCAAGGCTTTAGCCTATAGTTCTTTTCTCGTTCTTGTTGGAATATTTCCAATCTAGCAGCATCGAAGTTAGTTTTAGTGAAAATAGCCAAGTTACGCAAAGTATATCATAAAGATCTACAGCAAGGTAGCTCAAGTAGTGGAGAAGCTTCAGTATCATTTCTGATGTTTACCATTGTCCTGCTGCAACCTAAGATGACATGCGTTCATCCACTGTCAGAGAAAATCACTGAAGCAATACATCACATGACTGACTTGAGGTAAAAATATTACAAATACATTGAATGATGGAAGCCTTAGATATAATACTTATAATAATTATGTCCTCCCACTTCAAGAGACTTGCTTGAAATGAAACTAATTTTAACTGACTTTCCCTCCCTAAAACGCCTTTAGTTACATTGGGCAGAATCTCGTTATGGTGTCAGGGGTCTCACCTGCTGGCTGGAAGTGGTGAGAGACTCTTGCTGCCTCTTTTCGAGAAGGCCAGCAAACCACAAGCCAACAGGTAATGGTGAGGCCAGTAGTAGGACTTCCCCTAACATCAAGACCCCAGGGGCACAGGTCTTGCTTTCTGACAGCTGCCAACTAATCAGAGGCCGGCAGCTCTTGTACTCAGCAGTGGCACAGGTGAGACCGTGGGTGCTGCTGGAAGGGCAGGCACTGGAGTCTCAGGATCGTGGAGTGACCCAGGCCACAGGTAAGTAATGTGGTGGGGTGAGGGGCGGGGGGGTGGTTGACAGCATGGAGTCACAGGGAGAGCAGTGCAGAGAGGTCAGCAGCCAAGGTCAGGGGAGGTGGCTCTCAGCAGGCCCCACCTTCCCGATGTCCAGCCCCTCGATCAGGCACTGAGTGCTTTTGATCGAGACACCACCCCCAGGACATGACAAGCTGGCCGCATGGTTTTAGCTACAGTGCATACCACATGGTAACAGGCCTGCCTGCAGCCCTTAAGTGGTCATTACTTGGCCACTTAAGAACCTCAATAGGCAAGGTGACGATAGGTCGACCATGGGCCTTCCCACCCTGAACATAATTCTGGCAGAGGCGGGATGGTGCCAGGGTTCCAGTATGCCACCATCCCACCTAATTCCATGCCCTTCCCACCTCCAAGCTCACCACCAATCAGGACACAAGATTCTGCCCATTGTTTATCTACTTTGAGGATTTGTAGTGTTTGCTTAAAATGCAGGTTCTTCATTTTGTTTTTTTCATCCTCTCCTTCAAAAAATAAACCTTGCCACAGTTTCTTGGGTTGTTACATGATTTACAAGATAGTTTCCTCCTCATACTTACCACCTCTGTTGCATTTTTTCCTACATTTGTCACCGAAAAATCTCTTAAGAATTTTCTCCCCCATTGTTGAGTCTTCAATGACTAACATTTTGAACAGATAGTCATGTATTATACATTGCATTGTCCTACTCCTATCACAGTGCCTGAGCTCAGCACGAAACCATCCAATAAACATCCTTCCTCAGACGTTAGTGTAAACATAGGTCCTCCACAGAGACGCAAACAAAAACCTAATCCCAAACAACTTGATATGCTCAGAATTTAAAAAAAATACACCTTGATTTCATATGCTATAGCACCTAGACAGGCCAACTGATTTACCAAGCCTGCATTGGTGTTTTTTCAACATGAGCCAGTAATCTGACTCTCTTGTCACTTCAATGTTCTTCTTTTCAAGGAACTATCTAATTCACTGTTATATTGTTATATTATTCGTAAAGAAATATGAATTAATTGTTACGCGAATATATAACCTGAGGAATTGCATTTACTTTCGCACTGCAGTTGTGTGTCAACCAACAATATATCAGTGCGTCAGCCACATGGAGCGCAGCAAGACATACACTCGATGAAGCTCCAGCATTTTGAATCTAAAGTGTGATTATTTCTAACTTACGGGAACTGGGAGACATAACACTCACTTTTAAAATAATTTACAGGTTCTGCTTCAGTAATTTATGGCAATGAATTCAATGTTCTAATGACCGTACGTGTAAAATAACTTTTTCCAACTTCACCATTAGTTATTCCTGCAATTAACTTAAATTTATGGTCCTCTTGTTATCATCATCTTCTTGTTTCTGAAAATGATCATTGTTTGCCTTCTTATAATCTCCCAGCAAGCCACCTTTGTGACCTCTCAAACCTCTTATCATAAGATTTCCCTAACATCCTGGTGAACTGGTATAGCATTTTGTCTATAGTTTTTGTATCCTTCACATAATTAGGTATACCAAAGTTGTACATAACGGGGTAATTTCGTGATCCCATGTTTTAAGAGGAGAACCACATTCCCAGGGAATGCTGATCAGAGATAGGGCTACAACACACCAATTCTCTGACTCATACTCAATCTGAAAGTGAAACCTTGCTCAGAGCACCAAGTTACTCACAATATCCCGATTTCAGCTTGAATAAGGTCTTAAATAATTTCAATATTACCACGTTGCTTTTGAATTCTATTCTTCTAGATACAAAACTAATGATACTATTTGCCTATTTACAGCCTTATCTGCTTGAATTGCCAGCTTTTACTGTTTATCTGCACATTAAGATTTTTCTGCTCCTTTGCACCATTTAAAATCTTAGCACTTAAGAGGTATTTCCTTTCCCTGTCCTCATTTCCAAATAGTATAGCTTCACATTTTACTGCACTGAACAGAATCTGCCACCTATCTCTTTGGATCTCCACTGTTCCTAGATTTTTACCATACTGTAGCCCATCAATGCCCTGCAGCGATCTTCTATAATCCTCGTCACAATTTCCCATATCTCAAATTTGATATCAGTAACTTATTATCCCTTCAGTTCCTAAGACCATATCATTTCTGTATAAATTATTTTCACAATGTTTTCTTCCATTGCTTCTGCCGCATTGACATTGGGCAATGGGTTGTCATTACTCATTTTTGAATGCCATGGTTTTACAGAAGATGAGGGCTACAGCTTTCATGGTACTTTCCTTTCACACACCCACACAATTTTTAAAAATTCAAATTCCACTACACCCAATTCACCCCAGGTGAAATTTCCAATAAGGCCTGTGCAGGGGGAAACCTCTGGCAGGAATGAGTGACTAGTTTAGTAATTGCTTTCAGAGTGTGCTTGTTATAATGTCATTTTTAGCTGTATAAATGGACTTAAGTAAGGATGAGTGGCTAACAACGATTTCAAGCATCGTTTGAGCAAATTAATCAGTTCGCTTTGTAACGTTTGCTGCCTTCACATTACTGAATATTAAATCAATGATTGATTTAAATGGGTAGGTTTATGGAAGTTGTTCAATACTAATTGGGACCTGCTTAATGCACAGAGGAAATATTTTTACATTGCTCTGCATTCGATCAGTGGGATATTAGCAAGCAATGGTTAATTAAGTCAATCATAATCTTTTGCTCTACAGACACTTCTGAGGAGCTATGCCGAGGTGTCACATTAACTTTTCTGGTGTCACATTCTAAATATACTTTGTGCAACATAGTTATGTCTTGCCAGCAGATATTCTGTGGTGTTACCTATGGCGAGTTAGAGGAAATGCTGCTTATGCCATGTAAGGGATGTTATCAGGACCATTGACTACCTCAACAGTTTTTCCAAATAAAAATTCTGAACATTTGGAAGAAAATATCACATGCAACATGTAACAAATAGCAGGGTCTGACAGCATCTGTTTTCAACCAGGTCCTTAATTTCCCAAAGTGTTTAAAAAGGCAAGGGCTGGATTTTTAGGGGGCACTATGGTCCCCGCGCCTGCTCCCCTCCACCCACCATCCCAGTTAAAAAGTCAGGGGTGGGAGCCCGCCCATGATCCCAACGGCTGCCCCACAGTAATTTAACACTGGGAGCAGTGATAATTGCTTTAGGACAAGACTTCAGCCCCTAACTCGGGAGGAAGTTCTGCCTTAGAGAGCTGCCGGCCAATCAGATGGTCAGAAGCTCTGTAGTCCTAGCAATGCCAGCCAGGAGCGGTGGCTACTGCTGGGACTACAGGCAGTCCGCCATGCCAAGCAGCCCGAGGTTGGGGGTCTCCACGAGGGGGTTGTAAAGGGTTAATATCAGGAGCCTCTGATATTGATGTAACTACTTATGTAACAATGATGCAATATCACACGAATAAGAGACTGAGATAAAGGCAAAATACTGCGGATGCTGGAAATCTGAAGCAAAAACAAAAAATGCTGGAGAAACTCAGCAGGTCTGACGGCATCTGTGGAAAGAAAGACAGGGTTAACGTTTCGAGTCCGTATGACTCTTCTTCAGAGCATCTAAAGCAAATTTGTTGATTGTTTCAAAAACAGTTCTTTCTGATCCAGGTGTCAATCAGTAGCTTTATACCCAGGCTTGCTAATCTTCCCAAATGATGCAGAATCCACAATGAGACGGACAGAATATTCAACATTTAGACTGGTTAAATGCTAATGGCTACCTGGAAAACTTGCAAAGAACACGTGAATCAAGATTGCGGAACATACTTCTGTTACCATCAACAGGTTCCCACTGGACAAAATTTATTTATGTGTTGTTAAAATTAAATCAATAATATTATAATATTGGATTTTCTTCCAAGGACTTGATGACAGACCACATCACATATGACATGAAATCTGTTTCTTTTCAATTTCAGCTTCTACACCATTCAGGGACCCAGGACTGATAATCATTCCAATTATGATAAATTAAGTAACAGAATTTACATTGGATTGCCACTACAACTTCACTCTAATTGGATAAGTAGAAATATGACAAGCTGAAATTCAACAAGCTAAGGCGATGAATTAAATGCACTTATTAAAAAAGTCTGGTTGAATTATGAACTGCAGCAAATTAGACTATGCTAAAGTATGAGGCAACGGAGATTGATACAGAGTCAGCCATGGTCAGTGGTAGCACTTTCGCCTCTGAATCAGAAGCTTCAAGCCCCACTCCAGAGACTCGAGCATGTAATCTAGGCTGACACTTCAGTGAAATACTGAGGGCATGGTGCACTATTAGAGGTGCTATCTTTTGGACGAGATGTTAAACCAAAGCCCCATCTGCCCCTTCAGGTCGATATTGACAATCTCAATATTTCAAAAAAGGAAAGGGCATTTCTGTCATTGTCCTGCCAACAGATGATCTGGTCAATTATTTAATTTAGTTACCGTTTGTGGGAGCTTGTTGAATGCAAATTGACTGCTGTGTTTCCTACATTGTAACAGAGGCTGCATTTCAAAAGCACTTCATTGGCTGTAAAGTGCTTTGGGATGACTTGAGGTCAAGAAAGGCATTAATAAATGCAAGCCCTTTCCTTTCTTTTATACATCTTCTTCATAGGCTCAGGTACCTCAGGATCAAGAATGCCTTGCTTCCATTCTGGTTCGATAGGCTCCGAGATGGTTGAGGAGTCCATTGCGCAATCTGCAGACTCTCCCAACGTGGGGTAGGTGATGCTTGGAGGATCTGGTAGATAAGTAGTTTGGAGATGTGTGCACTCTCACCATTGGGGAACATGCAGAAGTGAAGTCGAGGCATTGAAGTCTCTTGATGTGTTGGGTGCCTTCCCGAAAGAACCTTCTCCATTTTAGTCAGTCACAAGCTAGAAACTCCCATGAGTCAGTGAGGATGTTTGACCTCTTCAGGGATGTTTTGAGGACATCAAAAGTGTCCACCTGGGAATCTCCTGCTGTGACTGAGTTCTGAGTAGAGCAGCTGCTTCTGGGTCTGGTGTCAGGCAAACAAACAACATGTCCTGCCCAGTTGACCTGTTTTTGAGTGATTAGCACCTCAATGCTGAGCAGATTGGCTTGGGAGTCAGCGCTTGCTGTTGGACCACCTTTCTTGCCACCAGATTTGGAGGATCTTGCAAAGGCACCACTGCTGGTACTTCTCCAGTGCTTTGAGGTGCCAGCTGTAGGTTGTCGAAGTCCCCAAAGCATCTAGGAATGCAGGGATCACTGCTGCTCAGTAAACCATGACCTTTAGTCTTGGCTTTGAGATCCTGGTCCTCAAATACTCTTTTCCTCATTCAGCTGAAGGCTGAGCTGGGACATTGGGGCTGATGATGAATTTTATTTCATACAGAATTTTATTAGTTTTCACTCCTGGGCAAGAGTTATCCCTTGGAATTAAAACAGACTTTTTGGATTAAAGCAAACTGTAAGAGAACTGACATAATAAACGTGAACTGTCCATTTTTTGAGTTTCTTGGCCATAAAATGTTCTCTCAAGCAGCATGAAAGGATTTTTCTTCGAGAAAACATTAACCAAATACTCAAAATTGAGCTTTTTAGATCTTGCTGGGTTTAGAATAATGCTCAACTAAAGATTCTGTAAATAGATCCTGCTGTTTGCCGCTTAATTTCTTTAAAGAAGATATGTGGATGAATCTCAAAAATATTACCAAGCACAAAAAGAGAACACTCCTCAGTTTTAAGGCACTTTTAACATAAAACCACAATGAAAGCATATTGAGGTCTGATTAGTTGATCCTATATCATGTTACTTAGGGGTGAAAATTAAGGTTAGTCTTCAAGTAAAACAGGTTTAATTGGGCCATGACATGCATATGGCATTCAGTCCGTTTTAAAATTCTGCATACATTCCTTTATAATTATGGATAAGGAATTAATCATGGAAAAATAGACAGCAGTTTGCAGACACAAGGACCAGAATTTTGCCCTTGACGGGCGACTGACTCAGAGGCGGGTGGGCAGCCGATTGCCGCCACCGAAATGGGCCACGCCGCTATTTTCCGCGGGCAGGCCAATTAATGCCCGCCCAGTGGGTTAGCAACTCCCGTGGAGAACAGGAAAATAGTCGCGGAGGTGGGCGTGCTCAGAGCGCTGGTTCCAATGGGGAGCTGGCAGCCTGTATAAAGAGTGGCCAGGCAGCCTGCTTGAGGCAGTGAACCATGGCCACTCGGGGAGAGAGAGAGGCAGCTGTCACAGGACAGGAGCATGAGCAGGAGGAGGGGGGCAGGCTACAGGAGAGGCCAGCGGGGGGCCAGTGTGCCCCCCCGGGTGTCAGATGCCTGCCTTGCTGTCCTCCTCCAAGAGGTGTCCAGCCGTTGGGATATTTTGTATCCGGATGATGGGAGGAGGAGGGCCACCCCCATGTCACCAGCCAGGCGTGGGAGGAGGTTGGTGACGCTTAAGCGTCCATGATGATGTGCGGCACACAGGCCGCAAGAGATTCAATGATTTGCTGCGCTCTGGAAGGGTGAGTACCATGTCAGCCTTGGCCATTTGACCCAGAAGGTAGCCTTAGCCTTTGAGCACCGCCCCCCCACCACCCCACATCTTGCTGTCGTTACTGCATTGGGCATTTGGCGCACGCTGAGTGGGCAAACAGGTACTGACCATGCTTACATCAGCCTTAGTGGTTGAGGAGAAGATGGGTTCTTCCCCGCAGCATATGTTGGTGTTTGTGGCATTTGAGTAGTCTGGGGGCAACCTGCAGGGGAGGCAGCTAGACACATACTCAGAACTCCAACACATGTCTTATTGATGGTGATGAGATGGTGGAAGGGGAGCCTCAAGGTGTCATGGCCAAGTGCCATCTGCTGGCCTTGGTGCCGCACCTAGTTGCGCCTCCTTGTCATGGGCGCTAAGACCAGTGTGTTATTCAAAGTGATGGACGCCGAATGTGTCCAAGGTGGCTGTTGGGGGAGGGGTTTGGGACCAGCCGTACTATCTTCTGGGGACTGATCACCAGTAGTGTGGACAGGAGCCGCTGGAGGCCTCAGATGGGCCACTGTGGTTGGGGTGCGGTGTGCGCGTGCAGAGTACATGAGCGATCAGCCCCAATAAATCCTCTTCTCTGTTCTGCAGGCAAAAACTGAACACAATCAGCGGGAGCGCCAGAGGACTGGTGGTGGGCACACTGTGCTCCAGCGCCTCACGATCTTTGAGGAGCAGGCCATGGAGCTGGGGAGGAGGCAGGCGGCCAGGGCGGCAGCTGGCGGTGAGGCTGGGGTCCAGCGGCCAGGTTTTTGAGGTCCACAGTCCCATCCACTCTGTCTGCCCACCATCCAAACCACTGATGGATGCTGCAATCGTTAATGCAGCAACACTGCTCATTCACAGACTGAGACACTCTGACGTGTGGGTCATACACATAAGTCCCTCATCCCCTTGAGGATTCGCATCTCCACCAACTTCCAAAGTCACCTTATCCCATTTCCAACCACTATCCCCGTGGTCTAACATGCCATGGCATCGCTGCTGCACATCCAAAGACTTATTGCATCTTAGGGGGTTTGGAACCTCCACCACCCTTTCAGCCAGTGCGTTCCACATTACTCTGTCCAAAAGGTCCTCAGCACCTCAGCTGTGAACCTCATGGCACTCAACTTAAACAAATGCCACCACGTTAGTCATCCCTGTGCCAAGGGGAAATGTTGCCTTTTGCCCACCCGGTCTATGCCCCTCCTAACGGTACGAAGGTCAATAATGTGACCTGTCAATCTCCTGTGATCCACGGCAAATGTCACAAGTGTTTGCAATGTTTCCTCAGCCCCGCAACTCTCCGAGTCAGCATGCATCCAGGTCAGGAACCTCTGCACTCTCCCCACTCCAATGGCACATAACATTCCATGTGGCATTCCTGAGGCCATCTGACCAGCCTGTCTGTATGTGCGTCTAATGTTTGGGCCTCCTCTTGACTCATTTCCACCTCACCAATGTTCATCTCCTTAGGGTCTTGAAGGGTGAGCGACTTATGAGGCTGGGGGGGAAAGGGATGAAAGGATTAACTGACTGAACGCTAACTGATGCACTGTCCTTGTTGTTAATTTCAGCATCACCTCCACATGGCCGCGTCCAAAGACACTGGAGCCCCCCCTCCACACCTGAGGCCCAAGACATGCAACTTGCGGCACATCATTTCAGCGAGCCAGGCACCTGCGCAGCGACAAACACTTCGGTGGGGAATTTACCGTCGGCTAGTGTCCCGGGTCACAGTGGACAGGGCACTTCACAATCGCTGGAGGAGATGGTAGGGACAGAGAGTGCCGATGGAGCCAGCAGCCGGAGGGCTGCAGGGGACCAGGCACATGCTGAGTCTGGCACTGATGATGTGCCTCTGGAGTTGTCACCAATGCAGCAGCTGCAGGACAAGCGGCAGGAATCGCATTTGCATCTGGCATGGTTGCATGAGGGTGTGCTTCAGTTGGTCTCTGCGGTGGAGGAGTCCAGGTAGAGTGTAAGTGAAGGCATGAACCTCAGGGCAGAGCTTCAGGCTTCCTCCACTGAGAGATTGGCGACTCTCATGGAGAGGGGGTTCGATCGGATTGAGAGTTGGGTTACGCTCTGACCTGCAAGTCCTCACAGCGGTACTGGCCACAGGTGGTCATTCCCAATGTGGGAGATGTTCTGGGCACCAAGCGTTGGCGCTCGGTGCCCATGCATCTGCGGTGAGCAGGGAGGTCCAAAGTGACCTCACGTCGGCGCAGCAGTTGCCTGTCGTCTCTGCGAGCTCCTCTCAGGGCGCTCCGGATGAGGGCAGCAGCTCCTCCACCCCTCTGCCAGTCAATGTTGCTTCCGTTGAGGCTGCGACAACTGGGGAGGTGCCAGTTCTGGAACTGGCCACTCCCTCCCAGGCGGGGCCATCACAGGCTCCATGGGCCAGAGGGTGCCCACCAAGGTCATCGACACCAACAGGACAGCAGAGTCAGCAGGCTGTCTCACAAGCCACACCGAGCGATGGGGCGGTACCTAGACGTAGCACCCACAAACGAAAGCATAAGGAACGTTAGGCACTCAATGGGTATGTCACTGGTGATCTTGTGTTGGCCTTAGAATAGGGAAAAATATACTTATGTTTGCAATAGAGACATTTCTGTTATCTGTTGGACATAATAAAGTCCATTTTTCTGACCATGGCTGAGGGTGTTTCCTTTGTGCTGCATTTGTCTTTTTCACAGACATATCATGAGTGTTTGAGTGGACATTGATGTTTCTTTGCTAAGCCCTTAGTTGCAGCTTATAAGGTGGAAGATGTCACACCTAAGTGCCATGTGTGGAAGTTCCAGGCAATGCTGGTCCTGCTGATCCATGTGTGTGGAGTTAGCTGAAGGTTCGTTGGATTAAATTGTCCCGGGTGTCCCTGCCTCCTTGGTGTAGTAGCGGGTCGGCGTGCTGCCCCTCATCATTGCCCTGTGCTTCCTCATCCTCTGAGGCACTGCTGGATTCATCATGTGCAGCCTCATCCAGGGCGTTAAAGTCTTCATCATCAACTGCCTCCCCCCTTTCCAGCGCAAGATTGTGCAGAGCGCAGCATGCTACCAGAGAGACACGATCTAGGGGGTACTGGAGTGCGCCCACTGAGCGGTCCAGGCAATGGAAGCACACCTTGAGAAGACCGATTGCTCTCTCCACCACAGCCCTTGTGGTGCCGCGGCTCCTATTGTAGCGCTGCTCAGCTTCTGTTCTTGGATGGCGGAGGGGCGTCATGAGCCACCTTCGCAGGGGATAGCCCTTGTCACCCACCAGTCAACCATCCAGCCGAGCCAGAGCACTGAAGAGACCCGGCACCTGGGAGTGTCTGAGGATGCAGATGTCGTGGGAGCTGCCTGGGTACCTTGCACAAACTTGTAGAATCAGCATCCTGTGGTCACACACTATCTGCACGTTCATGGAGTGGAAGCCCTTCCTGTTGACGAAGGCACCGGGCTCACCTGCTGGCGCCTTGATGGCCACATGTGTACAGTCTATAGCACCCTGGATGCGGGGGAAGCCAGCAATGGCCGCGAAGCATCTGGCTCGCTGTGTCTGGCTTGCCTGGTCGCAGCGGAAGTGGGTGAAGGTCAATACCCGTCTGAACAGACCGTCTGTAACCTGCTTGACACAAGTGTGGACAGCTGATTGGGAGACACCACAAAGATCACCCACCGAGCCCTGGAAGGAGCCAGAGGCATAGGAGTGGAGGGCAACTGTGACCTTCAGAGCCACTGGCATGGAGTGTCCACCCACACAGTTAGGAGATATCTCAGGGCCAATCATCTGACAGATATATTTGACTGTCTCCCTTGAAAGTTGGAGCCTCCTTCAGTACTGCACCTCAGTCATATTGAGGTAGCTGCTTCACCGCCTGTATACCCTGGCAGCAGGATAGTGGCGTCTTCTGCGGCCCCTTCCACCTTGGACAAACTCTTGGCCCTGGGCCCCTTGTGCCTGCGCCTGGCCTCCCAAAGGTGGCTCCCCTGGAGGTTGATTGTCCACTCCTGGTCTCCTCCTTATTCTATCCCTCCCTTCCTCCTCAGAAGAGCTGCCTCCAGTGGAGATGTCAGAACCCATACCCAGGCTAAATGGAGGCCTCCGGAAAGCTGCAGGCCCGATAAAGATTACTGTCTGCAGGCTGGTTTCAAAGTACACAAGAAGTTCTTGGAAATCGATGTGAACTGCTAACAATCAAACAGGCAACTTTAAAACACTTTCTGCAATGAAAACCTTGTGGAAAACATGAGCAACCCTTCTGAGTCCACATGTCCCACCAGTGCATGAGTTTTATTTAAAAATTTCCTACCCGCCTGCCCGTTGGGCCCATGCGCCGACCCGAAGTTCGCACGGGCCCCTCAAAATCATCGAAGCCTTTAATTAATGGCAGGCGCGCGTCCCGCTGCTGTACGCGCCCGCTGACCGAAATATCGCGATGCCGCGCGCTGACGTCGGGACGCTCGCATGACATTTTAAGCGATGACGTGCGGACTCCGCCACCCGCACATCAGACAGAAAATTCTGCCCAAGATATCTTAAATAAATATTACACAACAGTGAAATTCATACAAGGGCAAATTCAATTAATCAGTGTATCATGGAAGGACCACGTCAAAAGTTTCATGGGTCAGAGATAGTGTGGAAGCATTTTAGGCTTGATGTCCTGACTCACCTTCCTTTGGACTGAGACATTCACGAGGATTGTTAAACTTGCCTACAATTCTCGATTCTGAACTAAATAGCCAGAACCGGAATCCTGTCATATTAACATTTGCCAAACTCAGAATCTGACATTAACAATTTACATGTTAGACTAACTATTTAAGGCATTTTCCCCATAAGCGTAAGCTAATTAATTCATTTGGAATTGAAAGAAACCAACCATTCTACATTCATGTTTTGAAAGAGTGTGAGAGCAGGAAGCTTGGCACTGTGTGGAATGTTTGTGCGGTGAGCGGAGCCATGGAGGGAATGAGGACACGAACTCCAGAGGATATGAGCCTGATGGAGATGTGAGGATATGTGTGAGAGTTAGTGGTGTTGTCCCTTGAAGTGTGAGATCCATGTGGATGTGTGTTGGGTTTGTGAGTGTGTGTTGAGAGCAATGAGGTGGTTGTCTTACCCTGGCGGAACAGATGAGAGCATTCATCCTCTTCCTGCACTGGATGGCTGACCTCCTCTGAGCTCCGTTGGCACGATCCACCGCTGCCACTGCCTCCCAGGCCGATCGGTGACTCTGGTGAACCTCCTGTGGCCAGAGCAGGGGTAGAGAGAACATCGCAACAGCTTTCCACTGCACCCTCCAGAGGGGTGTCACAAAATTTGGGGGCTGCCATCACCTTTGCTTTCGGGCCCATCTGACACCTGGAGCAGTCCTGGTCTGTAGACATGAAGTAGGTTGCGCTCTGGTGCTTTTTAAACACGGCACCCAGAGCAAGGAAGTACTGAGGTCACAGCGTGGCGGACAAATCCAAGTCCACCCTCCAGCAATCTGGTGCGTTTCCCATGAATGCATTGTTAATGGGATGGGACATGCTGGGGAGAGGACGATATGGCATGAAAATCCGGGTGAAATGTCTTTTTTCACACTCGCTACCGCACTTAGTGCAAACCCAGGATGATTCCGCCCCTTATCTTTAAACAAAACCATGTATTATTAGGTTTAATTGATTTACCATGTCTGTAGGGCAGAACATCTGTATTAGAGGAAAACCTTCCTTTTCTGACATAATGGTAGAAAGTCTTATTTACATTTATCCTTAATGGCTAAAGTACCCATGGGACCTGGGTAGCATGTTGAGAAAAATGTTTACAATAGGGTGCGTTAGTGATAAGAGGATGTAACATTGTTTGTACAACTGATCTGCATCTACAAGGATATGTCATTTGTTCACAACGGAATGGACCTCCAGAGGGCCCAGAGAATATGAGATGGACGTTTGTCTTCAGTCTGCATGACTCTAGTTACAGAGGTGGGGTGACACCAAATGACTCCCACCCTAAGCCAATAAGAGAGGGTAATTTGAGCTATTTCCAAATAAAGGATGAGGAACAGTCAGAAGTAGGGATAAAAGTTGGAAAATCAAAGTCTTCATTGGCACAGTTTTACCATGGCCCCTGTGCTATGATTCTTCTGAGATACGGTTCAACACTTCAGAGACAGAAGGAAAAAGGCATCACCTGTGCAGGCAGCACTCAAGAAATCCTAGCGCCTTCAGTGATCAGAATATTCCATATTGTGTCACAAAGCTATAATATTTTCATAATATTATTGTGGGTTTATGGTTGTCTGTGTGGCTGATTTAATTGAATTAGAGTCAGATAGACTGCAAGGTTGAAATGATCAAAGTAAACTGTGTAAAAAGTCATTTGAAAGGCTAATGAGTAAACATGGATGAGGGCAGCATGTAGGGTGTGAAGGAAATTTGCATTTTAAGATGAGTGGAAAGGTGTTTGGGTTTCAAAAGGGATGGTCGGATGTTTACAACTAACAAGATAAATTGGGCAAGGTTATTATGTTTATTTTTCCCAAAAGGAAAAAGGACATATTGACAACATGAAAGATTTTTATATTATGGGAAAAGTAAATTTCCAAAGACTTGTAGAACAATGGAATTTACAGATTAAAGAGAGAGAAAACACATATAAAGAAGGGTGGCAGGCTATGTAGCGGGTGTGGCCATGTGAGATTGAAAGGTACACCATGTGAAGCAGCCCATTGGGAAAAGCCTCCAGCCACTGTTGTAGAAGTCTGCTGTGTCCAGTAACTAGAGTTGTAATTCCACTGTCGAGTGGGTCTGTGGTAACCTTGCTGGGTTGATTTTATAATTTCAAATCTATTTTGGATTGTAGCCTTAAAAGGGGGTGTGTAGTTGGGAGCCTGTTTAATTAAGAACTTTGGAAGCTTTTGTCAAGACTAAATAACCATCTAACCGTAAATCTTGTGTGCGTTTATTTTTTTTTCCTTTTGTTAATAAAATGTTTTAACTTAATTTTAAAAGTCTAAAGGTGTTAGTGGAATCAATTCTTCTGAATTCATTGCATGAGCCTGCTCGTAATAAATAAAAATTGCAAAAACGGCGTGAAAGCGTGGCCAAGGTTCCCTTGTGGGTTTGGTCCGCCTGACACATATCACCTGCAATGTCATCACAGTTGTCTTCACTGCTTTTGTTAAGTTTTTGGAACATCTTGCTTAAGAAATTCTACTTGATTCATAAATACTAGTTACCTTGTTAGGTCAGGCATAACCATTGTTAGAAATTAAGAATTCAGAGCTTAGATAAGTAAAAGGGTTTTATACCTCAAAACCCCTAAAGCTTACAACAGTGTGCATTGCAGCAGACTTTGCAGATGCAATCGACACAGAAATCAGTGATTGGACATGAACTTTCAACTTTTTACACATTATATTCATTAAAAATTAATGAAAATGTTAAACTTTGTTGAAGGAGGTGTGACGAGTTTTTAATGGCATAATGCACTACTGAACAATCTCCCTGGTCCCGAAAACTGATTTTAGAAGTCTGGATCGTCATTTCATCCGTTCCATGGTAAAAAAAAAATTCCTGAGATAGTTCTTTTAAAAGTTAATTTATCATTTTAATTTTATGATATTTCAGCTTCTACCACGATCTTGTGGATATCCCAAACTTTATATCACTCGCTGTAAAATCATTTTTAAAAAGTGAATGATGACCAGGGCTTTTTACTTCCCAGTTTGCTGTCTGTGAGAAGTCTGCAATCTGACTGGCTTCTTGACCTGCTTGATCGCTGTGCCTGGATGCCCAAGATCACCTATAGAAAGCACCAGAATGAAACCCATGCTGCAATAGGGGAAATTGGTACCACAGGGCCTGTTAAATCTTCATGCACAGCTTCCTTTGAAGTCAGCAGCAACTGTTGGTGCATCACTGCTGACTGGAAAAATCAGGCCATTGTGTGGATTGTAAATTAATAGCCCAGTTTAACAATCATCCTGTTTTGCAACAAATTACTCATTGGGCTTGTAGAAAGATTCATTCTCCTATCAATTTGACGACAGAAATAGTTAACTAATCCTCAATAAACATCACTGAAAAACAAATTATCTGGTAATTACCACATTGCTGTTTGTGGGAACTTGCTGTGTACAAACTATCTGGCATGTTTTCTGAATTACAACAGTGTTAACACTTTTTAAAAATGTTTCACTGGCTGTAAAGTGCTTTGGGGTATCGTGAGGTCATGGAAGGCACTGCATAAAATGCAAGTATTTGCTTCATCCAGACTAATCTTTTTAAACAATGTTCATTTAAAAATGCATAAGTAATCCACTGGGTGAAGGCAGCAGTGAGAGAGTACAAGGCAACATGCATAGTATATAAAACCTGTTCAAGCATCAATCTGCACAGAACATTTTTCACAGTGGCAAACAAGTTCGCAATAATTTTTTTTCTATGCTTCCCCGAAGACCTTCCTGCACCAACTAGAGAGTGAAATCAAGCTGTTCTGTGTTAAAAACAATGCATTTAAACATTTGTATAAACATTCCTTTGCCCTCTATCTTAATGCAGGCATTAACTGTGTTATTAACAAAAACACCATCATGCAATTTGTTACAAAGCAGATTTCTACCCCAAATCCCTGCACTCAAAGCTCTCCCTCAACCTGTATGCAAAGTGCCTGAGTAAGAAAAAAAGTCTTTGGCTTATGTAGCCAAATGTCTTTTAAAGGTAAGACTCTACAGAAATACTATTTTGACATGTGGCAAAACCCAGACTCTCTTAATGTTTCTCTAAAATTCAAATGAAAAATTGCTGTATTAAATGCTATGAATAGGAAAAACAGGTTTCTTTTAAAAACAATACTTAGAGCTATATACCTACTATGAAATGCTGAACTGTTTCTGATGATAGAGTGATCAGAGTATTTGCTTGAGTGCTGGCAAGTTGCAGTCTCCAGCTACAGCTCAAGATGCAGTCACTGATTATTCGCCTGATCAAAGGAAGACATCGGACCAGATTTTTGTCTGTGATGCAGGCAGGAATGAGGTCGGGAATGATAAAAACTTAAACAGTTTTGCACTAATTTCAAACTTTCAGTGCCTTCCTGACCCCTCGCTATTTTCGCAGGTTGGGAAGGCCATGGGTCACAACCCTGCATGCATCTCTTCAAAGGCTGGGGGTTGTCACTGTGAGCTGTATAAGAAATTTGAATTTCTTCACCTCCCCCACCACCACACCAACCCTCACCCACTCGCAGCTTTCTTCAAATGCTGTTGTAGGTTTTAGAAGTGCTTAAAAACAACCCTGCCTTGTTGAAGAGGTTGTGACCACTGGGGGAAACCTGGAGAATAGGTGGAAACATTTTGACAGGTGTTAAACAATTTGACAACTTCAAATTATGCTACTGTGCCTAATAGTGACATGTAGAGCAAATACTCTGATAACTCTATCAGTGATTCATCGTAGGACTGCATCCTGAAAAGTTAAGTTGACCATTGCATTGAACAGCAGTGTTTAAGTGTTGAGATGCATTATAATATTTTTCCCATTAGGGAAAAAGTATGTATTCAAAACCAAAGATAACAAATACTTAAATGCCTACAACCATTTAAACTGAAAATAAAAACTTCCAATAGCTTTCACTTAGAAGGAAAAAAAGCAACCACCTGCCCCAGGACTGCTTTAATTGACAGGACATCTGGTGGAGCAAGAAAAGAAAAAAGCCACCAGGTTTTCAGTTTCAATAGACAATTGTTTACATTTTCAAGAGTTTTTTAATTACAGATGAGTCTATTATGAATGCTTGGCTATGTTTCAAAAGCTCTAGAACCACTATCTCAATATGGCTGGGGGGTGGGTAGGGGGAGGGTTCAAATTTTGATTGACAGCTTTAAGAGGTTATTAAAGTATTACCTTTCTTTGAAGTGGCAAATGAATGTGTTTTTCCTTTGTTTTTACAATGGCTTGACCAATTGAGTGAATTTAAATGTTTTTGAATGTTTGTTATGTGTGAGGGTATTTTCACCATGAAATGTTTTTGAATGACAGCTCCATTAGCTTGTTAGAGTTTCTTATGTTCATTTCACAGACATACTAAAACCTGCTCATAGTGGATACTGGGTGTGTGGCTATGGGGGTTACATGGGGGTTACATGGGGGGGAGGGTGGGATATATGGAGGGCACATAGCATTACAAGGGAGCATAGGGTTTGGGGCGGCATTGGGGTGATGTTTTGGGGGCAAAGAGCAAGGTTGGGAGCTGGGTTGCTCTCCCCGAGAACCGGGGCAGACCTTCTGACCAGCCTGCCTCCATACCCACAATCCTCCCCCACACCTCCTGCACTACATCGCAGTTCTCCCAATCACTGAGACAAAAATATCTGGCAATGCGATTCAGAGGTGGGCTGGGGTTTCAAAAGTCAGGAGCAGGTCCGACCTGCATTTCCCCAAAATGAGACAAAAATCCAGCCATTATCTTAAGTACTCCTTTCTCAAAAGTCTTCTGCATTCTCATCGATAGAATATCTCTTATCCTCCATTTCAGGCTTGGGGAAAAAAAAACAATACCCATTTTAATCTGTGTTACCAAGGCAACTACCAAGACCTAACTGCTACTTTCATGACAAGAACCACTCAGTCCATATCTTTAGAATTATGTTGCACACAGTGCCCATTTTAGCAACATCATAAAACATCCAGTTACTGACAACTTAAAAATAGAATTTATCACCTCAGCCATGAATCTGCTGTACTGAATGTGACCTCGATCATAAGTTAGTTTCTCTGTGTTGTTATACTTGTGATCAAATCCTTTGCGACCAAGGTATATAGAAAAATTCTTATAGGGAATACATATGTGCTAATTAGACAAAACCTCTCGGAGTGATTTGTCACTCTCATATATATCATATTGCCTAACCTCGGTATTTGCATTGTTAAAAGTTATGTAAAATTTAAGTTGTGACCTTTTCATTAAATCATTCCAATAAAGTGACATTCAGCTTAGAACCCTTCTGATGTTCTGTGTTTGGCATCAGAACAAATGGCTTTAATGTATGGAAACTATTCTGAAGATTTTTTATTTAGAAGTTACTAGCAACTTAAATATGAGGCTAAATGTCATCCGTTCTATTAAACAACAACTTGTACTCTGAATATTAAGGGACATAAATCAGGACAGGGAGTCAAGACAACATAAAGGGCAGAATATTACAAGGGCGGAAGCAAAATCGGCATGGAGCTGTCCCATCCACACCGGCCTGCCCTGCAGTCATAATGCGCTGCAGGTGGGCTGAATAGGGGCAGCGTGGGACTTCCGCCCCTCACTGAGGAGGATGTCCCCTCCTATACAGAGCTGTGATTGGCCGGCAGTTCCATCAATCCCAGCAGCGCCAAGAGCGCATTAGTGAGCACTGCATACAGGAACAAGATCCCGGAGCAAGGCAAGTCTGGGGTCTTGGGCAGAGAGGGTTTGAACAGGTTGCGGGGGGGGTGGTGACAGGGGGTTATCCTTGATATTCAATTACCATGAAATGATTTCAGTATCCAGATACTCTGCCAGAATCTGCCAATGTTATATCAATGTTCAAAAGCTCCTTAATTCACTGGGGAAATGTTCATTCACACCCTGCTTTTATTTGCTTTTACACCTATGATTAATAAGCAGGATGCTAATGTGAATATCAATTTTAAAAGCTGGCAGTTCTCGTAGAAAAACATGAAACCGGAATCTGCCGGTTTACTGTCTTTCAATATTGCATGTCAAATAACCTAGTTGTTATTACTGTCAGCTGCATGCATATGGTCATGCAGACAGATTGGCACTGTAACAGTATACAGTGTTTTTTAATCTCCAAGGGGAAGTGTCAAAGTTCATAATACGGTAGAGGACATTAAAAGGCAGAACACAGGAGAGAGAATGAGCTTAATTAGGTCGATATAAGGTAACTTAATGCTTGGGTTTTAAATGCTGAAGATGGTAAGAAAGGCAGGGGCTGAGGTAATAGAAGGAATTCTTCAATTTGAGATTCTGTAAAAAAAAGAAATGGGTTAGGAGATGAAAAATGAAATTAGGAGGCCGTGCAATCAATCAATTAATCAGTCTCAGTTGCAGCAGCAAAGGGAAGAGGAAAAATATGTAGAACTCCATAAGCAGAGCTTAAAAGAAACACGAGAGAAACAAGGAGCATAACTGCACCAATGAAACATAGAAAACCAATAAGTGTGGCAGTGAAAAGAAACAAACTGGAAGTGCGATTAGCTACACTACAGTGAACATTTCCTTGAATTATGTCCAGTGATTCAGCCCATTGTATTACAAGTGGAAAGGAAGTCAACAGCACATAGGATATATAATGTAAGGAAGCTGATGAGCATTTAAAAAGTTGTTTTGGATTTACTGCCCGTTTCTAGTTGCCCCAAGGTGACGATGATGGATCTTCCCCTTGCACTGCTGCAGTCCTTGTGGTGATGATAGTTTTTGGTAGGGGATTACAGGATACCAGGAATGCATTGCAACCATTAACAAAATGGTTGATATGGTTTTAAGGTGAGTGATGATCATTGCAATGAAGTAGAAATAGAGTGAGGGAACAGATTCGTGGAGCTTGCTCGTCTTCAAATTTTGGCTACCCTCAGAAATTTGGCACCATTCTCCCCCTACTTCATGATGACTTGCAAGCCCTGATCTTCACCAATGGAACCACTACAGACCCTATCTCAGTGAAGGCCGGAGTCAAACAAGGCTGTGCCATAGCACCAACCCTCTCTTTCATCTTCCTCACTGTAATACTGCACCTCACCTCCAGCATACTGCCCACAGGCATGGTGACATTTACAGAACAGACAGGAAACTGTTCAACCTACACAGTCTTCAATCCAAAACCAAACTTACTCCAACTTCAGTCACTTGAGCTCCAGGATGCAGATGCGCTCATGTGTGTGTTCACTCAGAAACTGAGCTCCAGCTCATCGTCGACTCCTTCTCTGAAGTGTGTGAAAAAATAAGCCTTTCACTAAACACTTGGAAAACTAACTCTTCCAACCACAACATTTCCCCCCCCCCCATAATTTAAGATTAATGTTAAATGCTGGAAAATGTGGACCATTTTTCATATCTCGGGAGCCTCCTCTCAACGAAGGCAGACATAGACAACAAAATCCATCATCACCCCCAATGTCTCACTGAGGAAAAGAGTATTTGAGGAGCAAGGTCTCAAACTAGAGACTAAAGTCATGGTTTACCAGGCAGTTGTCATCCCCACCCTCCTATATGCTTCGGAGACTTGGACAACCAACAACAGGCCAATCCAGTGGCAAGAAAGGTGTTCTAATAGCAGCATCATCCCCAAAGCCAATATGCCCAGCGTCAAAGGTAATCACTCAAAACCAGCTCTGCTGGGCAGGACATGTTGTTCATATGGCTGACAGAATTCCCGAACCTACACTCAGAACTCAGTCGTGGCAGGAGAACAACAGAAATGCTTTAGGGATGTCCTCAAAGCATCCCTGAAGAGTTCAAACATCCCTGTCGGCTCCTGGGATTCCCTGACCTATGACTGACTAAAATGGAGAAGGTTCACTGAGGAAGACATCAAATATATCGAGAGACTTTGTCACAAGGACACCAAGAGATGAAGTCAAGATGTCGGAGAGAGCGCACAAACCTGGAAACAATTCATCTACCCAACCCTTCAAGAGCCACCTACCCTACATGCAGCAGAGTCTAAATTGCACATTGGATTTATCAGCCATCTCAGCACCCATCAAATTGGAGCAGAAACAAGTCATCCTCATTTACAAGGGGGTGCCTAAGAATAAGGGAGTTGCTGAATTAGTGGAAAAACAATCAGAATATGAAACATCAATTACTGTACAAATGGAATGCTCTGAAAGAGATAGCTTCAACAATAACTTGATTAGATATGAATGGTGTCAAACCAGTCTAAGGACTTGGAGATATTCAAGCGAGTAATCAAAATGTTAAAGTTAACATTGGTAATGAAATCACCAGTGGAAAGCATCATAGATAATGCTAGGGCTTTCAAAAAGTGAAGAATAATTTAAGAGCTAAAAGCAACTTTCATGTCTTCAGTTATAATTAATATAAAGGTAATTGTGAGTTGGTTAGAAAGAGAAGAGGAATCACTTTTATTTGGTTATATGAATAAAGTTAAATTTTGCAAGGCGTTGAGCATCACTCAATGGGAATACAGAGCAACAAAGCAGATGTGGATATTAGGATGCCCAATTTGTGGCGCTTCTGATTTGCCAGCAAATAATTTTAAAAACTAGAAAACTGGGAGTGCGACATCTGAACAATTGCACTGAAATGACAATCAAAACTGAACTAATTTATAGAGAGTGCTTTATTTCAGGATATTCTTCCAGAAATAGATATGAGACAGCGGTCAGAAGAACCTAGCAGTGAAGATACAGATGAGTGACAGTTGCAGCTGCATGAGACACAAGTTTTGGAAGTTAGGGGTAGATTTTCCTCCACTGACCTGTCCAGAAAGTCAAGCATTGAGGACCACTATCATGTTCTTGTCCAAATCTTAATTTCCCCTCTCCTGCTGCATGGTCACCCCTCCTCTCACACCATATATAAATGCTGGAAGGGAAGTGGTGTCCCACAAGTCATCCCATTTCCTGCCTGCTATCACGGTCCACGCTGACCCCAGGAACCACCAGAAAAAAGGTAACAGCAGTCCCAAAGATAGCAGTCATAAACAGGATGGAGGGAGAGGGCCTCATAGCAACATAAAAATGTCTTCTAGTGGTGGTGTGTTACAGTTCACTTGGAGTTCGAGCTGCTTTGGCAACATGCATTTTTACATATTTGTAGTAGTCTGGAGCTATGTGTAGAGATGGTAGAAACTTCCATCGTATGGCTGACTAGCAATCTCTCCTGCTTTTATCTGTCTGCTATCAGAAGAATTTGTAGGTTGATAATCAACCTGTTTGGCCCTGAATGCACCTTCCTTGGCCATCAAGTCCGACTCAAACCCGGAGCTCCTGGTTCAGAGGCAGAGATACTACCAACTGCGCCACAAGACCTTCAGAAACATCTTCTATAGGCATTTAAATAGCAAAAAAAAGTAAGAGGAGGCATAGGGTCGATTAGGGCCCAAAAAAGAGATCTGCATGGAGGCAGAAGGCATGGCTGGGGCATGAAATAAGTACTTTGCATCTGTCTTTTTAATAAGGTAGATGCTGCCAAAATCATTGTGAAAAAGGAGGTTGAGACACTGGATGGGCTAAAAGTTGATAAAGAAGAGGTAATAGAAAAGCTGACTGTATTTAAAGTTGCTAATTCACTAGGACCAAAAGGGATGCATTTGAGGATGCTGAGGAAAGTATGGGTGGAAATTACAGAGTTACTGACCAGCATCTTCCAATCCTGTTTCAAAACAGGGGCGGTGCCAGAGGCCTGGAGAATTATAAATGTTGCGCCCTTGTTCAAAAGGGGTTGCAAGGGTAACGCCAGCAGCTACAAACCAGTTGGTTTAAGCCTAGTGGTGGGAAAGCTTTTATAAATGACAATCCCGGACAAAATAATTTATTCAGATAGGGGTTAATTAAGAAAGTCATCACAAAGCAAATTGCTTTTAACTAACTTGATTGAGTTTTTTTGGTGAGGTGACAGAAAGGGTTGATGAGGGTAATGCGGTTGATGAGGGTATACATGGACTTCCAAAAGGCCTTGACAAATTGCCACATAAAAGGCTTACTAGCAAAGTTGAAGCCCGTGGAATAAAATGAATGTGGCAGCATGGATAAGAAGTTGATTGAATGACAGGAAACAGAGAGTAGTGGTGAATGGTCATTTTTCAGACTGGAGGGAGATATCCAGTGGGTTTCCCCACAGTGGATGCTAGGAAAACTGCTTTTCTTGATCTATATCAATCACTTAGACTTGGGTGTACAGGTATAACTGCAAAATTTCCAGATGACACAAACTTGGAAATATTGTTAACTGTGAGGTGAACAGTGATAGATTTCAAGAGGACGTAGACTGTCTGGTGGAATGAGTGGACACATGCAGATGGAATTTAATACAGAGAAGTGTGAAGTGACACAGTTTGGTAGGAAGATGAGAAGAGACAATATAAACTAAAGGGTACAATTCTAAAGGGGATGCAGGATCAGAGACCTGGGGCAGAATTTTCTGCCAGTCGGGTGGGCGGGCCCGACCCAATCTCCGGTGGGCGGGGAGCCGATCCCCGCCAGCGAAGCGGGCCACACCGCCATTTTACGTGGGTGGGCCAATTAAGGCCCACCCAGCGTGACATAGTGGGAAGTGCTACATGCTTCCTGTGCGGGCAGGGGGGCATTCCCCAAAAGCAAGAGTGCGCTCTTTCATTCATGCACACAAAAGAACGCACATCTCCCTGAGGCTAAGTGCAGCCTCAGGGAGATTGCTTCCACTTTGAACAATATTAAAAATAGAAAAAAAATTCCCTGACATGTCCCTCTCATGTGACAATATCACATGAGATGGGACATGTTCATAATTTATAGATGAACTTTATTAAAATTTTTAAAACCCTGCATGAAACCTCATCCCACCTGTGGATGAGGTTTCATGTTTTATCTATTTGCCGCCGGGGCTCCTGGCCTGCCCACCAACCTTAAGGTTGGAAGGACAGGTCCTTTAATTGTTTAAATGATCCTGTCAATGGCCTCAATTGGCCATTGACAGGTCAGCGGGCCTGCAGCTGATTTTGCTGTGCCCCCGCCTTCCTGAAAATTTAAATGGGGCGGGATGACGTCGGGGGTTCCGTCATTTTACGCGTCGGTGAGCGGGCCCCGCCCCCTGCTCGCCCACGGCAAAATTCTGCCCCTGGAATGTATGTGCACAAATTATTGCGGGCGGCAGAACAGGTTGAGAAAATGGTTAAAAGTGATTACAACATCCTAGGTTTATAAAAATAGAGGCATAGAGTATAAAAGCAAGGAAGTTATGATGAACATTTATAAAACATTGGTTCGGCCTCAGCCTGAGTAATGTGTCCAATTCTCTGCATTGCACTTAGGTAGGATGTGAGGGCTTTAGAGAGGGTGCAGAACAGACTTGAGTATGGTTCCAGGGATGAGGGATTTTGGTTACATGGATAGATTGGAGAAGCTGGGGTTATTTTCCTTAGAGAAGCTTGAGAGGAGATTTGATAGAGGTGTTTAAAATCATGAGGGTTCTCGACAGATTAGATAGGAAGAAACAGTTCCCACTGGCAGAAGGGTCGAGAACAAGAGGGCACTGATTTAAAGTGATTGGCAAAGAACCAAAAGCTACATGAGGAAAAATCTTTTTACACAGCAAGTGGTTTGGATCTAGAATTCACAGCCTGCGAGTGTGGTAGAGACAGATTCAATCGAGGCTTTCGAAAAGGAATTGGATAAGCACCTGAAGAGAAAGAATTGCAGGGCTACAAGGGAAAGGGCAGGGGAGTGGGGCGAGCCGAGTTGCTTTTGCAGATAGCCGGCACAAACGCAATGGGCTGAATGGCCTCATTCTATGCTGTAACCATTCTATAATCCTATCCACTTCCACCCTAAGGGCTGAATAGATTGACCTTTTTGATTCCTTAGGGTTCTTATGTTCCATCTAAATCCTTAGGGTTCTTAATCTCCATTCAAATCCTTGCCACCTGTTCAGATGCCACAGAGCTTTCCACCAATAGGGGGCACTTTTGGGTGGCTGGGGTTATAGAGGCTAGAGGTCCCACCTGCCACTACCTTGTGAACAAAACCAGAATCCAGCCCCAGTTGTGTTGGCCTGACAAAAGCAGCGGTGAAATGAAAAGTCCCCTGAATTTTAAATGTAAGCATTGAAGCCTCTGCCTTAGGTTGTCCGCCCCCACTAACTTAAAATAATTCATTGCATTAAAAATGGAATTATCGTCTAACTAGAATTGAATAATGCAGGAAAATAGGGATTTATGACTTTAAGAAGTATATTATTGAACAATTTGAATAAAGTAAAAAGAAAAGGTCACGGAGTAACTAGATTGTTCACCCAGGAGTAGGTATTGCTTTTGGTGAACTTTAACAGCAGCAGAATTTCAGAAGCTCCAGGATCTGAGGGCAGCAGGTTTTGTCCTCACACAGTCAGTCAGTCAGGATTCAAATACAAATGGATCCAGCGCATAACTTTTTTAAAAAAAGATCTAGCAACAAAACTCAGGCAAACACAACTTTAAAAATCAGCATTTCAGTGCATCAAGACCTTCCAATTGTTCTTTCCTTCAGAGAAAAATCAAACGGGAAGACAGTCAAGTTCAATCAGGCATTTCAAGGTACCTTAAAAATATCAAAATGTGGAAGTACCAAATTCTCAGATATTGTTAGATAAAAAGACTCTTTTCACAAGTGTCAATCCTACATAGCTTGCAGCAGGAGGTATGTTGTGATTTTGGGACAATTGAAAAAAGCATCATCTTCAACAATCTTGGGTGAGCAATTCTAATTTCTCAGTGACCTTTTCTAGTTTTTGCAAATAGGGTGGAATTTGCCGAAAATGAAAATATTATTTCCCATTAGTTTTATTTCCCCGCAGTAAATATTGTAAGCAATAACAGTCATCAGTCAATTACTATTCAATCCCCTAGAAGCGTAGATGTTTAGAGGTGTTCAGCGCTGTGATGGGTTCAGGTGAGATTGTAAATAATATCCAATTGATATAATTTATAATGCAGACAAACACGTGTTTTCAACTCCCATTGCACTGATACTGCATTCCTCTCTCTGCAGTATTTTCATGCAGGCATCAACCCATTTAAGATGACCAAGATTTACTACTACAGAAAAATGATCCACACAGGAACGTAGTGCTCGGGAGTCAGATGGTGCCAGCAGCCAGTGGGATGACAATGCGCTCACCCGTCTTTGTTCATGCCCCCATATCGGGGCTAAAATTCTGCCCCCAAAAAAAGTGTTTAGCTCCATCGAGCGACCAGAGATTTTATGAGGCGATATCATCACAATATGTCAAGCACCTGACAAATGAATCAGAAATAATGACATGAACATCACTTATGTCAGGAGCATTATGAAAGTAAAACATAGCTAACATTGTAATCGGTCCACAGTGGGCAGAGGTTTGTGAAGTGCAGTCAATCAAGCCTGCTTGGCTGTCGAAGCCATACAACTCAGTCTGATTTAACTTTATGTATTTTTTTAAATACATAAATCGAAAAAATGTGCCAATCATTGCAGGGGCTTGCTAGAATATTTCTGCTGGAATAAAAATAAAGTGAAATATACATCCTAATTAAACAAATTGATACTAAGTTTCAAATACAGCGCATATGTGCTTGGCAGCAAAACTAACAGTTTACCGTTCTGTCTTCTAATCACCCACCATAGTAGTGCATACAATCTTCATAATTCAATGCTCTCCGTTTCCATTCTCAAAGTTTTAAATAAATATACACAAGTGAGCACAGATAAGTACCAGTTTTATTTTACTATTCTGGCTATGGATTCACTATTTTCTAATATTCATCAGACTGCTAAGATACATATGCCAGAGCTTTTCACTGCACTCTCATCAGATCATGAGCAATACCAACACCGCAAACCCCCGCTCCCCCCAACACCCTTTGTCTTTATAGATGGGAAATATTACTGGCTATAGGTTAGTGAGCACTACACAGAAAATCTCAGCCGTAGAAATCAGCTCTGTTTTGAATCAGTTCTCAAAGATGATGCTAACTACCTATCACCCTACAAAAATGATGTGTAAGCAGGGGCACAAAGACTTGTGCATTGGGTGCTAAATCAAAGTGCTAGCAGCAGCAAAGCAATCCAGTGGTCTAAAATGACAGCATACAGAAGGCTGACAGTGAACTGTTTCAAACTGAAGAGAAATAGTGATTTAGATTTTAAACTACAGAAATATAAGGATAATATAAATTAAGGAGCAGCTGTCTCCCATGCTCACTAAAGGGCTATTTCACAAATGGATAACACCATCAGGGAGTCTCCCTACCAGCCATGCACATCTGGAAATCAGTCATTTAAATGAATGAAACATTGTGGGGAGCATGCATGACTGGCAGGCAAGGCTCCCAATTGGATATTTGTAAAATCAGCCCTCACAAATTTACCATTGCTGCTTACAGATTTCAGAGTGAAGTTGCAGTGTAAATCCAAATCAGAGCCTGACCCAATACTGAGAGGAGGGGGTGGGCTCCCCTCAGTATAATGTTAAACTCGATTTAAAATATCCAGAATAATCCCTTTGTCCTCATGAACACTCTTCAAACTTGCTGGGAGTTAAAATTAAGCGATGTTTCGGCAGTGCAGCTGCAGTCACTTGCACACATTCTAAAGATTTCAGAAGTAAGTCTTGGGAGAGGACCTCTGCACATGTGAGAGACTTGAAAAGTCAAATATAGAATTTAAACCAAAAGTGCTTGGAATTTCAAAGGTGTGCATGCCCCAGGCAGATAATATGATGGAAATGCTGCCTGCCTGAAGCCCACCCTGCAGCTGCTAGTTTCAGATAGGTAGCTGCAAAGTGAAATATTTAAGCTTTTGAAATAGACTGGCACCCAGCATAGCATGTTCTCCTGGGAGCGGAGGAGAGTAAGAGGAGATTGAGTAGAGGTGTTCAAAGAAATGAAAGATTTGAATAGAGTACATTAGAATAAACAGTTTCCAGTGGAAGAATGATTGGTAAGTAGAGAATAATGACTTAAGGCAGTTGTCAAAAGAACCAGAAGAGACAGATGAAAAGATTTGTTTTTTTAAACACAGCAAGATATAAAGGTTTGGAATACACTGTCTGAACGGTAAAGGAGAAGGTTCGGTACTTTCAAAAGGGAACTGGATAAATACATGATGGGACAATAATGACATGTCCACGGGTAGAGAGCAGGTGGGTAGGAATAATTGGATAGCTCTACCAAGGAGTTGGCACAGGAATGATTGGTCAAATGGCTCCCTTTTATTATGATACTATTATAAATACAAACCCTAGTTCAAATATTCCAAAAAAGAAATTGTCAGGTTCTTGGTTCAACTGTTTTAAGATAGGGGGTCATTTTCCCTTAAGCAGTAGCCTAGCGGATCAATCAACTTTTATAGAACCAGCCCAATTTTCATCTCAATAATTTCATTGTAAGTCAAAATCAGGCAAGTTGTACAACAACCAGGTGATCACTCTGCCAGTTCACTGCCCAAACTGTGAACATCTCCCATACCGTTAGAAACCAAGATGTAATGAATCTGAGTGGATCCTAAGCAAACTAGATGAGTTGAAACAAAAACAGAAAATGTTGGAAATGCTCAGCAGGTCTGGCAGCATCTGTGGAGAGAGAAACAGAGTCAACGTTTCAGGTCGATGACCTTTCATCTGAAAATGTCACCAACCTGAAATGTTGGGCTGCATTTTATGCTCCCCTGCTCACGGGTTTGAAGGACACCCCGCACCTCTGCCCGCCGCCTACTCACCTGCATATATCTGCCCAACTCTGCCCTCACTGCGATTATACAAGCAGCTGGGATGGCATCGGGTGTCTCACCTTGCCAGCCCGTGGACCAATTGATGCCCTTAAATGGATAATTAATGTCCACTGAAGGGCATCATCCTGTCACCATCGACATTTAACCAGTGATGGGAGAGGGCTATACCAAGCAGCAGCCCAGCAAGTTTCCCTGAACAGGTTGGTGGCAGTCGGGAGCGAGTTCAATCCTTAACAGACCGCCTACCTAAGATTTTACTAACAGTAGCTGTGTGGGCTCCAGGAAGGCAGCATTTCCATCATATTATCTGCCTGGGACATGCACATCTTCAAAATTCCAATCACATGGTTTAAATTCTATATTTGACTTTTCAAATCTCTCATGTGTACAGGATGCCCAGCACCCCTGGAGACCTCTCAAAACCCAGCTACCCACACTCCTCCTTAGGCCTGCCAGCTTGGCACCTGATGAGACACCCAAACGTCAACCCAAATCCTGATCCAACACCAGACCCGTCCGCCCCAAAGCACTGGAGAGCTCCTGACCTCCGATTGGCCAGCAGCTCTCTGAGGTAGGTCTTCCTGTTCCTTAGTGGGTGGAAATCCCGCTTCCAGAATATTAATGACTAATTGGCTGTTCATAGACTCATAAGATATTTACAGCACAGAAGGAGGCCATTCGGCCCATTGTGTCCGCACCAGTCAATAAAGATCTGACTACACTAATCCCGTTTTCTAGCGCTTGGCCCATAGCCCTGGAAGCTATGACAATGCAAGTGAATATCTAAATACTTCTTAAATGTTATGAGTGTTTTTGACTCAACCACCCTTTCAGGCAGTGAGTTCCAGACTCTTACCGCCCTCAGGGTGAAAAAATTTCTCCTGTTAAATGGCTGCAGGGCAACCAGTGTTCCCCTCGGCAGAGATTCCCCAGACTTCTTAGCCCAGGGTACGGGAAATCTGGCGCCTTGTATAATCCAACCTGTTAACCTGTTTCTCTCATCATATATACTGCCAGATCTGCTGACTATTTCCAGCATTTTTGTTTTTACTTCAGTTTTCCATCATCCACAGTATTTTGCTTTTGTGTTGTGTGTAGATGATTTGAAAGGCCCATCCTAATTTATACTTTATATTCTTCTGTTCCTCCCCCTTCAGACTTGGTTCTATGTTTGTCATTTAATTAATATATTACTAAACTATGAAATACAGCAGAATTTTTTTCTGTCCATGTTGCAGTACTAAGAGCTATAAAACACAAAAAACCGCTTCTTTAAAAATATATAGTCCCAAGACTGAATGGAAAAGTATTCATTGGCTTTCCTGAACAACATCCATCAGTTTAAATTACTACACAGTACATCACTGCTGACATGACTTTTGAGGTCCCATATTGCTTCTTGTTCTATCACTGAGCATATAGATTGGAAAAATCAATATGTTTTGAGTGATAGGATCATGGATTCAACACAAAATGAAGTCCACAAATACAAGAGCAAGTCCACAAAGTTTTAGTGAGTAGGTTGAGTTGGTCAAAGAGACTTTCTTTCGGTATGAGCATTTAGATGAAAATTTGCATTTCTAAATCTTTACTTTATTCTGACTGAAGGACTAATATCAAAATAATTACCTTTAAGCCAGAATCTTCAATTTCCAACTATGAAGAATAATAATTGAGCGCATTTACCAGCCAAAAATTAATATGTGTAAAAAGATCTGAATTTTGGCAAGGCATTCATCAAGAGCAATATAGAGCATCAATTCATTATCATGTTCTAGTACTGGTCTAGTCAGCAATCTAACCTGCCTGACATGAAGTTAACATAACAAAAGTAGGTCATTCAGCCCTTCGGGCCTGTTCTGCCAGTCAATTAGATTTGTATTAGATTTGTACCTTAACTACATCTACTCTCTGAATGGAATCTGATAATTCATTACTTCTTTTATGATATATGGATGGCTCATAATTCTAGATAGATTGAAGTATATTGGGTAAATTGTATGCTCTTAGACAGATCAAACCATTTTAAGACAGCAAGGAGAACAGATAGCTACATGGTTGAAGAGCATATAAAGTTTCTGTGCCTTCCACTGGTGCTATATTCAATTCAGCATTGGGGTGAAGGGAGGGAGGGAGGGAGAGAAAAGAGGGACAGGAGAATCTATCCTTATATCTCTGATTTTTTTTTAAAAGTACGAGCTATTAGCGCTACAGTGTGGAGTCATACTTTTGGATTTGCTAACATTCATTTGATCCTCCTTGATTCATCACACTTTTGAGGTGCTTAAAATTAATTAATAAAATGACAATAGATCATAAATCAGTAGCTAGCAAATGCATAAATTAAGAGTAAACCAACTAGCAATGAATCAAGTGTGAAAATAACATTTCCCTATAAAACCAAGCAGATCAATTACATAAATTACTTCCAGTTTTCTTATTGTTAACCTGATAAAATAAAGGTACTAATAAATTAATACCAAGATTTATGTCCCAGTACCTTCAATATGGCTTAAAATAAAATTTTAACACATTGAAATCTTAACTTTGGTCTAAGTTACCGCTAGACTTGACTATCCATTGTTCTCCTGGCTAGCCTCCCATCTTCCATCCCACATAAACTTGAGTTCATCCAAAACTCTGCTGCATCATTGCAGCATCCTAACTCACACTGAGCCCTGTTCACTTATCATCCCTCAGCTCACCAACCTAGGTCAGTCCCCAGTCCAGCAACACCTCAACTTTAAAATTTTCAACCTTGTTTTTAGATCCCTCCATGACCTTACTGCTCCCTATTGCTGTAATCGTCTCCGGCCGCACAACCCTTCCAGATATCTGCGCATTCTGGCATCTTACATAGGATATAGGAACATAGGACGTTGGAGCAGGAATAGGCCATTCAGCCCTTCGAGTCTGCCCCATCATTCAATAAGATCATGGCTGATCTGTGACCTCAACTCCACTTTGCCATCTGCAGCCCATAACCCTCGACTCCCTCGACTATCAAACACCTATCTTACTCAGCCTTGAATAAATTCAATGACACAGCCTCCACTGCTTTCTGGGAAAGAAAATTCTACACATCACCAGCCCTTTGAGAGAACAAATTTCTCCTCATCTCCATCTTAAATGGTACACCTCTTATTCTTAAACTGTGTCCCGTGGAATTTGTCTCTCCCACAAGTGGAAACATCCTCCTGGTATCGACCCTATCAAATTCCCTCAGGATCTCATATCTTTCAACAGTATCACCTCTCATTATAAACTCCAATGGGTATAGACCCAATCTGTTCAACCTTTCTTCATAAGATAAGCTCCTCATCTAAGGAATGAGTCCAGTGAACCTTTTCTGAAATGCTTCTAATGCAATTATATCCTTTTTCAAATAAGGAGGGCAAAACTGTGCACAGTATTCTAGATGTGGTCTCACCAAGGCCCTTTCCTGCTGCAATAAAACTTCCCTATTTCTATATTCCATTCCTCTTGCAATAAATGCCAACAAGGGGAGGCAGTGGCGTAGTGGTATTGTCACTGGACTGATATTCCAGAGACCCAGGATAATGTTCCGGGTTTGAATCCCACCGTGACATTTGGTGAAATTTTAATTCAATAAAAATCTGGAATTATAAGTCTCATGATGACCACGAAACCATTGCTGATTGTTGCAAAAACCTATCTGGTTCACTAATGTCCTTTAGGGAAGGAAATCTGCCATTCCCACCTGGTCTGACCTACATGTGACTCCAGACCCACAGAAATGTGGTTGACTCTTAAATGCTCTCTGAACAAGGGCAATTAGGGATTATTTAGCCAGTGACGCCCACACCCCATGAATGATTTTTTTTTTTAAATTCAATTTGCTTTCCTAATCACTTGCTGTACCTGCACACTAACCTTTTGTGATTCATGTACCAGAACACTCAGATCCCTCTGAACCACCAAGTTCTGCAACCTCTCTCCATTTAAATTGTTTATTGCTTTTCTATTCTTCCTGTCAGAGTGGACAATTTCACATTTTCCCACATTTTCCCCATCTGCCAAATTTGTGCCCCTCACTTAACCTATCTATATCCCTTTGCAGACATTTTACCTCCTCTTGACAATATATTTTCTTTCTTATCTTGGTGACATCGGAAAATTTATCTACCATACATTCGGTCCTTCCATCCTAACCATTGATGTAGATTGTAAATAGTTGAGGCCCCAGCACCAAACCCTGTGGCACTCCACTTGCCAATCCAAAATAGAACCATTTATCCCTACTCTGTCCTTCCTGTTAGCTAACTAATCCTTTATCTATGCTAATATGTTATCCCCTATGCCACCTTTGATGTGGCACCTTATCAAATACCTTCTGAAAATCCAAGTACACCACATCTATAGGTTCCCCTTGCTGGGTGCTTCCTCAAAAAACTCTAATAAATTAGTTAAACATGATTTCCCTTTCACAAACCCATGTTGACTCTGCTGATCAAATTATGATTTTCTAAATATCCTGTTATAACCTCCTTGCTAATTGATTCTATCAGTTTCCCTATGACAGATATTAGGCTAACTGCCTGTAGCTTCCTACTTTCTGTATCCCTCCTTTCTTAAATAAAGTTGTTACATTAGCTGTTTTCCAATCCACTGGGACCCTTCCAAAATCTAAGGAATTTTGGAAGATTATAAACAATGCCTCCACCATCTCTGCAGCCACTTCTTTTAAGACCCTAGGGTGCAGGCCATCTGCTCCAGGGGACTGGTCAGTCTTTAGGTCCAATAGTTTTCTCAGCACCTTTTCCCTAGTGATGGCGATTGTTTTAAGTTTCTCCCTCCTGTTCACCTCTTGATTTTCAAATATCTTTGGGGAGTTTTCATAAGTCTTCCACAGTGAAGACAGACACAAAATACCTGTTTCAATGCCTGTAGTATTTCCTCACTTTCTATTAACAATTCCCATGACTCACTCTTTAGAGGACCAGGACTAACTTTAGTTACTCTTTTCCTATTTAAATCCTTATAGAAACTCTTCCTATCTGTTTTATTACCAACTAGCTTTCTCTCATACTCTTCTTTCTCCCTCTTTATTATGTTTTTAGTCATTCTTTGCTGGTCCTTAAAATTTGACAATCTTCTGGCCTACCACTAATCTTTGCAGATTTGTACAGTGTTTTCTTTTTTCAATTTGATGCAATCCTTAACTTCCTTACTCAGCCATGGATGATGCATCCTTCTCAAAGAGTCTTTCTTTCTCACTGGGATAACTCTTTGCTGAGAGTTATTCAATATCTTCTTAAAAGTCTGCCACCTCATCTCGACTATCTTACCTTTTAACCTAGTTTTCAATTCACTTTAGCTAAACCTGCTTTCATACCCTTATAATTACCTTTATTTAAATTTAAAACACTAGTCTTAGCCTCTCACTTCTCCTTTGAAACTGAACATGAAACTCTATCATGTTATGATCGCCGTTGCGTAGAGGTTCCTTTACAATGAGGTTATTGATTAATCCTGTCTCATTAACATTCTCAGGTCCAGAATAGCCTGCCCCCTGGTTGGCTCGAGAACATAATGTTCTAAGAAATTGTCCCAAATACACCCTATGAACTCATGTTCCAGGCTACGTTTGCCAATCTGATTTGCCCAATCTACATGTAGATTGATATCATCCATGATTATTATGGTACCTTCCTACATACCCCATTTATTTCTTCCTGTATACCGTGTAACTACTGTTAGGGGGCCTATAAACTACTCCCACAAGTGACCTGTTACTTTGGCTATTTCTTATCTCTACCCAAACCAATTTTACATATTGCTCTTTCAAGCCAAGGTCATCTCTGACTATTGTACTAATTACACCCTTAATTAACAGAGCTACCCCTAGCTTCCTATCTTTTCAAAATATCAAAAACCCTTCAATGTTCAGGTCCAAGCCTTGGTCACCCTGCAACCTTGGGCATCACCAATTTTAATTGCTCCACCATTGGTACCAGATCTTCAGCTGCTTTGGGCCCTAGCTCTGGAATTCTAAATCACACTCTCTCCTCATTTACAGCACTCCTTAAAACCTATCTTTTGTCATTGCTCCCAATATCTAACAGCATGTCAGCTACAGCTCAGTTGGTAGAACTCTCACTTCCGAATCAGAAGGTTGTGGGTTCAAGTCCTACTCCAGAGCTTGAGTGCAAAAATCTAGGCTGACACTCCAGCATGTTACTGTTGGAGTACTGCACTGTTATAAGTGCTGTTTTATTCTGAGAGTTTAAATCGAGAGCCCTTCAGCCTTCACAAGGGTATGCAAAATACCCGATGACACGATTCAAAGAGCAGGATAGTTCTTCCTAGGTTCCCTCAATCCTTCAATCAATGTGACCAAAAACAGATCATTAACAGGTCATTGATGCATTGCTGTCTGTGGGAGCTTGCTGTGCACAAATCTGCTGCCACATTTCCTACATTACAACAATGACTGCACTTCAAAAAATGTAACTAATTGGCTGTATTGCAGTGTTTTGGAACATCCTGCGGCCATGAGCAGCGCTGTATAACTGCAAGCCTTTATTTTTTCCTCTAATATCCCCTCACGTGACTCCGTGTCAAATGTTGTTTGTTATTGCCCCTGTGAAGCACCTTGCGACATTTTACCATGTTAAAGGTGCTGATAAAATGCATGTTGTTGTTTAGCCTCTCTCAAAAAAGCCTGGGCTTCCAGTTAATACTTCTTTTTTTCCCACATCCATCTATCAATTGTTCCGTTCCAAAGCGTGACCAGTTATACCTGTGCCTGTAATTACCAAGATGGTGCAGTCTGAGTAATTATAGAGCAAAGGATTTCTTCAGATGCATAAATGTGATTTAGTGCAATTGGAAGGCTGCCATTCTTCATGTGTTAATGGGTTCGTTGAGACTCTACTTTTTTTGTAAATAACAAACCAAGCTGGAGAATGAAGTAATACTTTCTTCAAAGACAAAGACTTAACTCAGAAACGGGGGAGGTGATTATAGCACCAGAATTATATTTTGCTCATATTCAGAAGTCATAAATAATTACACTTTACAGAAAATCTATTTTATTTTCTTGGTACAAATGTTGATTTATATGTCTTCTCAGACAATAACTGTCTTGTGGATATGTTACAGACTCAGAACAAGGGGTCGGCGATTTAGGAGCAATTTATCCATTCAAAGGATTCTGAGTCTCTGGAATCCTCTATCCCAGAGAGCTGTGGGTGTGCTCAGTTGTTGAGCATATTCAAGGCAGAGATGGATACATTTTTGTATATGAAGAGAATCAAGTGACATGGAGATATTTTCATCCAAGGCGGGTAGCGGGAATCAGCAAAATTCCCAGTTCGGCTTGCCCACCTTGGGAGAAAGTGCCTGCAAGGTTGGAATTTTCATTGCGGGGGGTGGGTGGGTACGGGTTGCAGTCAGGCCACCCGACCCAGGGAAAAGTTCGGAGACAGTCACAGTGGCTGCCGGGTGCCAAGGTGGGCTGTTTAAAAGGCCCGTTTTGGCGCTGTCGGACTTTGCCCCAGTTAAAATAAAAGCAGAAAGGCCCTCCAGTCCTCACTCCTCACACCACCTCACCCCCACCCACCCCTCATGCCCCCCATGCCAAGGTTTGGCTCCCACCCACTCCATGACACCTCAAGCCCCCATGACAAACTATGCCCCAAGGTATGCCCCCATCCACCACCCCCCCACCCCCATGGCCCCTCATGTTCCTTATGCCAAGCTATAGCACTCCCATGCCCACTGACACACTGTACACAGTATGGAACCAAAGAACCCTATAGTGATAAAAGTATGTGTAAAATAAAAGCTTTATAAAAAAGTAATTCATTCATTACTTTCCACTATGTTAAAAAGTCCTTTTACTGCAGGGCAATAAAAGTACTATGAATAAAAGTATGGCTGAAACTTCAAGCACTTGAAACCCAATAATCTTGTGTAAATAGACATTGTTATCAATTGACAACAGAGATCAGAGAGCCACAGCAGACTGGACTCTCAGCCAAGGATACATAATGAGGTTAGGCTGGGAGCCCAGAAATCCATTGAAACACCAGAGCCGCAGAGAATGCATTGCTTGATTGACAGCCTTAGCTTACTGATCTCTGCTGACAATTGCACAGTGTTTATTTACACAAGGTTAAGGGGTTTCAAGCATTTGCAGTTTCAGCTATTGAAATTTTAAGGGTCTGGATGATTGATTTTTTTATTGCCCTGAGCAAAAGGGCTTATTTTAACATAGTGGAAAGTTATGAATGAATTACATTTTTTAAAGCTTTTCTTACACAGCCTATTATCACTACAGCATTCCCTGGTTCTAAAATGTGTATAGTAGGCCAATGGGCATGGAAGTGCCACAGCCTAGCATAGAGGGCATGAGGAGCCATGAGGGGGTAGGTGGAGGGGCATACCTTTGAATGGGAGCACGAGGAAACATAGGGCTGTTTGGGGTGGCATATCTTGGCATAAGGGCATGAGGAGGACCTTCTAAAAGGTCCCTTCAGGCAGACTTTGGTTCATGACATCTGAGGTGCCCTGAACCACGACTCATTGAAAACCTGCAGAGGGCTAGGTCAAACCTATCTCCGTAATGGAGACAGTTAATTCAGGAGTGCAAGGTGCAGGCTTTTGACCCAAACCAGCCCACGCCCTGAAAAGGCATCCCTGGAAGTCGGAAACCCCTGGAATGGGTTCAGTAATCCCCGAATCGGGTCACAGCTGCCATTTTTAAAGGGTTCTTGAGTTATCCTGACTCCATGAAAATCCAGCCCATTGTGTGGAAAGGAGGAGCTGAGGTAAATGATCAGCCATGATCTTATTAAATGGTGAAGGAGGCTCAAAGAGCCGAATGGCCTACTGCTGCTCCTATTTCTTATGTTTTCATGACCTTATATAAATGATATAAAAACAGGTTAGAAAATGAATGCAACAAACATTTTCTGACATTTATGTTAACATATTTTTACTTCATAGACAAATGGAAAATATTTTACAGCCCTGTAATGCTATTGTTTACATTTATAATTCCAAATTAGTTATTGTTCAGGAAGATTTAATTATGCAGCTAGCAATATCAAAACTCAAGATCTTCCTTCTCCTCAGTGCCACCAAACCAAGCGAGTATGACTTTAATGCTGCAAACCACTGTACCTCCTCCACTTCAATACCCAAAAATTGCTATTTCACCCCTCTCTAAGCCTTTACCAACCGCCCACCCCTGCACATTCTGTCTCTTCCCCATTGGTGCCAAAGTCCATATCTCCAACCACACACACCTCAAACAGTGCTGCAGGATCTTTCAACTCACCATGAGTAACTACCATAGACCACGGTCTGTCGAATATTGAAGCTTTGAAAAATCCTTCCAAAAAACGGAGGTTGACTTATACGCCAAATATAAAATGTGAACCACCGGTGTTGGAGTAGGTGGCTGCCATTTTGAAATGTGGGGGGAAAAAAGCTTAACAGGTATTCAAATTAAATCAATGTGTCATGTTTAATTTAATGAAATAATTCAACAAGCTTAGTTTGAAGCACAATCATAATATTTTTAAAACCGTCAAGTTCATTGTCTTTGGCATCCGACACAGTTCAATGAATTCATCTAGAGTCAATTTGGCCAGGGCCTCATCGTAAGGATCTCACTCTGAATCAGATTTGGTGTTTTCAGTTTCATAATCATTGCTCCACAACAAATCATCTTCCCTTCCATCCACTGATTGGATATTCCGCATTTTTGAACAATTCAATGACAGTTTGTGCATTAATAGCATCCTACGATCTGATGTTGAACCTTTCCGCTCCACAGCTCAGTTGCTGGGCATAGTGGAATTCATGAGCATTTCACCCATGTTGCGATGCGGTACAATGGGTCTTCATTTTTTGCTGGCCTGACACTGCGGGGGTTGTCCAAGAGATTCCTGATGATCCAGGTCCCGAAATTCATTTTCAGGGGGTGGAAGATGCCTGTACGTGGATTCTTTTAACATGGGGTGGCTGTTGCACACCAACACACGGTCCTGACGGAGCAAGGTTTATGTCCAGTGGCAGGGATAGTCGAGATGTTTGGAGACTAAGTTTCACTGTTCGGACAGAAGCTAACACCCCCCCCACTCCCCCCACCCCTCAATCCTGGGGGTCTGCAGACTAGCTAACTTGTGGGTTGATTTCAAGGGAGATAATCCAAGTCCGAACCTGCCCTCCTGTGGCGCCCTTTCCTCCTGGGCCTCAGGCTGGTAGCAACTCACACTCTCACTCAATCCTCATTCACTCTCCGGCACTAGAACATTATATCGCTGCCCTGAGTGAGACACAATGGGCAGAAGACGGCCAGCTTAAGGAACAGGGTAGTGGATACACTTGCTTCTGGAGAGGTAAATCTGAAGATGAACGCTGTCTCCACGGGGTTGGCTTCACCATAAAAAGCAAACTAGTTGACCGTCTCAGCGAGCCTCCTTGTGGATAAAACTAACATCTCATGACCCTAAGGCTCAGGCTGGCCCGGAAACTGTGCACCGCAGTGGTCAGTGTTTACACCGCAACCCTAGAAGCAACAGATGAGGCCAAAGAGGAATTCTACTCCAGCCTTGATCACTTGTTGTCCCGTGTTCCAAAGGGAAAATGCTGTTTCTCCTCTGTGACTTCAGTTCCAGAGTTGGGAGGGACACAAACCTCTAGAAAGGCGTGATTGGCAAAGAAGATGCAGGGAAAGCTAACAGCAACGGAGTTCACCTTCTGACAAAATGCCTAAAACATGGGCTGATCCTAACGAACACCCTTTTTTGTCAGAGAGCCTCGCTCCAGACCTGCTTGGCTATGTCATCGTCTGAGTGAGGGACCACAAAGGTGCTCGCACCATCTGTGCCATGACAGAAGCTGATGACCACTTGACCAACCATCTCCTAATATGAGCTACTACCGCCATCAACCTGGTCCAAAAATGGCAGTGGCAGCGGAAGGAAAACCTACTCAGACGGCACCTCATAAGCAACCAGGCCATGCTCGACGAACAGGAACCACAGAATGTCCTCAGTGCCTGGTCTGTCTTAAATCTACCATAATCAACACCTGCAAGAATACTCTTGGTTTCTCCATCAGGAAACATCAAGACTGGATTGACAAAAATGACCAGGAGATCCAAGAGCAACTAAATCTCAAGCACAAGGTGTTCCTGAACTGGAAGCACCACCAAAGTTCGAGGGAAAGAAAGCAGGTCTCAGGCAAATGAAGGCCGAGGTCCAACAAAAAAAACCTGCAACTTAAAAAACAGGTGGAAAGAGCAAACAAAATACAGCAATTCGCCAACAGCCATAACATGTATGGATTCTTCAGTGCAGTCAAGACCACTTACAGCCCAAACACCCAAAGACCTACCTCACGGCAAGCTAAGAACAGAGTGGTGCTCATCAAGGACAGAGAGGCAGTCAGTGCTCCTTGGAAGGAGCACTTTGAGGATCTCCTCAACTGAGACTATCCTCGACATGAGTGCCCTTGATCACATCCCACAGCATGCTACCCGCCACTACCTCAGCACAGCCCCAGCCCGGTATGAGCTTGAAAAGGCCATTCAAGAACCAATAACGCCGCCAGCGTAGATGGAATCCCCGCTGAAATACTAAAATATGGCAGAGAAGTACTCTTGACATAAATACATGACCTCATCTCCCTCATCTGGAAGGAGGAGAACTTGACAGGGGATCTCCAAGATGCCGTAATCATGACCATCTTCAAAAAAAGAGACAAGACTGGCTTCGGTAACTATAGAGGGGTGTCTCTGCTGTCCACCACAGGGCGGGTCATTGCAAGTGTCCTTCACAATCACCTTCTCCCCAGAACTGAAGAGCTCCTACCGGAGTCACAATGCAGATTTCGTCCATCAAGAGGCACAGTGGACATGGTCTGCACTGCAAGACACGTCCAAGCAAAATGCAGAGAGCAGCAGCAACCTCTATTCATGACCTTTTTTGATCTCTCAAAGGCCTTCGACTCAATCAACCGGGAGGAACTGGGAAGCATCCTCCCCAAATCTGGCTGCCTGCAGGAATCCATTACCATCCTCTTCTTGCTGCACAATGACATGCAAGTCATGACCCTTACCAATGGATCTGCCACAGACCCAATGCGAGTGCAAACTGGGGCCAAGCAAGGCCGTGTCACCGCACCAATGCTCTTTTCCATTTTCTTCACCACAGCACTCCACCCTATCTCCATGAAGTTCCCCGCCGGAGTAGGGCCACTCTACAGGACAAGCAGGAAACTACTCAACCTACGACACCTCTATTCCAGAACCGATAGCACCCCAACCTGCTGTCATCGAGCTGCAGTACGCTGATGATGCTTACATATGCGTATGCTCAGGGGCCAAGCTCCAAACTATCATTGCCGCATTCATGGAGGTGTATAAAAGAATGGGCCTTAGGCTAAACATACAGATGAAAAAGGTCCTCTACCAGCTTCCTCTCACTGCACAACACTGCCCCCTTGACTATCATGATCCATGGCAAACCACTAGACAATGTTGATAATTTCTCATACCTTGGGAGCTTCCTCTCACTGAGGGGAGGCATCAACGATGAACCTCAACAATTACCTCCAGTGTGCCAGTGCAGCCTTCAGCCAACTAAGGAAAAAAGGAGTGTTTGGTGACAAAGACCTGAAACCTAGCACCAAGCTCATGGTCTACAGGGCTGCAGTGCTACCTGCCTTCCTGTATGCGTCAGGGACATGGACAACGTACAGCATACACCTTAAATCCCTGGAGAAATATCACCAGCAATGCCTCCGCAAAATCATGCAAATTCAATGGCAGAATAGGCGCTCCGATATCAGTGTCCGCCCTCAGGCCAACATCCCCAGTATTGAGGCACTGTTTATGGTTAATCAGCCATGTTGGCCAGGCCACATCATCCGCATGCCTGATACAAGACTCCCAAAACAAGCTCTCCACTCAGAGCTTCGTCACAGCAAGCGGTTACCAGGAGGGCAGAAGAAACGTTTCAGGGATGTCCTCAAAGCCTCCCTGAAGAAATGCAACATCCCTACCATGTATGGGAATCTCTTGGTCAAGACCAACCAAACTGGAGAAGAAGCATCCGCGAAGGTGCCAACCATTTTGAATATTTCTGACAGGCCCAGGTGGGGGCCAAGTGCCAACAGGAGGAAGGAACGTACCAAACTCCGAGCATCCCACCCACCCACCTCATCAAACACTACCTGCTCCACCTGTGGCAGAGTGTGCGGGTCCAACATTGGACTTTTTAGTCACCTCAGGACCCACACCCCAGAGTCGGAGAAAGTCATCCTCAGCCTCAAGGAACTGCCTAAGAAGAGAAGACGACACAGACATTTTTGCTGTTGACTGGTGACGAATCGTTGGGAACTGGTAATTTTGGCATCAAAGTCTTTTGAACAATGATATTCTGCCACAACATTACACATTATTGTTCAATAAAGCAGCCATGCCAGCTAGCTGTTGCTCTAAAATCTTTGCTAGACTCACGGTTTGATTTGTCCCACTTATATACGTGTGTGCGCACTGCATTTTTGATGACAACGTAACCATTTTGGTCATTTTCAAGGACCCATTCCAATACATGCTTCTCAAGACCAGGCCAGTGGCTGGTCCCTGTTGGCATTTGGTCTTGGGCATCTTCTTCAGGGTAGGTTCTTTCTTTTACTATTCAAGCACCAGTTTTTTTTAAACTAACACTGAGTTCCCTTGCTGCAGCACAGTTATTTGATGAGTTAGCAAATATTACGACTTTTAGCTTGATACCAGCTTCATACTTCATTCTATTTGCCAGAGGATTCATTTCTGATCTTCGTTTGCCTTGCGTGGTCTGCTCTATGTGGCTGTGTCTTAAACTCCTGTGCATTTTCTTAACAACACAGCCTGCTTGATCATGTGCCGATTTACAAGTATAACCCTAAATATATATTTCGGAGCTGAAAGATTGAGGCAAACTCGGTGCGAGTATAGCCTTAAACATGCATTTATTAGCTGAAAAATGGGGTTGCTTTTATGCGATCTATGATAATTAGATTAAAAACCTGACATTTTTGTGCTGTATTCCTGGCTGTCAACTTTTCCTATCAGAAATTTCTATGTCCACATTTATGATTGAAACTGCCTATGTAAATGTTATGCTTCATTTACACCCTCCCACCACTAGTGGTGCCGTAAGGGCTCAGATTTGCACTCTCCCAGCTCCTCAGCCTGTACTGTATATAAAACTTGTATCAGCCCATTTAAAAAAAATTGTTTATTTGCCTTTCCCCAGAGTTTGCATGGTTGGTGGTGATTGGATGTTATAGGCTATGCTTCTTCTTTGAAACCTGGTTGAATGGGACTGTCTTGATGGATCAGCCTATCATTTGCTGTTCATCTTTTCGTATGTTTGTATGTCCATTTCCAGTAATTGAGGGGCCAAGAATAAGGGGCCAATGGAAAAATGGATAAATAAACTTCACTACACAAAAAGTTGTGAGGATGTTGAATTCACTTTCAGAGGCAGTTAATTGGGGCAAGCTGGATAAATAAGGTTAGGCCCGTTTGCTATCATGGAGGAAAAACATCAACAGAGACTACTGGGAGGTTGCCTGTTTCTATGTTGTAGCTTCTATGCAAGCTTAACCATGAAGGACATATGGAAACACTAAATAAAATATGCAGTAGTCAACAAAACTAATAACCAACTCACACCAAACATTTTGTGAATTTGGTTTGAGCTACCATCCTGAATTATCCCCGTCCCCGCCTGAAAGCTTTCCAGTAAAAGTAATGTTTTTTTTTATTAATAATAAAGTATAAAAATTGAAAATTCAAAATAAGATACTACTTCTTACTCATATTTTTTACACTCTACCCTAAACCCGACTTTCATCAGAGCTTTGGATATTATTAGAGCAGGGTAAAAAAAAAATAGCGGACCATCTGACATATAAAGTGCCACAGAGTGGACCAGCATCCAACACGAACAATGAACAAAAGCTGCAATAATTTTGCTTTAATACAAATTCACTCCTATAGATATTCCTGCAAAGTTAGAATCATAGCAGAAGATTTCTTTGGTGCAATGAAACAGTGAACTTGTTTATAAGGAATACCTTCATGACTTTACCGCACATAATCCTCAGTGAAATTCTTGCCCCCATGTGATTTACAAAACTGAGTCAAATTTTACCTGCCAAATTAATAAACACAAAAAAGCTAACTCTTAACTTCGAAACGCAGAGACTTGACAATACAAAGTATTTTGAATGAGAGTTGCTGTGGAGATGTAATGGATATTCAAAGGTCAGACAAGACTGAAGATGGCTCAACATTCAATTCGGAAAAAAAGTACAATTGGTTGTCAGAAGCTTTTTCGGTTGCAGTGAATGAGGAAGTGCAAAAGCTGTCAAGAGAAAATAATCTAAAACCCACACTTAAAGCCCTCACATTACATTCATCACCACTAAGTAACATTAACACTTCTACAAAAAGAGAGATATTAATATATGAGGGGCTCCATGGCATCACACTTTTCAATATTGTCCTTTAATCTTCAGGATAATTTATGGCTGTAATGGTGCTAGTAAAAATAGTTGCGTAGATTCCAGCTACAGATCCAAGTCCACAGCAGAAAAATGTCTATAATTTGCCTTTAATTACATCTTCCACAGTGAACCATCAGGTTGGCAGTTATTTGGGGAGACTGAATTTTTAGCTTCCAGTTCAGAGTGGTATTGTTTGGGATGCTATTCTGTGTTTTGGTGCTTAGGTACATTGTTGAGAACAGCATAGTGTGACCTTAATTGTGCATTCTACCGGTCCCATCCCTGACCCAGGAACACTTAGTGCTGACACTGAATGAAATAAACAATAAATTGTGAAGTATTTTATTCTCCAGTATGAACATCACTCACCTGCTGGGTGCAAGATATATATTACCTTGCATCTGTTACTGCAGTTATTTGGACTGAGCAATAGTGCTGCCTAGCTTTACAATGAGCTAGCATCATGGGGAGGTGAAAAAAACAATAATGATAACTGGGCTTATAGCGTTAACATTGAATCATTTTTGTCAGCACCATCTTTTTTAAAAATCTACCTTTAGACCATATTTTATTTTTAAATCTGCCCAGTGGGAAGTTAAAAAAATTAAGTTGGATGATGATCCCAATTTGTTAAAAACAAATTTACATCTTTTTTTCATTTCTGGTACACAAATACACTACCTGCTTCCAAAAAGTACTAGTTAAACAGATTTTTATTAGCATTTATATTAGCAATCTGCTAAATCAACAAGCACAGATGGAACAAGGACTCAGACAAGATTCTCCAGAATGGAGCCAGTAATTCACTATTAGGACTGATCTACAATCAAAATCTAATAGTGGGGTCTGGTTGCTATATTAAAGTACTGAAATCTGATATTTTATGGACTTTACGGATCTGGAATTGTAAATATATAACGGGATTGTTTTGAAATCCAGAGGCTTGCAATTATGCAAATGCCTCATCTTCACTAACAAAATCTGCTGATAACTTATTCATGTTGTGTTCTATTAACTACATTGTCCAAGATTTTTTTCCTGAACATAAGGATTAATAATAAGATAACAGACGGCATATATGACTTAGTGATTATCGAAGTATTTCTTGAACTACGAGTAAGGGTGTTTCAAAGTTAATTTGGGAAATAGCTCATTCCATCTTTCTAAAACATATACCATTTGAATATTATGACTGTGCAAGAAAGAGAAATACAGACTAATATTTCAGCTTTCAATAATTTTTCCATGACTAAAAGCTATTATATAGCTCAGTAAAGATTGACTGCTTTGATGTAGAGCCTAAGAAGACATTAAAGACATTTTGCAAGTGAGCTCCCAGTTATACAAATGTCCGATCAATAGAGTTGATGGGCAAAGAAAAGTTAATTGGCGAGGGTTACGTTACTTGGCGAACTGGAGAATTAGTCATCCTGTCCACAAAACAGACCACCTATATAACAGTTTTGGGTGAATAAAAGTTCACCTGACTTAGTAGTCTCAGATTTGCAATCATGGTGGGTGTTGAGGATCAGGGAAATAATAACTATAAAGTTGGGGAGCCCCAGCCTTCTTTAAGCAGAGGCATCACTTAGCTGAAAATAAGGATATATGCCACAGGCAGGCACTCTGCATTCATGGAAATAAATGAAACCCAGTTAGACAAACAAGGCTTGGAAATAACCAAATGCACAAATGTGCTCATTTAAATTTACAAGTAGAGGTGGAAGAGCAGAGTACAAGAGAAAATTATGACATTTTGTTGTTCAGAGTAAAACATTGCTGCAGAGGAAAACAATTTGTTGCAGTATTTACCACATTGCAACTGAGAATGCTAGACAATCTTGGTCAATGTATATTGCATCCTTAGACCTGAATCATGTACTCTTGAGGACAAGATATTGCTGGCCTGTTGCACATGAGCATCTCAGTACACAATTCATAGCACTGCCATTATAAACCTGGCATCATTTATATAACAATATGGTCCTCTGGAGGTGAGGCTGAAAGCAATTGCATAGATTCCAATAATACTTGGAGAATAAATGAAAACAGAACATGCTGGAAACAGGTCAGACAGCATCTGTTGAGCGAGATAAATGCAAAATACTGCGGATGCTGGAAATCTGAAACAAAAACAAAAATAGCTCGAAAAACTCAGCAGGTCTGACAGCATCTGTGGGGAGGAAGACAGAGTTAACGTTTCGAGTCCGTATGACTCTTCATCAGAACGCCGATGAAGAGTCATACGGACTCGAAACATTAAATCTGTTGAGAGAGGTTAGGGATGGGGAACAAAATCTTACCAGTGATGTCCAGTTCCCATGAAAGAATAAGAGAAAAAGAGTTAACGTTTCAGGTCAATGACTTTCCATCGGCATTCCATAGATGCTGCCTGCCCTGCTGTGTGCTTTTATTTCAGATTTCCAGCATCCTCAGTATTTTGTTTTTATTTTATACTTGGATAAAATGTGTTTTGGTGAACAACTGGCTTCAATTAATTATCTTTTATTTTAGAGTTTCAGACCAGTGTTTACTATCACGTTTCTTCTTTCTAACTCCTGAGATAAGATGACCCAAATCTACTTTATTTGCACCACTATTATCAGTAACAAGTTAGCGGTATTATATTGTGCTTACTACTACAACAGATGGCAGCCTTGGAAATCATTTTTTTTAATTCAAGTTACGACACCACATACCAGAAAGTCAGCCAAAACTAGGCAAGGAGAAGCATAACAAACAGATTATAGGATTGTTTTGTTTCTAATATGAAATTGAATCATGGCTTTGCTGTTAAGATATCCACTGATGAAAATGCCCACATTTAACAAAGAAAGGCTTATATTTATATATCTCAGTTCAAAACCACAGGACGTCCCAAAACACTTTACAGCTAATGAAGCACGTTTGATTTGCACTCACTGTTACAATGTAGGAAACCTGGCAGCCAATTTGCGCACAGCAAGCTTCCTCCCACAAACAGCAATGTGATAATGATCAGATAATCTGTCTTTGTGATGCTGATTGAGGGATAAATATTGGCCAGGACGCTGGGGATAACTTGCAGAATATTCTTTGAAAATAGTGCCTTTGGATCTTTTACATCCACCTGAAAGTGTGGCCACAGCTCAGCGTGTCACAGGGCAGGATTTTTCGTCCCTGGGGCGGGCTGTGCCCCCACCCGATCGGGCATAAAATAGCACGCGATGACGTTGGGCGAGTATCCCGATGTCATCGCACACTCGCGTGATATTTCAGTCGGCAGGTACGCGCAAGAGTCGGCAGCAGCCCGACAATTAAGGGGCCTATTAAGGCCCTTAATCAATTCATTTAAATAATCTATTTTTCACTGTCCATCCAACCTTACAGTTGGCAGGTGGGCGAATCAGCCAGGCGACCTTTGGATTTTTTAGGAAACCTCATCCACGGGCGGGATGAGGTTTTCAACATTATTTTTTTTTATTTAAAAAATTTGACATTATTTTTATAACGTTTATGTTCATGTAGTGAGCCTTATGTGGGGACATGTTTAGCACATTTTCAGAATCTTTATTTTTGATTTTAATATTTTTCAGCTCCCTGATGTAGCTTCCTGCCTTCAGGGAGTTTTCAGCGCGCGCTCCCCAGCACATGTACAGATTTTTGCACTCGCACTCCTCCCGCCCCCACCCCGGCAGTGCTGAGTTTCTCAGCACGCCTTTCACGCTGGCTGGCTGTTAATTGGCCAGTCAGTATGAAATCACGATTGGGGGGCCAATCGCGGGCAGCTGACCGTTTCCTGGCCGCTCCCGGACCCCGCCCATCGCCCTGAAAATCCTGCCCATGGAAAAGACGGCACTCCCAACAGTGCAATGCTCCTGCAGTACTGCACTGGAATGTCAGCTTTGGTTTTTTTTGCTCAAATCTCGGAGTAGGACTTGAACCCACAACCTTTTGGTTCAGAGGTTGTTTTTCTATTATTCCTGCCAGTGGACAAGTTCACATTTTCTCCTGCTGCTCTGTCATCTTTGAGTAAGGGCTGCCATTTTGAAATGATAAACCAAAACGGGAGTCATTTTGACTTTGTATTAGTATAAAACACATGATAGCAAAACAGCAGATAATTTTACCTGCTTCTTAATTTTTATTTCCAAAATTGTCTCTACAGAATTTCCATATAGAGCAATAATGTCATTTACTACCTACACTTCTACTGATCCCAAGAAGTAAATGATAGTATCTATTTACAGCTCAATGAAATCATCACTTAACTGCTACTACTAGAATTGGCCAGACCTAGAAATATTATTTGCTTTGATCAGTAGATGCTGATATAAATTTATAAATGTTGATAACTTACTGATAGGGCTCTGGAGAATGATGAAACATTATGGATTACAAAATATTCTGTTTGACTACCCTGCACACCAAGGCTGGAAGGTGCACTGGGGGTGAAGTTGTTCATCAATGGTAGCACAAAATGGTAGAAACAAGGAATGATGGCTTATTTTACACCCCACCTGAGAAAATCTGGTGAAATGTGCAAAAAATGACTAGTGACACATTATTGTCCATTTTGTGCTACTGCCAAAGACCAACTTCGCCCCCGCTAGCTTTGTGTCTTTATACAGGGAAAAACATAACCTTCTGCTATCATTTACTCAAGCCACCTACCAGGTTGCCAAGTTACCCAATGTCAGAGTTCACTTTGCTTAATAGTCCCCAGGTGAGAATCCTGATGGGTGATTCAAAAACAATTTTTCAAATTTACAGCATTTGGGGTGCAATGGGATGGAGGAGGGTGATGGATTTTAGTTTCTAATCCTCCATGAACTGGATGATGATGAACAGACAATGCACCATTGGGTGTGTGGGTTATTTTTGTGTCTCCTGTATTGAAAAACGAGCACTATTTTTGCCATCCTCAGCTCCTCCACTTCTTCTATTCTCACATCCCTGATATTACAACATATAGCGCCTTTAATGTAATGAAACATCACAGCTTCACAGGAGCAATATAAAACAAGAATGCCACTGAGACATGAGGAAATACTAGGACAGATGATCAAATGCTTGGTCAAACAGGTAGGTTTTAAAGGAGTGTCCTAAAGGAGGAAAGCAAGGCAGAGAGGTGCAGGGAGGGTATTCCAGAGCTGACTAGGCAATTAAAGGTATGGTCAGCAACAGTGGAGCAATTAAAATTGGGGGGATGCACAAGAGGCCAGAATTAGAGGAGTGTAGATCTTGGAGGTGGGGTTGGAAGAAATTACAGAAATATGGAGAGGGCAGGGCCATTGAGGGATTTGAAAACAAGGATAAGAACTTTGAATTCAAGCCATTGCTTGACCGAGAGCAGAGGGTGCTGGAGAATGGGACTTGCTGCAAGTTAAAACATGGGCAGCAGAGTTTCAGATGACCTCAAGTTTATAGGGTGCAGAATGTGGGAGACTAGTCAGGAGCACATTAAAATAGTTGAGTCTAAAGGTAACCACAACATGAATGAGGGTTTGAGCAGCACATGAGCTGAGACAGGGGCAAAGTTAAACCAAGTTATGGAGGTGGAAACCGGTGACCTTAGTGATGACACGAGTATGAGGTACATCATTTCCCACCCAATATTTATGATGCACTATCGCTTCCACAAGTATTACAGTCATTCTGCACTTCTTGTATGAGAAATCTACCTTCTAGAGAAAGATAGTTGTTTTTTACCTTTTGATCCGTCCCTTTTGTACATTCCCAGCATCTTTACACCTCTTGTATTTACATATTCACAGACAGGCTCTTACATTTTCATAATTAGCATGAAATGCCAATGCTGATCTGCCTATGCAGAGTGTTACTACCATGTTTGGGTCCCTCTACATGTAAATATACATCTCAAAGTGGGTATGCAACTTATGGGCAACTTAATACTTCTCCTTTATTGCCCCACATTTGTGGGGCTGACGTTGCCTCATTCCATTGTAGCCAGAGCATCCCGAGCAATCATTTCTCTTCTCCACTCATGCACCAACGCCTCACAAGTTCCCCAAAGATGCATTCTTGGTCCCCTAAATTTTCATGGTGCTCCTTGGAGACATTACCCACAGACATGGGGTCAGATTCAATGGACTGGATTTTCTCATGCAAGGGCAGGAAACAAAGGTCAGAACTGTTTCTGGGTCCTGAACTTGCTCCTCGAGGGGAGCAGTCACCCCATTGGGATTTTCATGGACATACCCCCTTTGGCATGGATACAAGTTCTCTATCCAATTAAAGACAGTGGGCAGGCTCTTGAAGCTAGAGGGCTAATCAGAGGCCTTCCAATTTGAGAGAGAGGCAGCATGCTATAGTGGAACATAACAGAGAGGGCACTCTCTCCAACTGTTTTTACATCTTTAATTTAAAAAACAGATTCATCAGCCAGGCCACCACTATGGCTAAGGTTAGGGCAGGAATTCCTCTACAGGCGGCCTGTATTGTTCTTGCACCCAGATAGGCAGGAAGAGCCTCTGGGCCTGCCTAAAGTGCTGGTCCCCCAACCTATCACTGGGTGTTCACCTCCAGACACCTAAACTGACCTCTGTCAGTGCAGGAACCTGGAAAGCAATTGGAAAATCCCAGTTAGCTCCTTTAATTGGACTCAATTAGGCCTTCATGAGCCTGATCAGCCCTGCTAGTCCCAATCCTGCCTCCACAAAAATGGCCCAGAGGTGGGATGGAATCAGAGAACTGGCACGTCTGCTGGTGGGGATAATTTTTGGCACTCACGCCTCCAACTCCAGCCTAGGCTGGGGCCAAACATCCAGCACAATCTTTATGTTAATGACATGCAGCCCCATCTTTTCACCACCTTATTTGGCTCCACCAGTGCTTGTCCAGCATCCAGTTCTAAATTATCCATATCTTTGCCCAATTAAACATTGGGTAGTTCGAATCAAAATCCTAGGACTCTTTACTTAATGGCACTGTGAGTGTATCTATAATACACAGACAATAGTGGTCAAAGAGGCCTTCACCATCACCTTCTCAAGGGCAATTAGGGATAAACAATAAACACTGACCTTGCCAGTTTCCAGTAACACCTATATCCAATGAGCAAGAAATAAAACAAAATAGTCTGAAGACATTGTCTTTGGTCCTTGCTACAAATTCCAGACCCCCATCGTTGCCTCCATCCCCCTCTTCTCCACACCATCCTCAACTGCTAACTCGGGCTAAACTAGACATTATACAACTTATATCCCACTCAATCCCAAGCTAAGCTACCACCCCCATACCCTCTCCATCACAAAGATTCCCTACTTCCACCTATATAATAGTGCCCACCTTATTAATGCCATTGAGTCTGGAGGGAACAATGGGGTACAGCTTGACTTTGTGTGATAATGCAAAACAGGTGATAATGAATGGACAGCCTATTTTACATCTCTCAATTTTCATTCCCTTTTTAAATAAAAATCAAGAAGGATGTAAAAAAGGCAACTGATTCATGATCACCTGTTTTACAGAATTGCAAGTCACAGGCTACTCCAATTATTCCCATATTCTTGTTGCTGCCCTCCATAAACTTCAGTTCATCTAAAACTCTGGTATCTGTACCCTCTGCCACAGTTAGTTCCACTTCCCCATCATTTCCAAGCTCTCTGACCTACACTGGCTCTCAAGTACTTCGATACCTCAAGTTGAAATGTTATCCCTAAATTTCTCAATGGCCTCACCAACCCCCACCATCACCAACCCCTCCCCCACAGATAAATAAGCTCCTACATTCCTCTGACTCCTGTTTTTACATGACTCCTCCCTCATCTATCATCATCAAGCAAGTCTTCAGCCCACCCTCCAGACCCTTCGCAAAGTCATCTGTTCGACCAAACGTTTGGTCACCTCTGTTAATCCCTCCTTCTTTAGTGAAATAGGCAAAAGTGCTGCCATCAAGTCAAGGCTGACACTAATGGTCATATTTAATATTTCAGAGTTATTTTACAGTTGTAAGGAACTTGCAAGGTTTTTATGTCCAGTGTAATGGAGATACAGTTTGAAAATTTTCAGGACTGCAATTTTGGCAACAAGAATATGCAGTAACAAAATTTCATTGAGGTATAATAAAATGCCACTGCTCTGCTTAGCATAGCCCAATGAGATTTTCCTTGACACAAGTCCCAATATATCGCTTTTTAATTTATTTTTACATCAGCATTTTCATTTTTCATTTGAGCTGCAAACTGACAGTTCTGCATTCTAGATAAGTCTCTTGATCCAATTGGTATGATTTAATCCAACAAATCAAAGACTAGAATTAAGACACCAAATAAAACTCAAAACATCCTTTGGGATTCAATTCATGTTATTGGGATCTGTACTCACATCAAATGGTGTTAAGCAATTGTTGTATGTGTTCTACATCCTACAACATCTATATTTCTCTTGATAGTTTCAATTAACTTACGGTAATGAGTTAGCGACTCAGGGAAAAGGAGGAGAATGTTCAAGCAGGGGGATAACAAAATGCTCAGAATTACCTATGAGCTTGAGTATTGCTGTTTCGTGTTGCTCCACTGTAACCACCAACAAGCCCTATACACCAAAATGTGTGGTGTTATGCCTGCATTGCATGGCTAGGCTATGAATTTGGCAGCCACGCCACTCCAAGAGATAATGCCACTCAGCTGCGCAGAGTGTAGGTTAGCATATGGAGCTGGATTTGAACTTGGCTTGACATCTGCCAAATGCCTTTATTCCATTGACGCTAAAACCTGCAGGATGTAGGAATACATCAACATCAACCAGTTGTAAGAATATTGATATGTTTTGACATTACTTTTGTTTCTGATAAAGATGAGACAGTGATGTAGACAGAATTGGTTTAAATCGTGCTCTCGAAAAGCATGTCTATTGCCCTCAATGATGCAAAGATACGTAAGCTTTTGAAATGCTTGCTTTTCATCACCGCAGGTAGTAGTGTAAGGGCAGATAATATAAAAAGGTAATACATTGCTATGAGAGTACACACATCAAAAGGTTGGTTTACAACAAATCCATGGATTGGGAAAAGCAATAAATGAAAGTAACGGTATGGTTTGCCTTATCTAAAAGTCGTGGGACCTCTTATCTCCATTTAGTAATCTGTCCAAGCAAAAGAATGGTCAGAAAACATCAGAAAGGGTTGTGTCCAACAGGGAGAAAGTGGTACAAGGAAATGCCTTCGAGATCCTATGCTATAAACAAACTTGTTGAAGTCATCTTTACAGGTCCCCATTAAATCCACGCAGAGTGATCTTTGGATATGGGGCTATTGTCTGCTATTCTGTATTTAGATTAGGGTGTTGAAGATTATTGTTTTGTCAATAATAACTGAAATGAATAAATGTACCACTGTCTCTAATTGTACAAATCTGTTTAATGTGGAAACGACTTTATCCAACACCGGTGACGACAGATGCTGATCCAATCAGGTCAGCAACAGTGGAAGGTCAATCAATAAAAAGTACCTGGATGAGCACTTGGCCCGTCATAACATTCAAGACAATGGGCCAAGTGCTGGTAAATGGGATTAGGTAGGTAGGTCAGGTGTTTCTCACGTGTGGGTGCAGACTCAATGGGCCGAAGGGCCTCTTCTGCACTGTGAGATTCTGTGAATTTGTGTTGAATCTGTAAGTACAAGTGCCATTGTAAAAGTATCTCCAACACCTCTAGATGATTACCCAGTCGGCCACCCAAGGTCCCTTGCAAGCTTTCATCAGCCCACAACGTTAAGGAGTTGACCTTGATTGGAAAAAAAAATGGGGAATTCTTCCGTGGGCCCAAGTCCTTGGCCTGAACCCACAGGGTAGAGGCTACTGCCGCTCACCTGCCTCAAACTCACACTTCCAGTACCACATTACAGCCAAATTCATTTGGGCAAGGGGGAACTCAGATGCCGTGTGTCCTGCAGCCACGGCTTCACTCCAACTCCACCCTCCCTGATGGCATTTCTTTTGCATGGGCAAGCACCTTACAAGGCAGGTGGAAAAATTCCGGAAATTATGGAGAACCAGCACAAAGAAGTCTGGTTTCTGCCAAAGTTATGCTATATGTCCAGTGGAACCCTTGCAGATTTTCCAGACTGATATTATGGATGGCTTTGTCTCAGTGTCCTACTTTCTTCGAAACTTAGTGGCTGAAATTTTAATCTACATAATTTTTTTTTAAATTATGGGATGTGGACATCACTGGCTAGGCCAGCATTTATTGCCCATCCCTAATTGCCCTTGTTGAGAGGGCATTTAAGGGTCAACCACATTGCCACCACCTCCCTCCCCACACACTTAATTCATCTCCCTCCTTCATGAGAAAAAGATGAGAGGCGGCCTCAACCCCAGATGAGCTGCAAGTTTCTTTCTGATGGGGTCACATTAACCCTACATTTCTCTCCCTAAAGATGCTGCAGGACCTGCTGAGAGTTTCCAGAATTTTCTGTTTTTATTGTAGCTGAGGAGAGGAGCAGGACCTTGGCACCCCAACTTCCGACATTGGCTGGATTCCGGACCCCAGACACTCGGGGGGCATTCCCTGCAGTGCACCCAGTCCCACCAGTAGAGGTTGTGCGCTCAGGAGGACACTGGACAGGAAACTGGGCAGGAAACTCAGTTGGACCTGTGGGCCTGCGTCAGGGTGAGAAGTGATGCCCTCAGCAGGCTGGGTGTGAAACCTGAAGCCTGGAGTGTAGGCTGAGGAAGTTGGGGAAGCCAGAAGTCTCAGGGAGAAAGAGAGAGAGGAGAGCAGGAAAGCAACATGGAGCAAGACCAGAAGCAGCAGCAGAAGCCCGAGACTGGTAAGTCACAGCATTGAGGAGCCAAGGCCAGGAATAGGGAAGACCAAAGTCTCTGGCGATGGCTAAAGTACCAGGAAGCAACAGTGGAGTGGGCAAACAGCTGCTGGAGATCTCAGTGGACCACCTGGACAGCGTCCGAGTTCAAGAGGCCATGAGGAGGGAAAGATCCCCTCTGGTTGACGTGGTCACGGGAAGTTTGTAGTAGCAGCTCCGCCAACTCAACTCCGCTACTCGGCTGATTAGATATCAGGATTTAAGCTCGACGATCTCCCTTGTGGATCTGGGGCATCGGCCATGAATGTCCAATGTAGATAGTCCATTCCTCTGAGTTAAGCTTTTCCATTAATGTTTATAAAGATTTAATGCCAGTGGGATAAAGGGTATGCGTTAGAACATTTGTGCAGTCCATGTGCTCAAGTCGCACATTACATGTTGGCCTAGAGCATACTCTGGAGGTACCCCATGGGAATTGCCTGGGAAGGTTAAACTTCTGATGGGAAATTACTTTGCACCTGGATCCCTCCAATATTTAAACCCGGAGACTTTGGATGGTCTGACTCTCTTAGCAGAAAGGCCCCAAGTTACTTCCAGGGTATGACCCCCCAACCCAGAACGGAAGTTCTAGGCCAATGTCCCACCCCTCGCCTCGCCACTGCTACAGGAAATGTTAGGTGGATTAAAACCACTTGTAACTCCAACTATAGTACTGAACGCCCCCACCCCCCACCCCCCAACCCCGACTACCCTACTGGAGCCCCCAACTACCCTTCTCACCCCCCAATTAATCCTTCGACTACTCTCCTCAATTACCCACCCCCCAACTACCCTCACAGTAACCCCCCCAACCCCCGATTATCCACCCCTCCCCCTGACCACTCAACACCCCCAATCACCCGAGCCCTCCCTTCTCCCGACCACACATCATTACCATCAGTATTAACATGAACAATTGGTCAAAATCCTCTTTGTATGTTTCCATATGTTTGATTTTTCATCAATTTAGTTTTATACAACATACAAGGATAGTCTTCCCCTTCTCTTGTCCTAAAATTGACTTAAAACATTATAACATCCAAAAGGTTTTAGATTTTCCTAGTTAAAGATACCTTCATTGTCATTTTCTGGCATTAGCCAACAGAAATTACATATAATACTGAGCAGTATAGAAAAGATAAATCAAGCGCATTATTTTAAGTAAACCCTCAGCTGAAGGACAAATGGAAAGAGGTATAAACTGTCAAAAGACATCTTCTGACCTGATGTCAGAAAGCACTTGTTTATGTGAAGGGTAATAAATACTCTGGGATGGTCTTTGAGGCAGGGTGTTAACAAGAACTCAGGAATCATTCAGAGTGCAGTGATGGAAAATCATCAATGAAAGAATGAATGCTATAGACGGAATGCCCTACTCATCTGTACTTCATGCTTGTGATCTTTGTATCACAAGTAGCATGGCCACAAGCACTTCACAGCTGAGCCTAATCTTGTCTGAAGTCTATTCTAGTTTGTTAGCAACTGAACTTAATAACAAGCACCCCAACTGTTTCAGCATAGATCAAATATAGGCTTGGCTGTCTGGTTTATCTATTCACTAATAAGCCCACTGAGCAAGGTGCTGAACTTTTCTTTTAAGAAGCCTTAACAAATATCTATTTGGGGGTGACGCATTTTTGTTAAAATTATTTTTAAACAACTATTTCTGTCATACTTATTTTCTGACATTTATTTCTTTTCAATCTTTGAGGGAAATAAAACAATAAATCAGCCATGATTTTCTGCTCTTGATCTCTAACCAATGATCCTGCTGGAAGATGCTCATATTTGGACCTCCTTTGGCTTTGCATATTTTTCTTCATTGTACAATTCAGATACATCACATGCTTCATCCATTCTATCTGTTCCCTTTCACTGTTTTTGCCCATCTCAGTGGGTTTAAGTTCAAATCAAAAACCACGGAGTTTTTCCCTTTCTCCCCACCAACTAACCATCCCTCCAGGTTCCTGCCAATATAACCATTTTTTAAATAACTAATGACAGGACATTGTTGCAGAATCCTCTTATATTTACTAGTCTCAATGGGAAGTCAATTCTATTAAGTGATTCATATGAAGTCTGCAATTTTAGAAGGTCTATATTTATGCAACATTCCATATTTTAATTTCCCTCTATTAAACACAGTTACTAATCATCATTTAGTCAAACCTACCAAGATCTTGTTGCCAAAATTCTGTGAAACAACTTGTGTCTGTGTTCAATGGAAGGCTTGTCTGAAATGTTTGTGCTTGTCTGAAATGTTTGTGGTTGTAGGCTTAAACCATTAGAGAAATAATTGTAATCAGTAATTCAAAGCTCTTGTGCCAGAATGCTATTAGTTATCCCTCAGTATCTAGCCTAAGTCACTTGAAAAATAGCAGGTGTTATGGACAGGAGTGGGGGGGTTAATATAAACAGGGCTAATTTCTCCTCTCACCACCCAGCTATAAACAGAAAGATGTGTTGATTTGCCTCCCCCTTTATAAGCGGTAGCATATTTCCCTACTCCTCGGTTTTGGTATGATCCAAGCTAGGAGGTCTATGTCACTTGACTCCCATCTTTCCACTCTGGCTTTGACAAGGGATGTGTATCCGTCGAGTGAGTCCCCAAGATGTTTAAATATCTCAACCCATTCAGATTTGAAAAGGAAGGTTATGGGGCCTTTTATTTCAGCAGACAAGCAGGTTCCAGTTGGCCAGCCGGGTTATGAAATGCAAATGGCTTTTGGTATAGCTCTCTTTGAATTTAGTCCGTGCAGCCCACAGTGGGGTTATTAGTGTCTATTCAGGGATAATGAGGTGCAAGTTTCTCTCAAACTGCCATGTTCAATGGTCACAGACAGACAGAGATTCAGTTTTTGAGATAGCAATGAGAATATATCTAAATATATTTTATCTAAAAGATTATACAGAGTGGAGTCTTAGTCTCCTCACACAAATCAGAGTCTCATTACAGCACCTAGTGTTTTTCTCACATCTTTTTGCTCAGGCAAAGGCTGGCTTTCAGAAGCAAATTGGTGATTTCAAATACAAATCCCAAGGTCCATTCACACGAGGCTTGAACAGTGATTTCCAGAAACTAAACAATGCAGATTCTTCTTTTAATCATTTATCATATTTTCCCTGACATAAATAAAAACCATTAAGTGGGAAAGATTACGATATATACACAAACAAATACACACTTGGACAACCACAATGAACTGTCCATTGTGTTTTTAGTAAAGGGAAGTTCAGATGTTGCTTTGTAAGAGAAGGACCTCTGCCTGTACAACACAACACGTTTGGATGATGAAGTGAGAATACACAGCAGCTATCTGAGCTACATACACGCCCTGCCCTGGCATATCAGCTTGCCAAATTTAAGAGGTCTGGATAGAGGGAGGGCATATCACAGTGTTCTGAATTAAAGCAAAAATAGACTATCTGAGCTCCATATTAAAATTGGTTTGATTAAGACTGACTGCTGATGGCCAATGCAGGCAGTAGTTAGAAAACTGCAAGTTAATAAATCCCAGGAACTGCAAAACCATAAAGCAAAATTTATGTTTGCGTTTGGAAAAGAAAAAGGGCTCAGGAAGGAATGGTGCCACAGTAAAACAGGAATGCTGAGAGTTATTGGGGAATTGCTCATCGAGAGGGAAGATGCATACATGAAGAGAAATAAACATTTACATTGTAAGTAAAAATTAAATGTTAATAACCATTGAAGTAACAACTGTCAGGTGTCAACATTTCATCAATTGTTTTTATTCAGTATCTTCATATGCATCAGTAAATACATTGTCATGTCCACCTGTGGATTAAAAAGTAAATGTACACAGATAAGCATGCACATTCATATATAGTTAAATACATACACCTAGAAATATATTACATCTATACAGACATATGTGTATACATACACAATATCACAGCTTGTGTCATGAAGTGATTTAGATTAAACATTCCCTCCAGATATTTTGCACCTTACCTGCTTCCTCCATCCCCAGTCCACCACCCCACCAAACCCAGTTCTCACTTTATACATCTGATGTCAAAAATTATCACAAGTCAATAATACAAATAAAAGGGACCAGGAAAAGAACATATCCAGAGTCATATAGGTCTACAGCACAAAAAAAAAACCCTTTGGCCCACCAAGTCTGCGCCGGTCAAACAAGTACCAAACTATTCTACTCCCATTTTCCAGCACTAGGCCCAGAGCCTTGTATGCTATGGCATCGCAAGTGCACATCCAAATACATCTTAAATGTTATGAGGGTTTCTGCCTCTACCACCCTTTCAGGCAGCGAGTTCCAGACTCCCACCACCCTCTGGGTGAAAAAATTCTTCCTCACATCCTCTCTAAACCTCCTGTCCCTTACCTTAAATCTATGTCCCCTGGTTATTGATCCCTCCACCAAGAGGAAAAGTTCCTTCCTGTCTACCCTATCTATGCCCCTCAATTTTATACACCTCAATCATGTCCCCCCTCAATCTCCTCTGCTCCAGGGAAAATAACCCCAGTATATCCAATCTCCCCTCATGACTAAAACTCTCCAGTCCAGGCAACATTCTCTCCTCTGCATTCTCGCTAGTGTAATCACATCCTTCCTATAATGCAGATTCCAGAACTGCACGCAATACTCTAGCTGTGGCTTAACCAGCGTTTTATACAGTTCCAGCATAACCTCCCTGCTCTTATATTCAATACCTCAGCTAATAAAGGCAAGTATCCCATATGCCTTCTTAACCACCTTATCTACCTGTCCCATTACCTCACACTTATCCGGATTAAATTCCATTTTCCACTGATCAGCCCACCTGACCAGCCCATCTATATCCTTCTGTAATCTAAGGCTATCCTCCTCACTATTTACCACCCCACCAATTTCTGTGTCATCCGCGAACTTACTGAGCAACCCTCCTACATTCAAGTCTAAATCGTTTATATATACCACAAACAGCAAGGGACCCAACACCGATCCCTGTGGAACCCCAATGGACACCCAGGCATCTAGTCACAAAAACACCCATCGACCATCACAACCTGCTTCCTGCCACTCAGCCAATTCTGGATCCAATTTGCCAAATTGCCTTGGATCCCATGGGCTCTTACCTTTGTTATCAGTCTCCCATGCAGGACCTTATCAAAAGCCTTGCTGAAGCCCAAGTAGACTACGTCAAATGCATTGCCCATCTACATACCTGGTCACCTCTTCGAAAAATTCAATCAAATTGGTCAGGCATGACCTCCCCTTAACAAAACCATGCTGACTGTCCTTGATTAATCCCTGCCTCTCCAAGTGTAGATTAATTCTGTCCCTCGGAATTGCTTCCAACAATTTCCCCACCACTGAGGTTAGACTGACTGGCCTGTCACTCCTTGGTTTCTCCCTTCTTCCCTTCTTGAATAACGGTACCACATTGGCTGTCCTCCAGTCCTCTGGCACCTCTCCTGTTGCCAGAGAGGTACTGAAAATTATTGCCAGCACCACTGCTATCTCCTCCCTTGACTCACTCAACAATTAGCCAATTTGTTAAGATTTTAATTCCTCCTAAAAAAGGATTAAGGAAAGGCTCTTAATTAGGAATTACATGGGCAGTATGATCTTAAAATAGATTAGCTAAAGACAACAGCTCGTAGTAACAAGGATGTATTTCTTATGAGCGCCTGTAGCAGTTATGATGAGATTAAGATAAAAGCTCAAAATGTTAACTCTGTTTCTTTCTCCACAGATGCTAACAGATCTACTGAGTTTGTCCAGCATTTTCTGTTTTTATTTATTTTTTTTAATGATGAGAACAACCTTAACTCCCTCAAATATTTTATTCCTTTTACAAATGTTTTTATTATGGAAACAATTGATTTAAATTTGTTTGCAATTTATGTGCTTTCACTTGTAATACCTCAAACTCCTCTGACATATGTTTGGGTGACACTTGAAGTTCAATATGCTAAGTGATGTACTTGAGATAATTACTGCCTATAAAGTAAGGAATTAGTTATGAGCTGAAACATAGTACTGTCTTGCTCGACTCACTCATCCTAAGACATATTAGATACTCCTTTGAGTACTGAATGACTATTGCAGCTTTCAAATTACTATTAATGTTCGTACAACTTCATAAATGAATTTCAACTGAATTTCTAATTCTCAACATTGTATTGTGCTGAGTGGTGCACATAAATTATGGAAGAAGCAAATGGATTAATTAAGAGATAGACATGTCTATCAGCTGAGGCGATTAAAGAGATCATTGATAAATGATCAGTTTTTTTGGATTCCTTTTCTTTTGTAGTTAGAGCCAGTTAGGAGTGCCAGTCTGTATCCATTTTCTTCAGGTGTTAATTATTTACATGTACAGTTTCCATTAATCTTTCTAGCCCTCTCTATGTTAAACAATTTTAATTCTCCATTTCCTTCAATGCAAAACTGAAGGTTTCCTATGTCACTGTTTTTGTTTGAAGTAAATTCATAACACAACTTCTGGAAAAATAGGCCCTGCCTAACAAATTTGAAGGGTTTTTTTTTTGAGGAAGTCATTAGGACTGTGATGAGGTTATTTTAGGTTGACATTGTCTGACTGGACATTCAGAAAGCTTTTGATGATGCTCCTCACATGAGTACTTCACAAGATGGAGTCTCATAGTAGGAATCAGAAATGCTGGATCAGGAATTGGCTCCAATCCTACAGCCAAGAAGTTGTAGTCAATAGATGTGGCTCCGCTTGGAGCCATGTTACTAGTGGTGTCCCATAGGGCTTGCCCCATGGACCTAATTAATGACATGGACTGGGATGTTGGAAGCGTGGTAATAAATTTGCAGGTGACACCAAAATATATGCAATGGTTGAGATTACAGAATAATGCAATACAATCCAAATAAAATTAGATGTGCAAGGGAAGTGGGCCACACATAAGCAAATGGCGATTCATTTAGGTAAATGGAGTGTCATGCACGCTGATACAAGTATAATTTTTGTACCGTAGCATTTAACATTTGCAGGGAACAATACTTTGGCAGGAAGTATAAAAAAGCAGAATATTATTTAAATGAAGAGAGACTGCAGAATGTTGCAGTACAGAGGGATCTGGATGTCCTTGTACATGAATCACAAAAAGTTAGCATGCAGGTCCAGCAGATATTAAGAAGGTAATTGGAATTTTGGCCCTAACTGTATTCAGGGTTAAGGGCTCATTCGGAGAGCAGGTGCAGACACGACGGGCTGAATGGCCTTCTCCTTATGCTGTAGCGATTCTGTGCTTATGTGAAAGACAGGCTTAAGAATTGTTTGTGGAGGTTTGGAGAAAAAAAGGGACGAGTAAGGGTGCAATCACAATGCACACTCCTATATCTTCTGTAATGAAACAAGTACCAAAGGAAAAGCACTTCAAATCCAAGTTTGCCATCAAGGAGCTGTTGAAAATGACTGACATGATCTCTCTTATGGTTAAAACTGATCAAGGAGGCAAAAACAGGATTGCCCTAGGCAAAGAATGATTTGGGTTCAGCTGAAGAAGATAATGAGGATGCTGTGAGTAGAACTTCCTGAAGAACAAACTGGAGGAGTTATGTTGTTTTGCTAAAGAAAACCGGCGAGGAATGAAGGTTCTGTGAAAGCCTATCCTAGAATATATCAGTGACAAGATCTTCCCTAAACTAGGGAGATAAGAGAACATCTGTGGCATTTTCCTTCCTGGACGTAAAAGTGTCACTTTAGAAAGTGGCTGGCTGAAAAAGGCCCAGTTTAACTCTTGTCTATCTGGCAGGAAATAGACAGGTAGTTAAAAGATAGCCACAGCCATTTACCCCAAATCAATCCTATGCCTTCATGCAGGTTACAATTTTAACCTGCTCTTTTGGTTTCTTTACAGCTTTATGGTATTTTCTGATGAATAAATCGAGGGAAAAAACAGTTCAGACACTGACCCAAGAGTGTTGTAATATTTTAGCAGCCGAATATTAACCAAATGAAATTAATTCTGAAGGGAAAATATACCATTATACTTATGGGAAAAGTTGGAGTGATAGCACATGAAATGTTTCAAAGGGTCAGAGTAGTAGGGTATTCACAATATTCCTCATTAATGTGAAGTTGTTTTAATCTCTGCAAAAGAAAAGGAATTTGCCTCTGGCTGATCAGCAAGCTCTTTTTTTTAAATCTACTGTGGAACATTTTTCTGCCACATTATTACCTGATTGAAGTTTAAGTTTTTCGTTTGACAAGGTTATTTCTACTTTAGTGTCAAGTTCTACCCAGTTCTCGGAATTAAATAAAGCAGCTTCCATTGCAATTCTTTAAAATAAACTATTCCTAATTTAAGACTTTCCCCACATAAAAGTGGCAAGTTAATGAGCCAACTACTTTAATTCTTCATTAAGTTAGCCACCTAGAATATGAAGCACTTTGATCTCATTCCATAGATCATTGTAAATCCACAAGCTCCTCAGTATTTCAGGTTGAAGTTCATAACAACCATTACACATTAGGTGCAAGCACTTTGACTCATTTAAAAAAATCTTTATTACATGGATATTTGTGTGTTTCTTCTGCATCTGCAGTTAAAGTTATGGTGACGTTAACTAGGCACCTTATAAAATAAACTGACATTTTAATCTTCCGAATACTAGAAGACCTTCCTAGGTTATAAACTTGCATGGATTTCCTGACACTTATAATTTGGTAGATATTTTCTACAAGCTGCAAGAGAGTTGCAAGAACCAAAAGCTTTCTTAATTTGCACAATTTTCACACTCTTGGACTAAACAAAATTAAAATGTTCCACCTTAATTACTATCTTCTTTGTGCAAGAGGACAGGCCAGTCCAACCCAAGCATATTGCCATGGATGCTACAGTCACACTTGCTAACTGGCCTGATGTGAGCTGTTTAATTTTCTCTTCGTGAAGGCTGCTGGAAGAGAGAGGCTGAGCCCTTGTGCAAATGACAGTAAAGGCGGAAATTAGAATCCTAGTCCTCCAATGGGTAATTTGTTCTTATATTGCAACCTATAGCAATAGGGTGTAGTTGACCTTCTATTTGATGACCACTGTGCTGATTGGCAGGAACAATGTAATTGTAGACCTTTTTTAGACATGTGTATGTTGTTTCAGGTGCTGTTTCTCCAGTATAACCTTACTCCTGGCCCTTTACTCTGACAAGAGCCACTGGGATAAAAAAAAAGCAATGGCACATCACCCAAACCGCTCCTCCCACTACCAAGCATTTGAAATTTGAGTTGGAAAATATTGCAACAAGCTCCATTTTATTTCTAGAGATGTGTAAAATTGCTCTTTAATACTGGAGCAACACAGACCCCCATTACTAAATATCTGCAAGGTGATGCATAATTTTTATAATCGCTGTTCCCATCTTGGACAAGTCAAGCTGGAATTTATACTCAGACCACGCATCACATGATTAGATGCTACCAGTTGAGATATGAAGATCTGATATGCACGTGTACTTTTTTGCTTCAGGACTGACAAGTGATTTGCAGTTTTTGAGACAGTCCTTTTTATATTTTTTTTTCCAGAAATCCCTGCAGAGATTGAGCTTATTGTCTCCAATTATGTCAATTTGGGAGAACCACAGGCTTATCTTTCTAATTTCCTTCAGCCACTTCATGAATTCTTCTCAAAACAATGATCTGAATAATATCGCAACTAATTTTTTTTTCCTCCCACTAGTATAAGCCTTCACCTAATTTCTGGTATTAACCTTTTCAAATCTGACAATCAGCCTTGCCACAAATTTACCAGCTATTTTATGGACATGTACGTCCCCCTATATCCTCCAGTGCTCCTTTGGCTTGGTATCTTTTAATTTGCCTCAGTTGGAATTTTACAATGTTTGTGTTTAAGAATGTTCCTTGCTGCATTTATTCTGTAATTTTGCTTACTGGGTATTCTAATTGGGATATTTCCTCTGCTGTTTCATTGGTGCTCTGCTCATTAGGGTGCAAGCAGAGAAATTATAGCTTTCCCCCCCACAATAACACATCTCACTGTTCAGTGTTAAAACAAATGGATAAAACTCTGTTGTTTGCTTCATATCATACATCACAATGTGGAATTTTCTAAAAACCCTTTGTGGAAAAAAAAATTCCCTGGCATGACTGATGCTTGAGAGTTTAGCTATGCTTTAGCAAATTAATAAAACGAGGAAAAGAATTGATGTTCGATTTTAAAAGCGTTTCATATGGATGACTGTCAGCATAGGATGTGTTGGCTTATCCCTTGATTTTTCTCCCAGTACACTACAAAAACTCACTTATATAGCTAACACGGGCAGACATGCACCTTGAAACATTGCACTTATTTTGGCAGCTCAAGAATAAGCTTGAATTTAGTTATGCAAATATTCCATAACGTCTTTCATCAATAGATGTCTGCAAGCAGGAGGATAATTTAATTACTTGAATTGCTGTTCAACTAATCAAATTCCAACCCCACCACCATACTCCCAGCCCCCACCACCGCCCCACAAAGTTCCCAGAAGATCAAATGGCCTGTTTGTGTTGGACAATTCTTTGCCCACATCAATTTATTCCTGTTCGGGCAGGGTCGGCGTATGGGGGTGGTTGTTTGTGGTAGCAGGACTAAGCTGGTGTCTTGATCCAGTGCTGCAGTATTAGAAAGATCGAGCTTTGAGTACATTAAAACCTCTCCCAATCACTATTGCTTGCACAGATGACACTGGTAATTACCATATAGGTAAGGCTTTCCCAGCAGCGCCCTATTTAAATGATGGTAGTGGCATATCTTCCAAAGGAGGCTCCATAAATATCCCCATCCTCAATGATGGGGGAGCCCAGAACATCAGTGCAAAAGACAAGGCAGAAGCATTTGCAACAACTTGCAGCCAGAAGTGCCAGGTGGATGATCCATCTTGGTCTCCTCCAGAGGTCCCCAGCATCACAGATGCCAGTCTTCAGCCAATTCAATTCACTCCACGTGATATTAAGAAAGGGCTGAAATATTGGATACTGCAAAGGCTATGGGCCCTGACAACATTCCGGCAATAATACTGAAGACCTGGGCTCCAGAACTTGCCATGGCCCTCGCCAAGCTGTTCCAGTACAGCTACAACACTGGCATCTACCCAGCTATGTGGAAAATTGCCCAGTTATGTCCTGTACACAAGAAGCAGGACAAATCCAACCTGGGCAATTACTGCCCCATCAGTTTACTCTCCATCATCAGTAAAGTAATGGAAGGGGTCATCAATAGTGCTATCAAGTGGCACTTGCTTAGCAATAACCTGCTCACTGATGCCCAGTTTGGGTTCCGCCAGGGCCACTCAGCTCCTGACCTCATTATAGCCTTGGTGCAAATATGGACATGAACTCCAGAAATGAGGTGAGAGTGACTGCCATTGACATCAAGGTCACATTTGACTGAGTGTGGCATCAAGGAGCCCTTGTAAAACTGGAGTCAATGGGAATCAGGGGGAAAACTCTCCACTGGTTGGAATCATACCTAGCACAAAGGAAGATGGTTGTGGTTGTTGGAGGTCAGTCATCTCAGCTCCAGAACATCACTGCAGGAGCTCCTCAGGGTGGTGTCCTCAGCCCAACCATCTTCAGCTGCTTCACCAATGGGCCTTCCTTCCATCATAAGGTCAGAAGTGGGGACGTTCGCTGATAATTGCACAATGTTCAGCATCATTTGCGACTCCTCAGATACTGAAGCCGCCCATGTCCAAATGCAGCAAGATCTGGACAACATATAGGCTTGGGTTGACAAGTGGCAAGTAACATTCATGCCACACAAGTGCCAGGCAATGACCATGTCCAATAGGAGAGAATCTAACCATCATCCCTTGACGTCCAATGGCATTACCATCACCAAATACCGCACTATCAACATCCATTGACCAGACACAAGTGCCAGGCAATGACCATGTACAATAGGAGACAATCTAACCATCATCCCTTGACGTCCAATGGCATTACCATCACCAAATACCGCACTATCAACATCCATTGACCGGACACTCAACTGGACTAGCCACATAAATATTGTGGCTACAAGGGCAGGTCAGGGGTTAGGGATCCTGTGGCGAATAGCTCACCTCCTGACTCCCCAAAGCCCGTCCACCATCTACAAGGAACAAGTCAGGAGTGTGATGGAATACTCCCCACTTGCCTGGATGAGTGCCTCTCCCACAACACTCAAGAAGCTTGACACAGTCCAGAACAAAACAGCCCACTTGATTGGCACCACATCCACAAACATTCACTTCCTCCACCACCGACACACAGTAGCAGTGTGTACCATCTACAAGATGCATTGCAGGAATTCACCAAGGTTCCTTAGACAGCACCTCCCAACACCCACAACTACTACCATCTAGAAGGATAAGGGCAGCAGACACATGGGAACACCGCCACCTGGAAGTTCCCCTCCATGTCACTCACCATCCTGACTAGGAAATATATTGCCGTTCCTTCACTGTCACTGGGTCAAAATCTTGGAACTCCTTATTAGCACTGTGGGCGTGCCTACACAACATGGACTGCAGCGATTCAAGAAGAAAGCTCACCACCATCTTCTCAACCAGGGATGGGCAATAAATGCTGGCCTAGCCAGCGAAGCCCACATCCCGTGAATGAATAAAAAAGATATTAGTCACGGTTAGTCAGAGAAAAGTGTCATCTTATCTTTGAATAGTATCACATTACCTCTAGGTTGTAATTGCAATTGGCGTTTGTTAATGGCAGAGATTGTGTTCAGGTGGAAGGCTATAGTAGCAGGGTTGGAAGTATAGCTGAATGGAAGAGCGCTTCTGGTGAGAAATGGAGGAAAGGTTCTGAAGTGAACTGGGTAGGCCTGGTGGGATGGGCTTTTATTTAATTATGAATAGTTTGGGGTGCGGGGAGCTGGCCAAAACTGGATTTCAAGAATGGAAAGAGCAAGAGGAGGAGGACAGCAAAGAATTGGTAATTGTTCTAACTTGAAAGATCAGACTGCACTCCCAATTTATATATGGATATATACTGACCCAGATTTAGCAGTGGTAATGACAGCAAAACTGACAGCATTTGCCATCATTACGCCACTGAAACTGATAGTAACTTTGCAACTCCACACATGCGCAGAATAATGTGCAGAATGATGCAGAAGGTGCTTTCAGTGATATTGCACTTCTCCAGAGGGTAAGCAGCTGAAGCCACTGCACCCCACCCAAGCCCCAATCTATGAGAATTCTATGAATTGACAAGAACTTCGACTCTTGTATTATTAGTCTTGCTGTTAAAAACCCTGGAAAAGTTATGCTTGGTTGAAAGTTTTAAACCATACGTTAACTTCATAATTACTGTTTTCAAACTCTCATTAGACCTGAAAAGCTAATTTTAGAATTATAGACTGTCAAATTGCTATTATGATAAAAACACTTTAAAAAATCTTTTAACGTTTGTTTAGATGAAAATAGACATTAAAATGAAGGTGCTCAATATCTGAAAGTGAAAAGTGAAGTGGAAGTAAAAAAAAGTGAAAGTAAATTAAAAGGGAAGTTTGCTGTGTTTGATTGCTTGGATGGGATGTGGGCATTGCTGGGTAGGCCATCCCTTGTTCAGAGGGCATTTTAAGAGTCAACCACATTGCGGTACCCAGGTAAGGGCAGATTTCCTTTCCTTAGTGAACCAGATGGGTTTTTACAACACTTGGCAATTTATAATAATTGGCAATGGTTTCATGGTCATCAGTCAGATTTTTTATCTGCCATGGTGGGATTTAAACCCCGGTCCCCCCAGAGCATTACCCTGGGTCTCTGGCCCAGTGACAATACCACTATGCCACCACCTCCCCTGCTTACTGCTATCATGGCTACTGCACACCAAAAGATCCCCTTGACATGGTGCCAGATTTAAACTACAGTCAGGCAAGCAACCACAGATCACTAGATCTTTGTAGGCAGTTTTCTTTGAGATCAGTTGCAAATGTTCTTGCTTCACTGTTGACTACAAATCCAATCCATTGTAAAACCGCAGCAATGTCCATCATACAGAGATCTTGATTCAATTTGCAGTGAATAAATTATTTCTTAAAGCATTGGAGAAGCAAACAATTCAAATATTTCAAAGATGTAGGCAGGCTTGGTTACTTAGATATTTCAGCCAGTCAGAACTATTTTTCTAAACACCAAGAGCCAAATGACACCTTCAGGAAAAGGGAAAAGATCTGAGCAATTTATTGATGTGATTTATATTGCAGCGGGGGAATCAATAATCATGGACAAAGCATTATTTGACTTGTTGAAAATATTAAGTTTTGTAAGGAAGATGGCTTTTAAATTCCAATTTATTGCAGTGGCCAAGGAGACGGAATCAGATTGAAGCCCCCCTGACAATAGAACATGTGCCTTTCTGGTTTAAAAAAAATTGAGAAAGCAGATATTACAGGAGGGAATTGCGATTAAATCGTTCCCACTTAAATTAATGCAGGGGTGTAACATTTGGGTGACTGCAGTGTGATTAATTGTCACATTGTCACATCTACTCAAGGATTTTAATGTATTCTACATTTTAATAGACACTGCTCTCCAGATGACTAACAGTCTAATTGCACACATCACAACTTTTAACATGATGAGGTGAGAGTGATTGGCCTCGATAGCAAGTCGACATTTGACCAAATATGGCATCAAGAAGCCCTGGCAAAATTGAAGTCAATGAGAATCAGGGGGAAAGCTCTCCACAAAGGGATGTGCATGGGACAAAGGAAAGTGGAAAAACAAATTACTGCGGATGCTAGAAATCTGAAATAAAAACAAAATACGCTAGAAAACCTCAGCAGGTCAGGCACCTGTGGAGAGAAACAGAGTGTTTCAGGGTCGAGTGGCCTTTCATCAGAACAAAGGAAGATGGTTGTGGTTGTTGGAGACCAATCTCCTCAGTCCAGGTCATTGCTGCAGGAGTTCCTCAGGATAACATACTAGGCCCAAATTTGTTCTCCATGGAGCCACCTGCTCAGGGAGGTGCAAATACCTGCGGTAGGCTTGTAGAAGGCATGGGAGCTTCCAGGAAATCTTGCGCACACATTCTTGATAAACCTATGGTGGTCATAAACTATCTTCACATTGAGGAAGCGGAATCCCTTCCAGTGGATGATCGGAGTCACGTGTGCAGTTGATGATCCCCAGAACCTGTGGAATCCCAATCACTTCAGAAAAGGCAAGGGTTCTCTCTCTGTTTCTGACTGTCCTCAGTGTCAAATTGCACATATTGTGCAGCCTTAGCAGACATGGCATCTCTGAATTGGAATATGGACTTGTGGGCTACAGACTGTGGGATTCTACAGAAGTCCCCAGCACATGCCTGGAAGGAGCCAGAGAGTTGTGTTGACCTTGACTGCACTGACAGCGCATGCCTTCCTGTCTCTCTTGGAAGAAGACACTGTTCCGGGAGCTGCAGATGTCAGCAAGAACTGCCAAGAGAGCCTGAGCCTCTTGAGGCACTGCTGCTTCATCATGAAGCTGATCCTCTCTCTGCCTGTATACCTTGTTTTGTGGGGTATCACCTCCTTCGAGCTGGAACTGTGTCCTTCCCCTCTGTCCTGTGGCGTGTTATTTGGCTGCAGGGAAGGCAGCTACTGTTGGTGTTGGTGTTGTTACTGCTTCTGCTGATGTTGGTGTTGCTGGTCCTCTTGTTTCTCGAGAGGTTGATATATTGGTTGTATAAGATGCTCCCGTGCTGCAATCGGGCTGACAGAAAGTAGTTTTAGGCCGAGGTAAGTAAGGTGAAAGGTGAGTGAAATATATCCACAAAGCTGTTACCTGTATATCAGGGAAATCATGCCCTCAAGATAAGTGCTGCTACAAACAAACATTTCCTATAGGCATGGTTGCAGCTATTGAGTCACACTATTGCACTGACATGCTTAAACACTGAATGAATTCCCACCGATCTCACCTTGTGAACTCTGGTGAGGTCCACACAACTCTGGAAATCCATGTGCTAGCTGTTCTAGCCAGATTGCTAGGTTCAACTATGAGTTCATTGCTATTTAACATATATAAATGGCTACCACGACAGCTCTGCAGAGATTTTCCATCACTTCCAAATGTGCTCCGTTGCATGTGGAAGTGCGCAGGTGTAGGGTTCCCTACGTGTGGGCATTTGCCAGGACCTTAGCATCATAGACACCTGAGCCTGCCCTCCCCCTTGACAGATAAAATTCCATTCTTAACGACAATGGCAGCGCATTAATGTCTAGGATCTTGGTGACAAAATAGAATATGTGCGCCTATCAAGCCACTGGCAGCTTTGCCAACTATAAAAGGTTAAGTCTAGCCTGCCTCTTGCTGCTTCCTCAACAGAAAATCTACATAATGGTCGCAACAGTTGCTCGTGATTTTAAAATACATATTTTCTTGCGCCTGTCTTGTTTTGGAGGACACTCAATGTTAGAATTTTCTATTATCTGGTCACATCTTTGCTCAGGAGAAATAGCTATTGAGAGCATAAGGAGGTCAAGAGCCAATCCACTGATCTCATCTATCATATTTCTGAATGTTACTATTCAAGTAAGTGGGGAGAAGTGAAAAAAAACCTTAAGAGCACTTTAGTGTCCTTATTTTGTTTTAAGTAACACATTGATACAGCCAGACGTTGGTTTGAACTGTATTCTTGTAGTGAGTCACTATTGATAATTAACAAAAAAGATTATGTACATTAACTCTGAACAGTCCTAACCCCTCTAAAGTGACAAAGTGCAAAACCTCTGCTGCATAAAATGCTTTTAAAAGCAACAGATCTTCTTGACATCTCACTGAGATGCTTTTACATTATGTAATGCGTGAGAGACATGGCTTAACGCCATTACAAACATAAAACTGGGATTTATGCCAACAAATAACATGACAGTAAATCTGTGCAGTGCAAGAAATGAGAAAAGAGAATCACAGTGATACGTTCATCACAATGGACAGAGCGTTCCTAGAAACTTTACAAGCACATCATATATGTATCATACTTTTCAGTAGCAGTAGTGGCACCTGTCAATAGCTGCCAACTGCCATAACTATCTATGCCTAGGAAGTTGCTCACAGCTGATGCCATCCCTCCATTTGTAACTTTGCCAGGAGTGAGGCTGCAACTGCAGAGTCAATTTTAATTCCAGGGTGGAAGTCATCAGGTTTGACCAGCCCTCCCAGCCGGGAGTTTTAAGTCAGAGGCCTGGTAGATTTTAGTTGCCAGATTTATTGCAGCTGGTGTAGGGTGTCCAGAGCAACAAAGAGCAGATGCTCCTTGCGGAGACTGGAGAAGCACGCCTGCTCCTCCTGGTTCCACCAAGGAAAGCCTTTTTCCTCATCTTGCTGAGGAAGATCCCTGGCTTCCGTACAGCTTTATTCGGCAGAGTTGCTTCTGGAAACATGCCACTCAGAAGCATGTTAAAATGTCATCAGTGCCCTGCGGACATCATAGGGCTTCAATTCATATATATTAATGAGGCCTCCACTGGAGGCCAACAGGCAGTTGATCCACCAGCAAAACAGAGGCATTAAAATGAAGAAATCTAAGAGAACAGAGTGGAAAATTGAATCCACTTTAACTACACTTAAATTCCATTCCTGTCAGAGCGGAAAGTGAGTTAAAATCACCCATGGTGTGCATGAATGGGATTTCTGCCATTGTAACATACAATGCTGTTCTGTACTCAATGTTCTATCATACTTTATTGGAAGCATTTTAAATTGCAAACTATTATTAATAATATACACCAAACACTTGTGTCTATTGTTATGATCTCTGTAGAGACTGATAACTTCAAAAGATAAATCTGAACTTTCAGTTATGAGCTGAAAGAATGACAGTTTAAGATTTCACGTTTTTCAAACTTTTATTATTTCAATCTATTAATAAAATGCTAGTGACTAAACACCATTTTCTTTTGTAGGCAACTTTATACTTTAAATTATAGAAATAAATGGTTCCTTTTTACTTATCACACTGCACTCTCCACAGAGTTCTTATAGCAAACAGTTCACAGTTGCTCCCAGCTTCCAATGAGTTGCTTCCTTTTCACTATCCCTGCCAGTAGCTTTAAGCACAGAGCTCTCTCATCGTGAGGGTTACACTGTAGATTTCTTTCTCCAGCTCCAAGTGAGGCAAATCTTCCAGCTTCATTTACCTCCTCACAAACTCAATCTTCATTTGGAGTGCAAACTCTCTCACACATTCTGCATGTTGTATGGTAGATTCAACATTTTATCCGCTTAAGGTGCCGGCCTGACTAATTCCACCTTTTTCCTCTCCACATTTGAGTTGGCTGCAGACCCCAAGACCAAACTGCAACACTTCTGTCTGTGATATTCTGGGGTTTATAGGGAAGCCTGTAACCTGATATCAAAATGGCTTCCTCTAAACTCTTCCCCATACATATAAAGCTAATGAGTTTCCCCATTGTGAAGTAGAATGCTAATTAGTTATCCTTGACTCCAGCTCCCTTTCATCTTAGAAGTAAGAGAGTATACATCACCAGTGTTTACAACTTGATATAACACTTTTCTGGGATTTGAGAGACTCAGGATCTACTCACGATAGGCTCAGAACTTGCTGGCATTGTCTCAGAGCAAAGATACCTTGCACCTCTTCTCAATAGAACAATCTGAATCCTCCTCTGATCTCTAACAATTAAACCATGCCGGCTTACTGTCAGGCAGACTCCAGCACAGGTCACATGATCTCTTCCATTTACCCTAAACTTAAAGCGAGTCACAAAATATAGCAATCTTATAAGCCAAAAGATACAATTCCAAAACATAATAATCTTATAAACCTCACAAATGTAACACTATGGTTGCTGCTATGTATGGATTGGAGTGTTATGGCAATTCTGCACATTCAACAGCTTTTCCATTCCTATGTCCTGTATTCTTTCCTCATTAATATGTTCCTCCTCTCAAGATGTTGGCTCCTTGCTGAATACAATTTCTTTGGTATCAGGCACCATCTAATGCCATGTCTGACTAACCGTTATTCATGTGTGATCCTTGATAGAGAATGTCAAAGGGACATTCATTTGAAGGGGCCAATCCTGATCTGATCCCTCATGCATTTTTTGAATTTCCAGCCAGTGATATTGTACTTAAGTAGATACCCTGGGAATGCCCCTATAAACAATCCCAGCCATTAATTTGCTCCCAGCCATGAAGACCCAAAGTTCAATCAAAAGTCTATGTAGTATTAGCTAGTTTCAGCTCGGGCAAAGGAAGGGGCATTTTAACTAAATAATACTACATAGACTTTTGATTGAACTTTGGGTCTTCATGGCTGCATGACTAGTTTATTATTACACAAAGCTGTCATGCAGCTTTTTACATCCTTGCACATGATAGACAAGACATTCAACTTTAAGGTTATGAAATATGATATCCGATTGGCTGGTTGTCATATACTCTGACCCAGTTTCCTGTCCATTGACTTCAATGGAAATGCATGTTAACAAGGTGTATAATTGGCAGCAAATCCAATGTCACCTGTTTTACACAACACCACAGTTGAAGTTCCAACACACACATATAACCAAATATATCACTTCACCTCAGAATGTTTTTTAATGGACAATTTCAAAGGTGTTTCACTGGAACTATATTTAGAGTATTTACAGTTATCATGCCCTTATCCTGGTATGTCACTGACATTCAGTACAGGGTCAATACCAAGAGGTTACATGCGATCTTGCAGGACCTAAAAATGATTAATGCTGGTCTGCTGTTGGCAGTGTTTGCAATAATATTGCAACTGGTGCAGATATTTTTTTAAAATGGTTTAGGTCAGCATCGCTATCTTTAGAATGAATGTTCTGGCACATTAAAACAAACACGCCAGTATGATTAAGATGGGAATGTCCACATTATCACTGTTTTTTATCCATATGGCTGGAGAAGCAGTTATAGTTCAGCTTTAGCTGGTGCAGTGTGAATGGTTGTGATGCCACCAGAAATGCATCTCACGGGGCAAAAGTTCATTATGTGGGTGATGGTCTGACTTGGGTGGTCACAATAATAATTTCAGCTATTCCTCATGCTCCACAAGTGGGGCAAGTGGCCACATGTTCCCTGACCCATCCTCAAGCAGCTGAGACTTGTCCAAATTTTCTGTGGAAGGTTGAAACCCAGGATTTTATTATGTGGATCATTTACCAGGTTGTGGCTGGTGATGTTTGCAGTTAAGCAGGAGGTGTGCCACTGAGTGGTGGGGCTGTCATCAGTTTGTAAGGTATGACTGTATACTGTTGATGGTATGATATCAAGATTTGCATTAGCAGATTAAACCAGTCAGCCCTAAACTATGTCACTTCCTATTGTTACACAGCCGACAGTAAAGGCTGAGTTGTTCAAATCTCAAAGGGAAACTTGAAATAACTGTCATAACCCATTTTTGCGATTTGTATGTTTCAAGATGCAGGCTTTGAATTCAGTAGTAATAAGAACAAGTTTCAAGAGGTTTTTTTATAAAACTAAATTAAGCATTTAGTAATATAAGAAACATTGTAAACACATACATAGCTCTACAAAATTACTACTATAATAATAAAAATAATAAAAATCCCCAAATTAATTTGACTCAATTACACCCCCAGTAAGGCAACAGTAAAACTCATGGATTTAAACAGGCCAGGTTGTGGTCGGTGATGTTTGTATTTAAGCAGAAGGTGTACCATCAAAGCACACCCTGGACAGTCGCATTCAAAATGAGTTTATTTTAATTCTGGGTCCTTGCAGACAGACTTGAGGCTTTTCACACTTGTTGGATTTTCAAGTGCCTCTGCCTTACACACAATCTCCTTTATATACATCTTTCTCTTTGAATGTAAATTTTCCATTGTATCACTAGGCTTTTAAATTTACCTCTTCTAACAATAAAGTCCTTTCATCCAACAATTTTATTAGTAAGCTAAAAAAAAATAAACACATTGCTTTGGCGTCTTCTAGCTAGGTGTAAGATTTCACCTGCAGTCTTGAATGGTTTCTTTTAACAAATGCAAATGTACACTTTGCCTTCCACCCTCCTTACGTTTATCTAATTAACATCTCAAAACTACTATACATCAAAGCAAAAATAAAAATACCTGGAAAAACTCAGCAGGTCTGGCAGCATCTGCGGAGAGGAACATAGTTAACATTTCGAGTCCGTATGACTCTTCAACAGAACTAAGTAAAAATAGAAGAGAGGTGAAATATAAGCAGGTTTAAGGGGGTGGGGGGACAGGTAGAGCTGGATAGAGGGCCAGTGATAGGCGGAGATAACCAAAAGATGTCACAGACAAAAAGACAAAGAGGTGTTGAAGGTGGTGATATTATCTAAGGCATGTACTAATTAAGGGTAGAAAGCAGGACAAGCAAGGTACAGATAGCCCTAGTGGGGGTGGGGTGGGGTGAAGGCATCGAAATAGGCTAAAAAAATACATCAAAGCACCCAGACTAGCTGTCTTTAATCCAATTAAGACACGCACATCAACACAGATCCCACTAGATTACTTTTAAAATAATTTCCAATTATGTTATTATATCTTCTCGACACTTCTATTGTCATAAGTTTAAAATTCAAAGTTAGACGAAGGAATCATTAAACATGACATCAGGCAACATTTAAAAATGTAATTCACACTCTTGGAAGAATAACTCCTGTACAAAACTTAGATGAAGTATTACAGGTTAAGTGTACAAGAAGAATAATGTAGCCAAACGTTTTTGCTAAGGAAGAGTGAAAATCTCAATCTATGGTGAGCAGGCTTTCCCAAAAAGACTACTTATGGATGAAGAATTGCCACAGAATAGGTCATTAAGCAGGGTACTTAGAAAAGTCCAACAGCTCACAGTGAAACTAATAAGCCAATTAGACATCCATTACTAGTGTAATTGTGATACTTGGGAGCTGTAGACTAGATTTGCTTGACCTTCCACCCCTTCCTTACTGCGATGAGAATAAACTGTGGGTGAAGATGTAATGTGGAGAAAATAGACAAGAGTTTGATTAGCAATCTTAAAGGCAGGCCAATAATTTATTGGATGAGAGTTTGCATCTCATTCTTTTTGATTCTGGCACTTCATAATCAGCTCATGTATATACATATTGATAAGATGACCATCTATGCTCTTACTAAATATGCTGGTGGATCAAATGAAATTTTAGACCAGCTTTGCACAAGTGAAATGGGAAACTGCAACTGGATAAAGTTGAAGGACTGATCAGCATTGTATAAGTTACAGCAAAGAATGCTGATTGCATTCTGTACCTCAAATGTACTTGTGGTACTATGGCTGGTCTACAGCACCATTTGTCTATTAGCAGCATAACCAAGCATCTCAAACATAGACAGCAAGAACTCATCCTTTACTCTCCGCCGTGGTTATTTTCCAAACCACTTACCTAAAACCAGTCTCCAATCCATTTTATCTTTTGAATCCACTACCAATATGTTGTTCTATTTTATGCCAACATACAAATACTTCCTCCCCCGCTTCAATAGCATCATCGAGTTCTCTGCTTATATGCGAGAACGTATGGTATGATTTCTGGTTTTGTGCATTTCAGTCACAATATCCTTGTGCTTTGACTCAAATAACATGGTATTCAGGCCTAGTTTTTCACCTCAAAAAAAAATGGCCCACTACTAGCACCAAGTAAAATCACATTCAGATTTATGACATCAGTATACTAGCAAATAAAAATCAATTACAAATCACTGAATTAACACAAACTTCTGCTCCCACTTAGGCCTGCTCAAAAAAAAACCTTGAAAATGTTACACATTGTTGAATGAGGTGTAAGTAGGCCTTCAGTGTAGTAAGTCATATTTACCGCTGAATAACTTCTTTGGCCCTGAAAGATTAAGTTTATATTTGTGGAATGTCAAATTTCTCCATGCCATAGTAAAAATTCCACAATTTTTAAAGAACATACATATGTCTTATAAATGTGATAATAGTCGCAGGGTAGCACAGAACTTGAGTATTGATGAAAAAAGAGACATGCTGTCGAAGCTTTTCATCTTGCACCTCAGTACAGTTAGCAAGGATACCAATAATAAGAACAACAACTTATACTGCATGAGAAGAGAGAGAGCTGACTGGTTGGCAAGTGGGCTCTGATTGGTAGAAGCATTGCCATGCAGAATGCACCAGGGAACAATTAACTGCTAAGCTACATATATTCACACACAAGGCCCTGTTCTTTGCAGGCAGAAGGAGCATGTCCACTCTTTCGCCTTTTTCAATAAGCAAAAACTTGGGGGACAGCCATTCCCTGGTTCATTCCCCATGGCAATACTTTGACCAGAGTTGATCTGCCTGATTTGAATTTTAACAAGAGCTTGGCACTTAACTGTTGCCTGGTGCATTCTCCATGGTAATGCTTCTATCAGAGTCCACTTGCCAACCAGTGGTCTCTTCTCATGCAGTGTAAACTGTTGTTCCCTTTACTGTTGGTATTCTTGTGAACTGTCCCGGTGAGTGCAAGACAAAAAGTTTCAACTGCATGTCCCTTTTGTCAGCAATACTCAAATTTGATAATATTTCAGATTCTACTCAATACTCGAATTTGATAATATTTCAGGTTATACCATAACTCCCTGTGTATATTTCATCTTTATTTCCCTTTTGGAATAATATAAAAAGTGAACACAAAAATTGTTTGTTACTTCCTGGTTTGCTCTCTGAGAATTCTTCAATGTGATTGGCTACTTAGCCTGCTTGATGACATCACTATTGTTAGATGAAAGAAATACCCTATAGCTGGCGCCAGAATGGAATAAACACCAGGAAAAGTTAAATGGACACCACAGAGCTCGCTAGATTTTTGTGAACGGCCTTGTTCGAGATCAGCGGCTAGTGCAGTCAGTTCGCCACCGACTGCAAATTCTGACAGAATGCGAAAGATCCCCAGAAACCACATCGAGTACAGCATAATTACTGTCATGTGTTTGCTGTATACCATAACCTGCACCTCAACCTGTCACACGACAGAAATGCTGTTGCTGTGGTAACAGCTTAGCCAATTCTCATTTTAAACAATAACAGTAATTTACAAGGGGTGGACAAAACATACCATAAATATTGGCATGCTCTGCTGATTTAAGTGGCTCAATTATGCCGCCATATTTTCATGTTCACCAATTTGTTTTACAATGCAATCTATACAATCTGATAATCTAATTTCTTGAGCAGATTATTACAGTTTCCTTAGCTACCAAAATCTGGTCTAAAGGTTTTCTGGAATTTCCACTTACTATCAACACTGAAAGAGGCGAGAGCCAAACAAAATTGATCACCAAAGTACAGCATTTTAAAGATTGATTTGTGGATACTTAGGTTTTACTCAGCTTGGATCATTTTGAATTGACATTGCTTTTGTTTTCTGAAAAAGGACAGGTCAGTCACAAAAGTGCATGCCTTAACCATTGTTTTTAAAAAGCATTGACCCCATGTTCCCATCATTGGCTGAAACACAGCTTTAAGATTAGATTTTCACATGTGTCTTATTACCTAACTGATGGCTTCATCGACAGTGCAGGGCTAAGGAGGAGGGGAGAAAAGGTGATTATTGGAATGTCGCTCTTTTTCTGGTCTTGGTTAGTTAATCAATCCAGGAGATAAGTGGCTTCTACATCTGATTGATTCCAAAAAATGTAAAAAAGGTTAAGTATGTGACTATTTTCACAGCATGCACAGCATACATTTTTTATGCATAGTCATCTATGAGGATTTCTACACTGGCTGCCAGGATTGTGATCTAACCTTCAGTCAGATTTACAATACCCACATGTAACAATGCCTCCATGTTGAATAAACCCAAATTGCCAGCCCTCTGGGGTGCATAATGTAAATGTATTTATGCCCCTTTTACAATGTAATGTGCATGTGGGTACAATACAATTGTTTCTGGGAATACAAATGTAATACAGGGTTGGCAATTCTGGCAAAAGGAGTGGGTGGTTGGGTTTGAGGTATCAGCTGTTTGCTTGCCTTGTGCTGATATCCACATCTTAGCTCTAAGCAAAGTCTCTGTGTAATTAAGACACATTATTCTAGTAACATAACAAATTCTTCCCCAAGAAGTTAACCTTTAGCTCCCTCTCACATTACAAACAGCGATTAGACAATTTTTCAATAAGTACAAAATACTGCAGATGCTGGAAACCTGAAATAAAAACAGAAAACAGATCCAAAGAAGAGTCATATTGGACCCAAAATGTTAACCCTGTTTCTCTCTCCACAGATGCTGCCAGACTTGCTGAGTTTTTCCAGCATTTTCTGTTTCTATAAACAATTTTTCAAATCAGCTGCAAATTTTTTTCAACCATTTATAATGCCCCTCAAAAATTTTCTCCTCACCCCTTGTGGAAGATTTCAACACCTTGTGGGTATATTTTCATGGTCACAAGCCACTTACTAACTCCAAGCGATCATTATTCAATAGTGAAATTTGGCAATGAACATTGGAAAACTTTGAACATGGCAGTATCATAAACAAGTTAAGGACAATTGGTTAACATTATGTCCACAGATATCCACTTCCAGCAGGGGGTTATTATGATCAGCAATGAGTACCATGTCCAGTATTGCCCTCCCTAGCTCAAATACTGAGATCAGCTGTAGCTGCAATATCTTTCTGGTTAGTGTTATGTGGTGCACTGAGTAAGACTAAGACATGCTCAACTGCAGGCAGCCATTATTGAACTAATTTTATTTACACCGCCTCAGAGAGAGAAGCAAAGAGGGCAATATAACAAAATACTCAGATCTTGCAATATACTACACTCCCTCCCCACTTTAAAAAAAGCAACTTGTACATTAAACTCTAAAATGGTACATGTACATAATTTTCCAGAATACAATATGACTAAACCATGTTAACAATACCTGAAATTTAACATGTTGGGTTACTTTTTACAAGTTGGCTTTACTGTAATTACAACCAAAACAGATGTGAATGATACTTCCAGAATAATTTACGTTACAAAAGGTTTTCTTTAACACTGGTATGTGTTTAACAAAAATATCATTGTCAAGTAGTAATGAAAAGAGCAAATTTATTTTCTTCCTACATAGTTTCACTATCTGGCTTCTTTCTCTTTCTTTCTGGGTATCTCTTTCCATTTCCATTAGCTTGACCCTACTCTCCCAACATCAGACTTGAACATTGACTTTTACTACCTCCACTTAAATGGTTCGGACTGTGGCATTGATTGATTTGTCTTCATCAAAGGCCCTGGCTCACTTTGCTCTACTGGTGGGTTCTGTCATTTTATTTAAACTAATTCACGGCTTATGGGTATCGCTGGTTAGGCCAGCATTTATTGCCCACCCTAATTGCCCTTGAGAACATAGTGGTGAGCAACCTTCTTGAACTACTGCAGTCCATGTGGTGTAGGTACACCCACAGTGCTATTAGGAAGGGAGTTCCGGGATTTTGACCCAGCGACAGTGGAGTATCAGTGATATAGTTCCAAGTCAGGATGGCATGTGGCTTGGAGGGGAACTTGCAGTTGATAGTGTTCCCATGCATCTGCTACTCTTGTCCTTCTAGATGGTAGAGGTCATGCAGGCTTGGTTTCTTTTTGACTTTCACTTTCTTTCTGAATTTCACTTTGGTCAGGAGGAGGAATTTGGATTGTAGGAGGTTTCTCCTGCTCTCACTTTGTCAGATTTCCTCTTTCAAGCTAATGATCTAGATGATACTGATGAAGTCTCTCTCCAATCTTCAACAGATATATCAATGCACCTCATCTCTTTACAACAACCCCAATCACATACTTCTCCTTATCACCTCAGTGGTTTTTCACCTTGACCTTCTGACCAGCACTGAACTTCCTACATTTCATGTCTCACGTATCATGATACATCGTCACTTAATCTTGCTTTTCTCTTACTTTGTTACTGATGTCAGGCTTAATCAAATTAAACCTTGTCCTAAGAATGTGTCGAAACACTAAATCATAAGGTGAGCAACCTGTTGTAGACTGTAGGGGCTATCCTGTAAGAGAACAAAAATTGTCTAGCCCGTGTGGAAGAGAAACATGGGAATCACTGCCTAGCGCATCACCTAGCAATGATCTCTTCACAATCTGCACACTTCTTTCTGCAGCACCATTTGATTCTGGATGATATAGTGAGATTAGAGTATGATTGACTCCATTCTTAATCAGAAATATTTCAAACTCTTCTGACATAAACTGTGCACCATTATCCGGTATCAACACCTCTGGAAACCCATAAATTGCAAACCAACTTCTCAAGTCCTTTTGGCACTTGTGGTATTGGGCATAGAACATTTGTCCACTTGCTATAGCCATTGACCTAGAAAGCTACTCTTTCTCTTACACTTCAAAAGAAATCGACATGTACTCCTTCCCAGTTTTCTTGTTTGGCCATGAAATGAAAGAAGCCTTCCTTGGATCATTTCTCATTTGGAGACACATTTCACAACTTTTCACCAACTCTTCCATATCTCTACCTATCTTTGAATACCAAAAATAGCTCCTTGCTACTGCTTTCATACAGACTAGCCCTATGTGCTCTTGATGACGTTTCTCTAACAATCCCTCTCTAAACCTTGGCAGATTAAGAACTCTTAAATCCCACGGAAGATTGATTGACATTCAGTTCAATTCTACGCCTGAAATACTTCTGAAATTTCTCATCTTCACACACTTTAGGCCAGCCACTCATTACATACCTGAGCACTTTACTGAGCTCCACATCGTTGTGAGTTTCATCACTAATTTCCCTGGCAGATACATCATTTGTGTATGTAATATAATTCACAGGTAACTCAGTGACTAGAAATTAATCGGCCTTCATGGGAAATCTCAAAAGGACATCTGTATTTGCATGATCTGTTGACTTACAATATTTAATATCGTTACCTAGGGCTAACTTTATCATTTAGTCCTCCTTGCTCAAAGACCACATTGTGCACTCTTCTCATTGGTTGCAAGAAAGGCCTGTGACTGGCAGATTCTCCCACAGCAGGTGCAAGTGAAGGTATTGTTGCTGTGGGGGAGAAATTGGATGTATCCTTCTCCTCTTTTTCTCTTTCATGCTGTCTCTTTGCGCAGTCTCAAAGGTATCTGTAGCACTCCTAACGTGGCATCTCCAGGCATCACAATCTATGGCCTGTGCTCCCAACTGGCGATGGTCGATGTGGCAAACCGAGCAACTTCTTCAGGGAGTTCTTGAAACATTTGCGTGGGGCCCCTCTGTTCCATTTACCAGTGGTTAGCTTTCCGCACATGATCTTGGGCAGGCGACTGTCATCATCCAGGCAACGCGATGCACACAATGCAGTTGGCTTTGCAGAAGGGTGGCCTCGATGCTACTGATGTTGGCCATTTCCAGGGCCTCAACGTTTGTGATGGGGTCCTGCCTTAAAAGGTGGTGCAGAGGCAGCACTGATGGAAGCGCTCTAAAAAGGTGTACATGACAGCGGTAGAGGGCCCATGACTCCAAACCTGTGGTTGCTCCACACTCGTTTGTAGAGCCTGCTGAATGCGGTTTGTTTTTGAAAGCCTATTGTCCACTTCCTTGTCTACGAGATGGCGCTCTCCAAATAGGTAAATTGCTTCAGAGGCATTCAGCTCGGTTCTCTCGATGACAATGCTTGGTGGTCTATATCCTTCCTGGGGCGCAGGCTGATGCAGGACCTCAGTTTTCTTTAAACTGATATTTAGTCTGAAGAGTTGTGCTGCCTCGGAAAAACATGTTGTTACATGACTGACTGTAGGCCAGGAGAGCACAGAATGCACTCTTAGCACTTCCTCAATGACATACATACTCTTACGGATCCCTACTGTAAATAACTTGGCCCAGTTTAACTGTATCTTCTTAAGCCAATTCCTTCCCATCAGGGAGACTTTGTTCCCTCCTACTACCACCAATGGTAAGTAATAGGAACTATCATCATGCTTTGCACTAACAATAACTTCAACACTGGAATACTGCGATTGGAATAACTAGTCAGTTTCACACCAGTTTCACATAAGGAATTGTAACATTGGGACTTCTCTCCTTTGGAGATAACAGACACTGCTGCAGCTGTACCAATGATGAAAGTCAGTTGTGAATCTCCAACTTTCATTCTGTACTCTGGGCGCTGGAACTGTATCTCCAGACCCTGTTACTCTTATCATCCATGTGCTGTTGTTTTTGCTCTTGGAAGTACAATTCTTGATCTTCCTGCTTGATAACATTGACTTCTGCTTCCACATCTATCATATGTGCATTTGAGCATTTCCAGGCTCCTGAGCTAGCTTTAGATCTACCATGACCTTGACTTGATGTTTGACTGTGACCTGGAGCATTATTGTTATTTCATCTGCTCCTGTATGCCATCTAAATGTGGCCAACTTTCCCTCAGGCATACTACTTTGACTGAAAACGGGGGCATTTAAATGGCTGGTGGTGACCATGGCACAGTCTCCGCAACTGTAAACTTGGCTGCCGTAGCCTGGATCTCCCAGAAATCTGGTGGACTTCCCAGCCGTTCAGGATGTGGTCCTGCAATCAGGATTTAGGGAGCTAGGTAGAAAATTAGCAAGCAGGACTTCTAATGTAGTAATCTCCGGATTACTCCCCGTGCTACATGCCAGTGAGTACAGAACTAGGAAGATAAGGCAGATGAATGCAAGGCTGGAAAGATGGTGCAGGAGGGAGGGCTTTAGATTCCTGGGGAAGATGGCACCTGTACAAGCTGGACAGGTTGCACCTGAACAGAGCTGGGACTGAGTTCCTTGCAGGGTATTTTGCTAGTGTTGTTGGGAGGGCTTTAAGCTAACTTGGCAGGGGTGTGGGAACCATGAAAAAAAATTAGAGTGGAATACCAGGATGCACAAAATACTGGGAGGGACAGATAGCACTAGTATAGAGAATAGTACGTTAATAGGTAAAGTCGGGATAAGGGAGAAAGTAACAAAATCTAAACCAGGGTTACCATGCATTTATGTGAATGCACAGAGTATAGTAAATAAGATTGGGGAGTTACAGGCACAGATTGCCATGTGGAAATATGATGTTGTGGCAATAGCAGAGATCTGGCTCAAAGAAAGGCAGAACTGGATGTTAAATATTCCTGGGTACAAGGTGTTCAGAAGAGATAGGAGAGGAAGGAAAGGAGGAGGAGTGGCGATATTGGTTAAGGAGAGCATTGCAGTGCTGGAGAAAGAAGACGTCCCAGAGGGTTCAAGGGCAGAATCAATTTAGCTAGAGCTAAGGAACAAAAGGGGCGCAATTACATTGCTCGGTGTAGTCTATAGACCGCCAAAATTTGAGAAGGACATAGAAGAACAAATCTGCAGGGAAATTACAGAGAGATGCAGGCATTATAGAGTAGTTATAATGGGGGACTTTAATTACCTGAATGTAGACTGTGACACTGGTAGTGTAAAGGGCGGAGAGGAGCAAAAGTCCCTAAATTGCGTTCAGGGGAATTATCTACAGCATTATGTGTCCAATCCAACAAAAGAGGCACTGTTGGACCTGGTTCTTGGAAATCAAGCAGGCCAGGTAAATCAAGTATCAGTGGGGGAACATTTAGGAGGCAGGTGATCATTGTATTGTATGTTTTAGGATGATGATAGATAAGGACGATAGGCAATCCGGAGTAAAAATAATTAACAGGACAAGAGCCAACGTTGATGGGGCAAGAACAGAGCTGGGCCAGATAGACTAGAATGAAAGAATGGCATGAAAAACTATAGCTGAACAATAGGCTACCTTCAAAAAAAGAATTGGTTCAGGCACAGTCAAGGTATATTCCATCAAAAGGGAAATGTGGAACAAACAAATCCAGAGCTCCCTGGATGAAAAAGGAGATAGAAATTAAGATAAAGAAGAAAAAAAAGTGTGCTTATGACAGGTGTCAGGTAGAAAATACAATTGAGAACCAAGAGGAATACAGAAGGTTCAGAGGGGAGGTGAAAAAGCATATTAGAGAAGCAAAGAGGGATTATGAGAAAAGACTGGCAGCCAACATAAAGGGGACTCCCATAGGCATTAAATAGTTAAATGGTGGTAGAAGGAGGAGTAAGGCTGATTAGAGACCTAAAAAGGAATTTACATATGGACAAAAAAGGGGCTATAGCTGAGGCATTAAATTAATACATTGCATCTGTCTTTACCAAGGAGGTAGATGCTACCCAGGCCATGGTGACAGATGAGGAAACTCTGTCATGAGTAGGGTTCAAAATTGATAAGGAGGAAGTGTTGAATAGACTGTCGGTGTTTAAAGTTGACAAGGCACTGGGACCTGGTGAGATTCATCCAAGGATATTGAAGCAAGTGGGAGTAGAAATTGCAGGAGAAATTGCAGGGACACTGGCCATAATGTTTCAGTCTTCCCTGGACTCAGGAATGGTGCCAGAGGACTGGAGAATTGCAAACTTTACACCCTTGTTCAAAAAAGGTTGTAAGGATAAGCCCAGCAATTATAGTCCAGTCAGTTTAACTTCAGTGGTGAGCAAGATTCCAGAAACAATTATTTGGGACAGAATTAGTAGTCACGTGGAAAAATATGGGTTGATAAGGAAAAGCCAGCATGGATTTCTAAAGGGGAAATCATGTTTAACTTACTTGGAGTTTTTTGAAGAGGTAACAGAAAAGGTCGATGAGGGTAATGCCATTGAAGTGGTGTACTTGAACTTTGAAAAGGCATTTGATACAGTGCCACACAACAGACTTGTGAGAAAAGTTATTTCTCATGGAATAAAAGGGGCAGTAGCAACATGGATACAAAATTGGCTGAAAAATAGGAAGCAAGAGAATATTGGTCAATGGATATTTTTCGGGCTGGAGGAAGGTTTGTAGTGGAGTTCCCCAGGGGTCGGTGTTGGGACCCTTGCTTTTCCTGATATATATTAATGATCTAGATCTTGCTGTGCAAGGGACAATTTCAAAGTTTGCAGATGATACAAAGCTTTGGAGTGTTGTAAACTTTGAGGATGGTGTGGAACTTCAAGAGGACATTGACAAGTTGGTGGAGTAGGCAGGTAGGTGGCAGATGAAGTTCAATACGGAGATGTGTGAGTTGATGCATTTTGATAGGAAGAACGTGGACAGACAATATAAAATAAGGGGTGAAATTTTGAAGGGAGTGCAGGAGCAGAAAGGCTTGGGTGTATCTGTGCATAGGTTATTGAAGGTGGCAGGATAGGTGGAGAGAGCAGTTGAAAAGCATATAGTATCCTGGGCTTTATTAATAGGGGCATAGAGTACAAGAGAGTAAGAGTACAAGATTATGCTGAATTGATATAAGACACTCATTGGGCCTCAGCTGGAATATTGCGTACAGTTCTGGGCACCATATTATAGAAATGATGTGAATACATTGGAGAGAGTGCAGAAAAGGTTTACAAGAACAGTTCCAGGGATGAGAAACTTCAGCTATGAGGATAGATTGGAGAGGTTGGGACTGTTCTCCTTGGAGAGAAGATGACAGGGGAGATTTGATAGAGATGTTCAAAATCATAAAGGGGCTGGACAGAGTAGATAGGGAGAAGCTGTTCCCACTTGTGAAAGGATCAAGAACGAGAGGGCACAGATGTAAAGCGACATTAACGTGATTTTTTTTTCCCTCACACGTGGTTCAGGTCTGGAATGCACTGCGTGGAAGTGTGATGGAGGCAGGTTCAATTGAGGCATTCAGGAGGACATTATTTGAATAGAAACAATCATCTAATGTGCAAGGGTATGGGGAAAAGACAGGGCAATGTTTCTGTTCAAATAATCATCTAATGTGCAATGGTACGGGGAAAAGGCAGGGCAATGGCACTAGATCATAATGCGCATTTGGAGAGCCGGTGCAGACATGATGGGCCAAATAGCCTCCTTCTGTGCCTTTAAGATTCAGTGATTCTGTGAACATCCTTATACTTTGCAACCAAATCTTTCTGCCATTTCCATGGCTGCAGCCTCATTCCATGTCAGCTTATGCCTTTACTCAAATTTTGGATTTTATTCAAATCTGTCTCTAAGGTAAATTTCTAAGTTCGTGCCATACCCACAGAGACTAGTTTCTTTAATTCAAGACTGTAATCTGCAACAATTCCACTTGGAAACTGCTTCTTTTCACGGAATCTCATTCTTAATCCTGCCATATTATGAGTCCAGAATCTCATTAATTTCAGAATATTCCATAGTATTGGGGTCTCCCTGACAACATTGGTTAGACACCACATCAATAGCATCTGCCCTCATCATGGTGAGGAAAAAATCTTATTTTATTCACTTTCAGCCAAATATGTAACCTCCTTCATAATCACGCCAGTCCTCTTGTTAGGGTTGAACTTCACTCATTGTCCCAAGCATGTCTTCAGTGCCAATTTTTCCAATTAAGTACTGTAATGACTCACTGTGCACCTAAACAAGATGCGGACATGGAGCAAGCTTTCAAATTGCTCAAACTTCCTCAAAATCAATTTTAAGAGTTCCAAAAATGTGACAACAGAGTTTTTTGTCCTTAATTGATCAAATAAATTGTAAATGAAAATTCCATCCCAGCGTCATCACCATCTTTCTGTTGTGTATTTCATCGGGTAAGATGAAGACATGCTCAACGGCAGGCAGCCATTTTTGAACTATCTTTATTTACACCTCCCAAACAGAGAGGGCAGCAAAGAAAGCAATATAACAAAATGCTCAGATCTTGCAATATACCAGAGTTAGGACAGGCAATTCTTTGCTGAATGCATATTGAATTCAGAATCTTCTAACTTTGTATGATTCAGCTCCTCACTGGGAAACTCACTTGACCAGGGTAGGGTTATCTTGAACTGTAAGCGCCATAATCAGTTAACATCTACTTTTCTCAGCTGAGCAGAGACTAAGTGATCACACGAAGAACAATAAGAATATACGCTTTTGGGTAATAGCACCCCTCTCCTACCCCACCATCATGCAATGGCAGCACAAACTCTTCTATTTAAACTCATTTGAGTTAATGAGGGTGATGTTAATTTTCATATTGGAAATAATGATTGAGAATGAATTCAATATTGAATGATTATTTTGTCATGCAGCTACATTAAGGTAACTTGTTTAGGAGACCAAACGTTTACTTAACAACTGTAGTTTCACATTACTGAATAAGACTGAGAAGCCACATCAGAAACTTGTCATGGGAGAATGTTATAGGGCACTTTTCACTGCACATTTCTTTTTATTCTTTCATGGGATGTGGGTGTCACTCACAAGGTCAGAATTTGTTGCCCATCCACAATTGCCCTCAAGAAAGAGGTGATGAATGGCCTTCTTGAACCGTTGCAGTCCATCTGGTGCAGCTACCCCCCACAGTGCTGTTTGGAATGGAGTACCAGGATTTTGACCCAGTGGACAGTGAAGGAATGGCAATATATTTCCAAGTCAGGATGGTGAGTGGCTTGGAGGGAAACTTGCAGGTGGAGTTCCCGTGCATCTGCTGCCCTTGTTATTCTAGGTGATAGAGCTCACAGGTTTGAGAGGTGCACTTGAAGGAGCCTTAGTGAGTTGCTGCAGTGCATCTTGTAGATGGTACGCACTGTGCGTTAGTAGTGGAGGGAGTGAATGTTTAAGTTGGTGATGGGGTGCCAATCAAGCGGGTTGCTTTGTTCTGGATGGTATTGAGCTTCTTGAGTGTTGTTGGAGCTGCACTCATCCAGGCAATTGGTGAGTATCCCATCACAGTCCTGACTTGTGCCTTTAGATAGTGGATAGGCTTTGGGGAGCCAGGAGATGAGCTACTCACCTCAGAATTCCCAGCCCCTTGACCTGCTGTGATAGTCATTGTATTTATATGGCTAGACCAGTCAGTTTCTTGTCAATGGTAACCCCCAGGATGTTGATAGTGGGGGATTCAGTGATTGTAATGCCATTGAATGTTAAAGGGGTGATGGTTAGATTCTCTCTTGTGGCAGATCGTCATTGTCTGGCACTTCAGTGGCGTGAATGTTACTTACCACTTGTCAACCCAAGCCTGGATATTGCCCAGGTCTTGCTGTATATTGCATGGACTGCTTCAGTATCTAAGGAGTCACAAATGGTGCTGAACATTCAGCGAACAACCCCACTTCTGCTGGAAGGAAGGTCATTGACGAAGCAGCTGAAGGTGGTTGGGCCGAGGACACTGCCCTGAGGAGCTCCTACAGTGATGTCCTGGGGCTGAGATGACTGACCTCCAATAACCACAACCATCTTCCTTTGTGCTAGGTATGACTCCAACCAGCGGCGAGTTTCCCCCCCCGATCCCCAAGTAATCAGATACAGTTGGTTCTAAAAAGGCATTCAGTTATGTAGTATAAATGGGTAAAACCAATAAGTGGGGGCTGGGTCGGGAAGAAAGAGCTGCATATCGTGTAATGTGAAATAAAATATAAAAGGCAGTTATAGTTTCATTTATTCTTGGAATTAAAAATTTTAAATGTGGAATAGATGCAAATACAGCAACAAGGCCATTAGCTTAAGAGAGTGTATCAGAGCCAGCAGTAGTCTATCCCCAGTTGGAAGTTTGCACCTCCAGACCAGCGGGTATGATTCAGCACACGCATAATCTTACTGGGCACACCTGACCAATCTCAACAGACATGGGTCCCACTTGCAGATCCAGTTCAGGATCAGGGCTTAAATCCCTGAAGGTAAGGCAAAAATGTTTTAGGGTTAGTGAGGAAAAAAAGAGGTGGAAATGGTTTCCTTTATATAGGGGCTGTTAGGGGCACAGATCTTTGACAGGAAGACATCGCTGATGTGTCCCACATGAATCAAAGGTCTCCTCCTACAGGTCCTCTGTTAGTTTTGAAGCATATCCAATTATTGTATTACTACCAGGATCACAACCTGATGAGCTTCCTAGTGTTTTACATCCTATGTTCTACCTTATTTAATAAAGTAAGTGACTATTGTGTATGTTTCTGTCAGGATTTATTATTCTCTTGAAATATCTAATCAGATAATGGGATTCAATATCATTTTAAACTGTTGCAGGGCCACATGCATAACTTTGTGAAAGCCTTTAGAATGTCAACGTTTTCACTTCATGCAAGGGTACATTAGGCAGATGTCTGGGTGTTATTATAATTAGTTGATTAATTACCTTGTCTATCTCACCCTTCTTAAATTTTATTTAATCTCTTCCTACTATAGACAGTTAACCTGCCTTAGGCTAAATGCTATTTGACTTTGCACTGCAATTGATTGCTATTTTGATAGTTAAATAATTCACAACTTATTTATTGCCTCTTCCCATTTCAAAATCCAATCTTATGTTGCTTGTAACACGCCCATGGTACATATCGCCTCGAAGACCATTAGCACAGAATAAAAACAACGTCCCTTCAATGTATATAATGTTGTTAACCAATTACAAAGTTCACAAATGGGATGCAACTGGTGAGATCATATCTGCAATCATATACACCACTAAAAAGTTCAAATAAAAATTGGAACTTAAGGGGTAACACATGAAGTCCCATTTGTACTGTGTTTCACCACCGGCCTCCCCACCACCCACTAAATTAAAAGCAATTCAACCTTCTGAACCCCACTTTCTCTAGAAGCTTGGCAGATATCAAACTGAGTTGTTGAAGCAAAAGAGTCTATCTCCCAAATACAATGACAGTAGATCATTAATGATTTGCTCAGCTAAAAGACAAAACAAACCTCTTTTGTCTTTCAAATATTTTATTCAGCTTGTGGAGCATTGAACCTGTCAAGAATTGCAAAGGCATTGATTAGAGTCAAGAAAGCAAGAAATTGTAATACTTATCTTCTGGTAATAACCCTGGCATATTATCTTATGTACTGGAAGTCAGGCTGTAATTGATTAAGAGCATGACTAAAGCCAACAGTGATTTTGATATTTAGTGAACTAAGAAGAACTTCAGAGTTTTACATAAAGCAATACCGGAATAGTTTTGAGTTGCGTTGTTTCAGTTCAAAGGGGGTATATGCAGGTTGTTAAAAGGCTCAAGGAAATAAGGTGAAGATGGGGTTTGTTTTTACAAGTCTAAGAGCTAAAGTAAAGAATAATTTAATCAATTCTGGGAAGAAAGCAGTTCTGAAGAGACTGGTTGAGATAAGAGAGGTCAAAGGGAAGGGATGCATTTAAGGAAATACTGAAGCCTATGTGAGGGGGTAGCTGCTCAGATCTTCCAGAAGACAGCAGAGTAGCTGATCAGAACTCCCAGAGGCTAGTATGAACAAGGCCAGACTGAAAGAAGCAGTTGCTGCCAGCCTCAAGACACCCAAAGGAAAAAGGACTGTGTTGTAGAAATTATTGGGCTTCTCTAGATTCTAAAATCTAGAAGGATAGTTGCTGAATAGAAAAGGGGAAGGTACTCTGAGAGTAGTTAAGATTTGTGGAACAGTTTTTAAAGTACTGTTTACTGTATGAAGCCATTCATGTGTTTAAATATAATTGTGTTTTGTTTGTCTTTTTTTATTTTAATAAATGTTTACTTTATGATAAAATCATCACAAGTAGTCAGGGACATCATTTCCTGATTACAGAACCTCTCCTTGTGCTATAAAAATTGCAAAAACCGTTTTGGCAGCTGTTTCAAGTTTTCTCCTGGGATTTGGGGAGCTTGGCATTTACCATCCGCCGTGCCATAATATTAGCTTCTATAGTCCATGCTTTATGTGTTAGCGTCATTAAAATAGATCTGGTGTATCACTGTGAACTGTCAAGTTGACAATGCATAATTCAGATTGGAGCTGATAAAAATGTGCAGGAAAGAGAAAGAGAGAGAAGGGAATTGCTCTTCTCAAATCATCAGTTCGAATGAACTGCCTTTGCAGCATCCAGATCAGTAGAGAGACAGATGCAGTACTGTGCCATCCATTACCAGGTTAACTACCATGAACATGCAACATATGATTGGGGCATCCAATAACATCAATGAGTCAGTTGTGAAACCTGGCTCCAGCTCCTTGCAGCAATATGGTCATGTCCACTTACAGGGATGGTGGCATGGAGTGGCACAGAGGGCAATTCATCTTGTTGCAATCTTAAGCAGCATTCCATTCCATTCAAGAGCACTCAAGCAAGAAATTGGTGCTGGGCTGATAGAGCACTTGCCTGCAGATTCGTATCGTAATGTTCCTTTACTTTCATTTTTGCCCCATTTTAGTGCTTTGTCCCTTCACCCTTAGCAATCCCTGTCCCTTCAGCCTTGCCAATGGCTGCTAATGGGCTTAGTTGTTTTTTTAAAGACACTTGCTTTAATTACTTTAATTCATTTCTACACAATTAGTCCCTCCCACAAATGTGCCCCCTACACCAACTGGAATCTGTGCTTGTAACTATTATGTTTCTGAGCTGAAATCAGAAAATTAGGTGTAACATACTTTCATTTTAGTGTGTTTAAAACTCACCAGTAGCCATTCTGAAAAGCCTGGTCTATGATATCTTGGCCAAAAAGCTAACAATCTATGATACCCAGATGGTCAAAATAATTGGTAAATTAAAGGAGTCAACTAAGCTTACTAGAAAATAAGTCTTTGGAAATCCATAACCAGCAACCAAGTGCTCAGTGTCAAAAGGTGGGGTATTTTTCAGTGAACCACTATTCCTCATAGTACTTTAATACACTCATTTAACAAAATTCATAAGTAGTACTGGCAGTGGATCCACAGAGAAATAAATCACTGGAAATAAACTACAAATTACAATGGAATAAAGTGTTGTAAAAAAGATAAGAGCATAGTTTAAGCTATCTAACAAGAATCCCAGTATTTTGTTATTTACGCAGTAAATAAATGGCTCAATTTCTGCTCGAACATAGGAACAGAGACATAACCCTAGCACTAAGATTTACAGTCATTCCTGAACTGCAGGAGCTGGCATTACTGTTTACACAGAAGCAACTTTAACTGAATAATGCAATGATGTACCACCTTGACTGTTTTACTAATAGCCCAACTACCCTCTAGAAGTCTTTTGCCGGTAAAAGCAACTAAAAGTTGAGTATATTGATCTCAAATCACTTCCCACTGATCCAAATTTAGCATTAACTGCTCGGAGCCAGACAGAATAATCAAGCTGATGTAGGGAAACATGAAGAAACAGGGAGTTCTAAAGTCTGTTACATCCTTCATCCGTAAGTGAAGGATACATCAGTTTAAAGAAAGAGTTATACTACATTTCCACATATACAATTAGCATAGCAATCCATTCCTTTATCATTTTTAATGTTTGCAGTTTTGTTTAAAAGAAGAAAAGAACAAATCAAGTCCTTACAGTTTGTAGATGATTGCACAATGTTCAAGCACCGTTCGTGACTTCCCAGATACTGAAGCAGTCCATGTCCATTTGCAGCAAGATCTGGACACAACATTCAGGCTTGGACTGATAAGTGGCAAGTAGCATTCGCGCCACACAAGTGCCAGGCAATAGCCAATGAGAATCTAACCATTGCCCCTTAACATTCACTGGCATCACTGAATCCCCCACTGTCAACATCCTGTGGGTTACCATTGACCAGAAACTGAACTAGGCCAGTTGCATAAAAACCATGGCTACAAGAACAGGTCATAGGCTGGCAATTCTGCAGCAGGTAACTCACCTCCTGACTCCCCAAAGCTTGTCCACCATCTACAAGGCACAAGTCAGGCATGTTATGGAATACTCTCCACTTGCCTGGATGAGTGCAACTTCAACAACACTCAAGAAGCTCAACACCATCCAGAACAAAGCAGCCCACTTGATTGGCACCCCATCCACCACCTTCAACATTCACTCCGTCCAGCACTGACACACAATGGCTACAGTGTAGGCAATCTATAAGAACTCACCAAGGCTCCTTCAGCAACCTCTACCAACTAGAAGGACAAGAGCAGCAGGTGCATGGGAACACCGCCACATGGTAGTTCCCTCCAAGCCACCCACCATCCTGACTTGGAAATATATCATCGTTCCTTCAACGTCGCTGGGTCAAAATCCTTGAACTCTCTTCCTAACAGCACTGCGTATGTATCTGCACTACATGGAATGCAGCGGTTCAAGGAAGCAGCTCATCACCACCTTCTCAAGGGCAACTAGGGATGGGCAATAAATGCTGGCCTAGCCAGCCACACTCAAATCCCATGAAAGAATTTTTTTTTTTTACAAGTTCTCTTTATAGAAGCAAATTTCTAATGGTGAAGATCATTCCTAGAGCTCCTACTTACACTGCATGTGAAAGTTGGAAGACTTAGAAGCATGAAAATCCTTTGATTATCTTTGGGTTAAAAGACATATTTTCCTTTAGAAATCAAATGATTTATTTGCAATAGTCAGACAATGAAAATGTTAACATTTTTTAAACAGTTAGTGGACAATCATGAACAGGGCTTTCTTTGCAGTCTGATAACCTATTTATTTTTCATACCCAACAGCAATGGGACAACACAACCTCATTGTGCAATACTGTTATCCTTCAAAGAATCTATCATTTCAGTAAATTGAATCAAAATGAGCTTTGGACTAGAGCCACTGAGGGTGAAATTTGACTTTGGGGGTGTCACAACATGGGCACCATCAAGTTGGCAGCTGACTTTACATCCTATCCAATTTTCTGATCTCAATGGAAAAGAAATATCAGGGAGAATGTTATGACATAGCAGCTGGTAAAGGCGGAGTTATTTAAAATCTCAGAGGGAAACTTTAAACAACTGTCATAACCTATATTTTCAATTGGTATGTTTGAGATGTAACTCTGAATTCAGGAATGAAATCACCAAGCCTCCAGAGGTTTTTTTTAAATAGAAAATAAATTAAACATTTATTAATTTTAATAAGAAATTAAACACATAAACATCTAAAAATTACCATAATAACTGTTAAACAAATCCCCAAATTAATCACTCCCAGGTAATCTTCTGCAAGGCAACAATAACCCATAGACTTATACAGACATCAGGCAAAGCACATTTTATCTTACAAATTCAAAATGAGGTTCCTTTCAATTTGTTCCTTTGCACTGTTGTAGGTTTACAGGTGGCTTAGATCTTCCATGTCTCTGACTTCCACACACAAAATTTTTTCTGTATATACCTAGCCTTCCCATTGAATGCAAATTCTCATTGTATCACCAGGCCCTTTGAACTCCACCTCTTCTAACAATACAACCCCTTTCATAGTACCAATTTTACTAGTAATATAAACATATTGCTTGGTGTCTCCTAGCTAGGTGCAAGATTTCATCCCCAATCTTTAAATGGTTTATTCAAAAGAATGCAAACGTACTCTTTACCTTACTGTTTACATCTCAAAACTACTATACATCAAAACACCCAGACTAGTTCACATTAATCCAATTAACACAGACACACCCATAGACACAGATCCTACTACAAGTCCAATTTAAAATAATTTCCAATAACATTATATACATTAATAGCTTCATAACATGGGTGTAAAATGGGCCGCCGATTTGTCAGTGGCCATTTTGCACTTAGCTAAAGCCAAATTTCACCCCAGCTGTCTCAGAAAACCACCAGTGTTCGAAGAAAGCATCTGGAGATCATTTCAAGCTGACACCACAGAGTCAAATAACAAACATTACAAATACTTAGAGCACACTGAAACTCTTGTAGTGATGTGCAGCTTCTGTAACAGTCATGCTTGCGTCTTATAACATTTTACCTGCTGTGTTTTGCTGATAACACTGCTATTGTTAGAAAACAGTGCATCCTTTGTCCCACCATGGGACCATGTTTCACTTTCAAACTTGTCATAAACAGGTATGAAGCTGGGTGTACATGGGTGAAGATATTTTGAATTTATTGTTCCTGGGTGGTACTGATGAACCTTGACTTTGTTCTCACTGGATGTGTCTACAATACAGAAATGGTACCCAATTGGATGGGTGCTAGTTCCAAGGGACTCAAAGTGTGAGGAGCACAAGTTATACAATAGGGTTACTCACCAGAAGAAAAAATTAGAAGAGTTTTTAAAAAATGTTACAATGGGTTCCAATTTTTTTGGGGGTTTTTTTATTTGCTGTCCAAAACCTCATCCCATCCTTGGATGAGGTTTCGTTAAAAATTCAAAGGCCGCCTGGCCTATTCGGCTGCCTGCCAACCTAACGGTCGGACAGGCAGCGAAAAATCTGATTTAATTAAGTGATTGAGGGCCTTAGTATGCCTCTTAATTGTCAGCGGGCAGGCTGCCGCCTCTCGCGCATGCCTGAGCAAAATATCGCGAGAGTGCGTGATGATGTCGGGACTCTCGCCCAGCGTCATCGTGCACTGTTTTATTCCCATTTGGGTCAGGTGCAAGCCCGCCCGACAACGGAAAAATGCTGTCCTTAGAGCCTGAAGACCAGTTCAGGGTCTAATAGGATCCTGAATTTGCATATAATCTAGACCAGTCAAGATAACGACCAGGATGGAGATGGAATCAGTGTCGAGGAAAGAGTGTTGGTGGGGAAGACCAAAGTCAATGGCTTTGGTCTTCCTAATATTTAACTGGAGGAAATTGCAGCTGATCAGGACTTTATTTTAATTCATTCACGGATGTGGGCTTTGCTGACTGGGCCAGCATTTATTGTCACTCTGTAGTTGCCCTTGAAGGTGGTGGTGAGCTGCCTTCTTGAACCACTGCATTCCATGTCATGTAGGTACACCCACAGTGCTGTTAGAAGGGAGTTCCAGGACTTTGACCCAGCAACGCTGAAGGAATGGCGATATATTTCCAAGTCAGGATGGTGAGTGACTTGGAGGGAACTTCCAGGTGGTGGTGTTCCCATCTATCTGCTGCCCTTGTCCTTCTAGGTGACAGTGGTCGTAGGTTCGGAAGGTGCTGTCTAAGGAGTTTTGGTGAATTCCTGCAATGCATCTTGTAGATGGTGCACACTGCTGCTACTGTGTGTTGGTGGTGGAGGGTGTAATTGTTTGTGGATGTGGTGCCAATCAAGCGGGCTTTTGGTTAGATAAGCAGGTTGACAACGGAGAAGCAATGTCGGGGTTGAGAGAAGTGAAGGAGTGTGTTGTCAAGATACAAATGGAATTTGGCAGCCTGTCTTCAGATGATGTTGTGGAGGGGCAACAAGTGGATGATGATACATGAAAATGTTATGATATTCAGAATTGCAGGTTCTTGATTACTCATTACACTTTAGCCTAAATGCAGCCCTGCAGTAGCCTTACAGTCCTTTGTTGGTGTAACTTTAATGTTATAATTGATTCATTCTGTATTTTGCCAGACAGTGTTTACTAAAAGCAAAAAATTGTTTACTGCAGCAACACCAGTAGCCCTCTTTAATAATCCCACTGAATGAATAATGTCTATCAAAATTGGATCCATTATGTGACAGTGAAACCTTTGCAGAAATCCATGCTGTTATATGTATTAAAGAAAGCACATGTTGAAATAGTTGTGACTATATAACCACCATTCCACTGAAACTGCCAGAATCACTCCACTTATCACCAAATTATTCTATGAGTCTATGATTTGCATGGAATAAATTAAACAACTTAGCCACTTGTCATTAAATTCTCACTATTTGTATCCAACTGGTTAGAAAACAAATTTCACTTGTGGTACAAAACTGAAATTAACAAAGTAACAAGCAAATTCTACAGACAGCAAAAAAAAAAGATCGACAGTAAGTGACATTCTGTGCTGATGGTGTGTCAGTAATAGACCTCCTTGACATTATATCATCACAGCCAGTTTCCCAATCAATGACCCTAGCAAGAAACCTGTGCAGAACAGCACCAAATCCCCAGGACATGTTTCCAATTGACTTTCAATTAGAAGAATCCTTAATGCAGTTGCAGGATACAGAGTGTGGATACGTACGCAGAAGGTCCAGGCATATTGAGTCATTCATGCAGCAGGGGCTGAGAATTTGAAAAATTGAGTGTTATGGAAGATCATAGAGTTTGCCAAATGTTAATTCTATTTACAAGTAAAGGATGCCAGATTTGCTTTGACAATGACGTATTGTTATTTTTTCTTACTATATTATGTTATTCATTCATGAAAATTCTTTTCTAAACCCTTTAAAACATAGTGCATATGAAATTGTGTTACAAACCATTGCAACCTTAAATAAAGTACCACATAATGGACTAATGAATGAGGTCAAAAGATGCAGAGTCAAGAGACAAATAGCAGAATGGATTGCTAGTTGAAAGACAGAAAGAGGAGAGTAGGGCTAGGGGTAGTTATTCAGACCGGCAGTACATAGGTGGTAAGTGAGGTGCCTCAAAAATAGGAACTGAGTCCACTGTCATTCACCATTTGTATTAACAATTTAAACTTTGGAATCAGAAACACAATCGCTAAATGTGTGAGTGACAAATTTGTGAATGACACCAAATTGGAGAGCATGAGAGTGTAGGGAATAGTCAATGCTGAGGAGGACAGCAGCAAGTTTCAAGATGACATTAGTAAACTTGCAGGAGGGGTACATAATTGCCAAATAAATGTTAAGATAGATAAGCATGAGAGTACTTATTACTTGGAAAAGAACAACCTAGATAGTGCAAAAGAATCTCAACAAATACACAAATCATTAAAAGTAGTGTGGTAGGTTAGTAAGGCCATAAAGAAACGAAACCAATCACTAGAATTTATTTCTGAAGGGATTGAATGGAAAAGTAAAAGATATTATGCTTAAATGCTTGTATTGAACCTTGGTTAGACTGCACTCAGAATACTCTAAACTATCTAGACACCATTACTAAACAGGATGTAAAGGCATTGGACAGGGTGCAAAAAGGATTTACAAGGATGATACCAGAACTGCAAGATTATACCTATCAGAAAAGGATGAACACATTACATTTCTTTTCTCTTGAAATGAGAAGGCTGGGGGGTGACCTATTAGGGGTTGGTATAATTATGAAAGGTTTTGGTATGTTAAATATAGATTAGATACAGAAAGAATGTTTCCACTTGTGGGAAAGAGCAAAACTGGAGGCATCAATATAATGTAGTAAGTGAGAAATCAAATAGGATTTCAGAAGAAAATTCTTCACTAAATTGTTGATATAGATTTACCTACACAAACTGTTGTCCTATTAAACATGCTCTACATAAATCAAGCAACATTTTAGGTGTTTGTATATGTACCCAATATAGGTTAGGGAACATGATAATCAGGATGCTTTTAAAGATTATACAATTAGTAAACTCTGCAAGTCATGAAGTGTATGAAGTTCAATGAACATAAGCTACATAATATAATTAAAAGGGGAAGCATATAGGGTGATCTCTTTCACCTCGAAGACTTGGGCTAATCTTGTTCAGACTGATAGAAAGCATACCACTTTTACTTGCAATTCACTCCATGTGATATCAAGAACGGCTGAAGGCACTGGATTATTGCAAAGGCTATGGGCCCTGACAACATCCCAGCAATAGTATTGAAAACTTATGATCGAGAACTAGCTGTGCCCCTAGCCAAGCTGTTCTAGTACAGCTACAACACTGGCATCTGCCCAGCAATGTGGAAAACTGCTCAGGTGTGTCCTGTCCACAGAAAGCAGGATAAACCCAACTTGGCCAATTAATGACCTATCAGCTACTCTTGATCATCAGCAAAGTGATGGAAGGGGGTGTCAACAGTGCTATCAAGCAGCATTTACTCAGCAATAACCCCATTATGCTCACTGAAGCTCAGTTTGGGTTCCACCAGCGCCACTTAGTCCAAACATGGACAGAAGATCTGAACTCAGGAAGTGAGGTGAGAGTGACTGTCCTTGACATTAAGGCCACATTTGACCGAGTGTGGCATCAAGGAGCCCTAGCAAAATTGGAGTCACTGGCAATCAGGGGAAAAGCTCTCCGCTGGTTGGAGTCATACCTAGCACAAAGGAAGATGGTTGTGGTTGGTGAAGGTCAATCATCTCAGTCCCAGGACAACAATGCAGGAGTTCCTCGGGGTAGTGTCCTAGGCCCAACCATCTTCAGCTGCCTCATCAATGACCCTTCCTCCATCGTAAGGTCAGAAGTGGGGATGTTCCCTGCTGATTGCACAATATTCAGCATCATTCGCAACTCCTCAGTGACTGAAGCAGTCCATGACATGTGCAGCAAGACCTGGGCAATATTCAGGCTTGGGCTGATAAGTAGTGAGTAACATTCGTACCACACGAGTGCTAGGCAAAGACCATCTCCAACAAGAGAGAATCCAACCATCGCCCCTTGACATTCAATGGCCTTTCAATTAACTTCCCTATATTTGAATGACAACAGAAGAAAAGTGAGTAGCTGGCACTACTCACTGAGGGGAGGCAGTGGCATTGCAGTATTGTCGCTGGACGAGTAATCCAGAGACTCAGGGTAATGCCCCAGGGACCTGGGTTCGAATCCCACTATGGAATTAAAAGTCTGATAATAACCATGAGATCATTGTCAACTGTCATTAAAAAAACAGCTGGTTCACGAATGTCCTTTATCTGCTGTCTTTACCTGGTCTGGCCTACATGTGACTCCAGACCCAAATGCAATGTGGTTGACTCTTAAATGGCCTAGCAAGCCACTCAGTTGTATTATGCTACGAAATCTAAAAGGAATGAAACCGGACGGACCACCCGGAAATGACAAGCGTGCAAAGTCCTCCTTACTAACATCTAGGGCTAATGCCAAAATTGAGAGAGCTGTCCCACAGACTAGTTGAGCAACAGTCTGACATAGTTATACTCAGGGAATCATACCTTAGAGACTATGTCCCGTACACCACCATCACCATCCCTGTCTATGTCCTGGTCCACCAGCACAGTGGTATATGGTCAGGAGGGAGTTGCCCTGGGAGCCCTCAGCATCATACTGGGACCCCATAAAGTCTCATGGTATCAGGTCAAACATGGGCAAGGAAACCTTCTGCTCATTATGAGGTACCTCTATCCCCTCAACTGATGAATCAGTACCGCTCCATGTTGAACACCACTTGGAGGGAGCACCGAGGGTGGCAAGGATGCAGAATGTACTCCAGGTGGGGGCCTTCAATGTCCATCACCAGGAGTGGCTCAGTAGCGCCACCACTGGCTGAGTCCTAAAGGATATAGCTGTTAGGCTGGGTCTGCGGCAGGTGGTGACGGAACCAAGAGGAAAAATCATACTTGACCTCTTCCTCACCAACCTGCCTGCCGCAGATGCCCATGACAGTATCGGTAGGAGTGACAACTGCACAGTCATTGTGGAGACAAAGTCCCATCCTCACACTGAGGATGCCCTCAATTGTGTTGTACAACATTACCACCCTGCCAAATGGGATAGATTTCGAACAACGAAAACTTTCAGCAACATTCAAGATCCGGACTACAGCTGAGAACACAGACTGGTCAACCATGAGGCACCATGGGCCATCAGCAGCAGCAGAATTGTACTCAGCCATAATCTGTAACCTCATGGCCCAGATGTCCTTCACTCTACCATTACCACCAAGCCAGGGAGTCAACCTTGGTTCAAAGAAGAGCGCAGGAGGGCATGCCAGGCAAAATGACGTGTTAACCTGGTGATGCTACAACACAGGACTACTTGTGTGCCAAACAGCATAAGCAGCAAGTGATAGACAGAGCGAAACGATTCCACAACCAACAGATCAGACCCCAGTACTGCCACATCCAATCGTGAATGGTAGTGGTCAATTAAACAACTCACTGGAGGAGGAGGAGGCTTCTGAGATATCTCCATCTTCAAAGATAAGAGAGCCCTACAGATAAGTACAAAAGATCAGAATCACAGTGCAGAAGAGGCCCTTCGGCCCATCGAGTCTGCACCGACACATGAGAAACACCTGACCTACCTCCCTAATCGCATTTACCAGCACTTGGCCCATAGCCTTGAATGTTATGACATGCCAAGTGCTCATCCAGGTACTTTTTAAAGGATGTGAGGCAACCCGCCTCCACCATCCTCACAGGCAGTGCATTCCAGACCATCACCACCCTCTGGGTAAAAAGGTTTTTCCTCACATCCCCCCTAAACCTCCTGCCCCTCACCTTGAACTTATGCCCCCTTGTGACTGACCCTTCACCTAAGGGGAACAGCTGCTCCCTATCCATCCTGTCCATGCCCCTCATAATCTTGTACACCTCGATCAGGTCGCCCCTCAGTCTTCTCTGCTCCAACAAAAACAACCCAAGTCTATCCAACCTCTCTTCATAACTTAAATGTTTCATCCCAGGCAACATCCTGGTGAATCTCCTCTGCACCCCCTCCAGTGCAATCACATCCTGCCTATAATGTGGCGACCAGAACTGCACACAGTACTCCAGCTGTGGCCTCACCAAGGTTCTATACAACTCCAACATGACCTCCCTACTTCTGTAATCTACACCTCGATTGATAAAGGCAAGTGTCCCATATGCCTTTTTTACCACCCCACTAACATGCCCCTCCGCCTTCAGAGATCTATGGACACACACGCCAAGGTCCACTTGTTCCTCAGAACTTCCTAGTGCCATGCCGTTCATTGAATACTTCCTTGTCAAATTACTCCTTCCAAAGTGTATCACCTCACACTTTTCAGGGTTAAATTCCATCTGCTACTTATCTGCCCATTTGACCATCCCGTCTATATCTTCCTTTGGCCCAAGACACTCAACCTCACTGTTAACCACCCGGCCAATCTTTGTGTCATCCGCAAGATAAGGCTGAAGCATTTGCAACAATCTTCATCCAGAAGTGCAGAGTGGATAATCCACTTCAGCCTCCTCTGGTGGTCCCCAGCATCACAGGTGCCAGTCTTCAGCCAATTCGATTCCACCTTATATCAAGAAACAGCTGAAGGCACTGGATACTGCAAAGGCTAGGGGCCCCGACAATACTCCAGCAAATCCAACAACACTCAAGAAGCTTAACACACCCAGGACAAAGCAGCCCGCTTGATTGCCACCTCACCCACAAACATTCGCTCCCTCCACCTCCAACAGTGCCAGCAGTGTATACCATTTAGAACACGCACTGCAGGAACTCACCAAGCCTCCTTAGTCAGCACCTTTCGTCTAGAAGGACAAGAGCAGCAGATGCATGGGAACACCACCACCTGGAATTTCCCCTCCAAGCCACTCACCATCCTGACTTGGGACTATATCACCATTCCTTCACTGTCGCTGGGTCAAAATCCTGGAACTCTCTTCCTAAACGGACTGTGGGTGTACCCACACCACATGAACTGCGGCAGCTCCCAACTCCCTTCTCAAGGGCAATTAGGTTGGTTAATAAAAATACTAGCCTAACCAATGATAACTACATTCCATGAAAGAATTTTTTAAAAAGCTCTTATTTGAAATGAGCATGGGAAAATTTAGTCCATCATCTAGTGAGAATGAATCCATGGCATAAAACAATCCCAAATTTGATAGTAATTGACAATCCTACTCAGAGGGGTCGCAGGATGGTAAGTGTGGAGGATAGGAAAGTGTCATGCTGGTACATTCAGCAGTGCTCTTAATTTGGGCAAAGGGACATCTTTTAAAAATCATAATTCTCAACAAATATACATTCTTGAGAAATAAAAACTCCACCCAAAAAGTGGTACAGCCATGGCTAATTGGAGATGTTAAGCATAGATTAAAAGAAGTGGTTTCCAAGGTTGTCAACAAGTTTGAGGACTGGGTGAGTTTCAATAATCAGTCAAGGATAACCAAGAAATTGATAAAGAGGGAGAAAATAGATTGCAGGAGTAAACTAGCAAGGAATATAAAATCAAATGTAAGTGTTTTTACAAGTACGTAAAAAGGAAGAGATTATTGAAAAGTAAATGCGAGTCCCTTAGAGGCTGTAACAGAAGAAATTATCAAGGGGAAAAAGGAAATGGCAGAGATGGTTAAAAAATATATATATTGATCTTCATGGCAGAAGACACAAAGGACAAAGGACATAGCAGTAATTGCTGGGAACCAAAGGCCAAATGAGAGTGAGAAGTGACCATGTTCTTCAGAGGTTTTCCAGCTGGCGTAGTCAAAATGGACGCTGAGGGAAAAAAGCTTGATAGAGAACCATTGAGACAATACCATCTAATAATAGTCCACCTGTATAATACCTGAGCGCAATCTTGGCAAACAGAAATCATGTCTGATACACCAGAGCCCCAGTTGCTGGATATGGTAACCATGCATTAATGACAGTTTAATTGTTTGCTGTCATTGTTCTGAATTTTAAAGTAGTAAAGTGATTAATATTAGGAAAAAAATTATACTGGAGAAATTGACAGGACTAAAAGCTGACAAATCACCTTGACTTGATGGCCTGGGTGGGGGAGGCGGTGGCAGAGTGGTATTGTCACTAGCCTAGCATTCCAGAGACCCAGGGTAATGCTCTGGGAACCGGGTTCCACTACGTAATTTCAATTCAGTAAATATCTGGAATTAAAGTCTGACAATGACCGTGAAACCATTGCCGATTGACATAAAAACCCATCTGGTTCACTAATGCCCTTTAGGGAAGGAAATCTGCCAACCTTACCTGGCCTGGCCAACATGTGACTCCATTCCCACCAACAGTGTGGTTGACTCTTAAAATTCCCTCTCAACAAGGGAAATTAGGGATGGGCAATAAATGCTGGCCTAGGCAGCGATGCCCACATCCCATGAATGAATAATAAAAATATATATTAGGACTCTAAATGAAGAGGTAGCTGCAGAAATTATGGATACATTGGATTTGTTCTTCCAGGATTCCCTAGATTCCAGGACAGTCCCCATGGATTAAAAATTAGCAAATGTAACCCCACCATTCAAGAAAGGAGGAAGAGAGCAAACGGAACTGTGAACCAACCCAACATCAGCAGTAGGGAAAACACTAGAAACTATTATCAAAGTCATGGTAACAGGGCACTCAAAACAAAATCACAATACGATTAAATAGTCAGCATCTAAAAGGGAAAATCATGTTTGTCTAAGCTTTGAGTTTTGTTGAGGGTGCAACTGGCTGGGCAGATAAGGGGACTTAGTGGATCTGTTACAGTTGGATTTTCAGAAGGCATCACACAATTTAGGGTGCACAGGATTGGAGGGAATATCTTAGCATAGATTGAGGATTGTTTAATGGAGAGAAAACCGAGCGTAGGAATAAACTGATCATTTTCAGGATGGCGGAGTTTAACTAGTGCAGTGCCATGAAAGTCAGTTCCTGGGCCTCAGCGATTTACAGTCTATATTAATAATTCAGATGCGGACACAGAGTGTAATATATCCAAGTTTGCTGATGATACAAAGCTAGGTGGAAAATGAAACTTTGAGGAAGATGTAAAGTGGCTGTAAATTGACGTGGACTGATTAAGCAATTGGGCATAAAAGGTGACAGATGGATTATGGTTGGGATGGTAGGATGTGTGAAATGTTCCACTTTGGTAAGAAGAATGAAAAGCAGATTTATTTTGTTTTTTAGAAAGTTGAGAGACTAGTAATTGTCCTTGCACACAAATCACAAATTTTACAATACAGCAATTAGGAAGGCAAATGGTATATTAGCCTTTATTGTAAGGGGGCTAGAGAATATGAATAAAAGAGTCTTGCTGCAAATGTATAATGCCTTTCTGAGACCACACCTGGAAAACTATGTAGAATTTTGGCCGCCTTACCCAAGGAAGGATATACTTGCCTTAGAGGTGGTGTGACAAAGGTTCATTAGGTTGATTCCTGGGGTGAGAAGAGGAGATTAGAGAATATAGTCCCAATCTACTCAGTTTGGAAGAATGAGAAGTGATCTCATTTAAATGGATAAAATTCGTATTTTGTCTGGGTGGATGCTGAGAGACAGTTGCGCCCGACTGGAGTCTAGAACTAGGAGGTGGTCAAAGTTTCAGGATAAAGGGATTGGCCATTTCTGATAGAGATGAAAAGAAATTTCTCCTCTTAAAGGCTTCCAAATCTTTGGAATTCTCTATTGAAGAGGGCTCTGGATGGTCAGTCATCAATATGTTCAAGGCTGAGGGTGAGATTTTCAGGCACGAGGGGAAATCAACAGACATGGGGATAGGGCGGGAAAGTGAACTTGATATAGAAGTTCAGCCTCATCTTATTAAATGGCGTTACAGGACCAAAGAATCCTTTGGAATTCTCTGCCCCAGAGGCTTGTGAGAGCTCAAATCATTGAGCATGTTCAAGACAGAAAATGATAGATATCTGGATATTAATGGCATCAAGGGATATGGGGATAGTGAGGAAAAATGGCGTAAGAAGTAGATGATCGGCCATGATCTGTTTGAACAGCAGAGCAAGCTTGATGGGTCGAATGGCCTACTCCTGCTCCTATTTCCTATGATCGTATGGTCCGCTGCTGCTCCTATTTCTTCTATCTTTACATCCAACGCATCTAACAAAGCTTTTCTTCCTCCGGGTCCCTGATGCAACATAAAAATCCCTCACCTTAAATGGGCACAACCATTCACAAAATAAGATTAAACATTGACAGAGAATGTCACAAAACTTCTGCACCAGACACTTTTTCCCCAGCATCTTTCCTTGGCATACGTGGGTAATTGCAATCTGTACATTTCAATATTGTGCTGCTATATTGGGTACTGAGCTGGTATCCTGAAACCCAATCCTAAAATATGCTATTGAAACAGAAATTTGAATTCAAGTCTTTAAGTGATCTGATTTTGATTGAACAACTTCCACCACTAGGTATAGAGATCAACTCGTGGATTTTTTTTTTAAAGCTGCAATTGTGATGTTTCCCAGTTGGTTTGCTACTGATTCATCTGCCTGTGCCCACACAGCAGTATCAGATAAAAAAGGCAGAAAATGTCAATTGAAAAACAGTTTCAGATTATTCAGTAATAATGTAAACTCTGAGAAGACCCTGAAAGCTAGCAGCAATCAGATCAAGTTCTTCATCTATGATTAAGGAGGACACCAACAAAACTGCTTATGCAAAGGGAAAGATCACAAGCTGACATCAGTCACACGGTGTGGGCTATTTCCAATTTTGCAGTTTATGTCCTAGAGACAAAGTAAAATGGAACAAATACTGTGATTTTAAACTTTAAAAACAATTTTCCTTTAAAAAGATCTTGCTGTTGTTAATGCATTGCTGACTGAGATCCCACTTATGCTTAAAAAGGAATTAACAGTGGTACTGCTTGGCCACCCGTGAGGCTATAGGTTGTAACTTATTAAATACAACAAATGAACATAACCTTAGAGGACAATACACATTTAAAAATAAGAGTAAGAAAAGAAAGCAACAATTGGTGCCCTTGGATTATGTCACATGGATAGAAGTCATTTAATTCTCTGTTGACTCAAGGCTTTGTATCATATACAGTCACTAGAAATTGAAGATATTTTTAAAGCTCAGATTTTCTGCTTCTCACCAGATTGCTTATGAAGCAAGCTCTTGTCAATTTCACTACATTGATACCATGACAGCCAGTGCGAAGGCATGAAAATGAACAGCCTATAATTGGCTGAATTGCTGCTTTGCCAGTTGCAAGGGATAAACTTCCATCTGAGGATATGACAGAATAAACATTTACACACAATTCTGCCAAATACTTGCAATTTGACAGTCAAAAAAAGTGTTCAGATACAAAAGGTGGGTGGATGTGCTTGATCAAAGCTGTAAACTGATGATTTTCATTCTCCTCCTCATCTCTGTTTACTGGAGTGAAGGAAGAAAATACTATAGATAGTCCATTGCAAGGGGTAAACAATTAGATTCAGTGGGATCTCACAAGTTAAGGGAAGGTTCATCTGAAATATGCACCTGCTCCACATTACGATGTTTTGCCAACATCCAGACTAATGAATAACTTTAGAAGCTAGCAAGGGAAAACACAGCTTTAGGAATAATTCATGATGTTTTCTTGCAGGTTAAGCTATGCAAGGTAAACAGAATTTACAAGTAAACAAAGTGTCGTTAAGCTTCTTAAAGTTTTCTTATAAATGCAGGGTTGCGTGGAGGGCTGTTCTGCCCATATTAAAGTGGTTTAATAGATCAGGTCCTCAGTTCCCTCTCTATATGCAGTGAACAAATTTGGAGAGAAAAGCTAAATATGATTACACCTTTGTGCAAAATTATTTTTGTTGTTCTTAAATGAATTTATATCCACAAGGAAAACAAGAGAGAGACTTCCAGACAGCACATTCCTTTTCTTATATAGTTCAATTTAGGCTTGGAGATCTAGGAGAACTAAATTAGATTGCTTCTGCAAACAACTTCAATGATATTCTCTCATGTGTACACTGATGCTGTGAACTTCAATCTCAGAAGACCCCCTTAACTTTTCCTTGAGCTAGACTTGAAAATGGGTCTCCAGATATACAATGCAACGTTCTTGCACAGGCAAATCATGTACCTATTCCAAGTCATTAGATAATTCCTGTCCTGTGCATTCAAAGTGCAGCAAAACATACAGCAATGGCATTTTCTTTTCATACTGTGGAGACAAAAAGTAATTTTAATTAGAGATGAGTGTGACACATAGCTGGAAATCCCTACTGGTTTCAGCATTTTGTAGTTGAACTAGCCAACATCTGAGTACACTCCTGCTTTGTGGCATCTGGTTACAACATAAACTATTCCTTCTTCTTGGAGTTTTCAGCCCAAAGGCAGCTCTGACCCATAGCACCACAATCTCCACCAGGCAGGTCCCATATCCACCCCATACAGAATGCAAATCGAACCTCGTGCTGCTGGCACCAATCTAATCCACGCTGGGCATCCAGCTCAACTAAGCCAACCAGCCACCCAAGGGCACGAAAACAAGAACAATGCTGGAAACACTCAGCAGTCAGAGTCATACAGACTCAAAGCGTTAACTCTGTCTTTCTCTCCACAGATGCTGTCAGACCTGCTGAGTTTCTCCAGCATTTTTTGTTTTTGTTTCAGATTTCCAGCATCTGCAGTATTTTGCCTTTATCAGCCACCCAAGGAGTCTGAGTTGCTATGGCAACATATACTTTTACATGCGTGTTGTAGCCTGGAGCTATGGAGGCTCCAATGTTCTTTCCAACACAAGGCCGACCAGGACTCTCTCCCACTCTTACCACCTGCCATACGTTAGAAGCAATTTACAATTTGATACTCGACCTGTTTGGCCATATTATGAACGCATCTTCTTTGGTCACCAAGTCCTGGAGTGGAATTTGAATCAGGGGCATCTGACTCAGAGACAAGCATGCTACTCACTGCGCCACAAGTCGTCCTAACGTGAAACTAGATGATGATGTTATATAATCTTAAGAATATGCATCCTACAATGCATCAGGAGTTGACATTCATGTCACCCATATATTGCTGTGATGCCTTCTATGGCATTCCAAAAGCCAAATAAATTCTTCCTAGAACCAGTAAAACTAGCCCAGAATAAGAATCGGATTCTGGTGAAAGTGTCAATCTCAGATAAACTCATATTTGAGACAAAGAATACCCCCTGTTATTTTGGGGGATTTTCATCATGTTACTTGATTCTAACTTTATAAGCATTGGTGGTTGAATTTATAAACATAATTCAAAGACAATTGTATATGTGCAAGTCTTGATGACCAAGAAGAGATGCCTTAGTGTAAACCAATCCAATTTAGATGAATTGTTCAGAAGAATGCAAACATGGCCCACTTCTGATTTGGAGGCTATGTTACTTCAACAACAACCATAGCATTGAGCAAGTATGCAGAGGACGTTTATTCTGAAAATGTTTTGCATTCATGAAAACTATGCTGCACTAGAGACTTCTGTGACTTGGTGATTTGCATCATTCTGCATCTGGAGTAGGAAAATGGTATTTAAACCCCAGGTAAAGAAAGTGAACGTTGGGATTTCCAATTATGTGTCACTCATCTTTAATTAAAATTGCTTTTCATCTCCACAGTATGAAAATAAAGTACGTTTGCTGTATGTTTTGCAGCACTTTGAATGTACCGGACAGGATTTATCTAATGACTTGCCCATGCAAGAACGCCGCAGGAGACCCATGTTCAAATCCAGCAAAAGAAAAAGACAATGGGCTCTTTGGAAGTGGAAAATGGCAGCATCAACATAATCCTACCTGGATATGAACCCATATATGAACCATGATGGACAGGAAAGGACCTTTTGGTCTATCCAGCCTGTTCCTCACAATTGTGATCTCTTGTTTACGATGATACAGTCCCCACATCACCATCTGATCAGCTGCCTGTGAAAACAATCCAATCTTTGGCTTTCAGATGCACAAGTCCGGATTTAAGTATATGGGAAAAGAAATGTACTGGATGGATTTCACTTTCATTATCCCCATGCATAGAAATTCATTTCAAAAAAACAACAACAAGTTATGTTCAGATTTTAACAGTCTTCGGTTTTTTTTTTACAGCACATTGAGAGGAAAGTGAATCACAGAATCACAGTGCAAAAGAGACCTTTCGGCCCACCGAGTCTGCACCGACACATGAGAAACACCTGACCTACCTACCCAATCCCATTTACCAGCACTTGGCCCACAGCCTTGAATGTTATGACGTGCCAAGTGCTCACACAGGTACTTTTTAAAGGATGTGAGGCAACCCGCCTCCACCACCCTCCCAGGCAGCGCATTCCAGACTGTCACCACCCTCTGGGTAAAAAAGGTTTTCCTCACATCCCCCCTAAACCTCCTGCCCCTCACCTTGAACTTATGCCCCCTTGTGACTGACCCTTCAACTAAGGGGAACAGCTGCTCCCTATCCACCCTGTCCATGCCCCTCATAATCTTGTACACCTCGATCAGGCCGCACCTCAGTCTTCTCTGCTCCAATGAAAACAACCCAAGCCTATCCAACCTCTCTTCGTAACTTAAATGTTTCATCCCAGGCAACATCCTGGTGAATCTCCTCTGCACCCACTCCAGTGCAATCACATCCTCCCTATAATGTGGTGACCAGAACTGCACACAGTACTCCAGCTGTGGCCTCACCAAGGTTCTATACAACTCCAACATGACCTCCCTACTTTTGTAATCTATGCCTCAATTGATAAAGGCAAGTATCCCATATGCCTTTTTCACCACCCTACTAACATGCCCCTCCGCCTTCAGAGATCTATGGACACACAAGCCAAGGCCCCTTTGTTCCTCAGAACTTCCTAGTGCCATGCCGTTCATTGAATACTTCCTTGTCAAATTACTCCTTCCAAAGTGTATCACCTCACACTTTTCGGGTTAAATTCCATCTGCCACTTATCTGCCCATTTGACCATCCCGTCTATATCTTCCTGTAGCCCAAGACACTCAACCTCACTGTTAGCCACCCGGCCAATCTTTGTGTCATCCACAAACTTACTAATCCTACCCCCCACATAGTCACCTATGTTGTTTATATAAATGACAAATAATAGGGGATTGAGCACAGATCCCTGTGGTACGCCACTGGACACTGGCTTCCAGTCACTAAAGCATCCTTCTGTCATCACCCTCTGCCTCCTACAACTAAGCCAATTTTGAATCCACCTTATCAAATTACCCTGTATCCCATGTGCCTTTGCCTTCTTTATAAGTCTCCCATGTGGGACCTTGTCAAAGGCTTTGCTGAAATCCATATAAACTACATCAACTGCACTACCCTCATCTACACACCTGATCACCTCCTCAAAAAATTCAATCAAATTTGTTCCGCATGACCTCCCTCTGACAAAGCCATGCTGACTATCCCTGATCAAACCGTGCCTCTCCAAGTGGAGATAGATACTCTCCTTCAGAAATTTCTCCAGTAGTTTCCCTACCACTGACATGAGACTCACTGGCCTGTAGTTCCCTGGCTTATCTCTACAGCCCTTCTTAAATAGCAGAACCACATTAGCTGTTCTCCAGTCCTCTGGCACCTCCCCTGTGGCCAGAGAGGAATTAAAAATTTGGGTCGAGCCCCTGCGATCTCTTCCCTTGCCTCCCTCAGCAGTCTGGGACGCAAATCATCTGGACCTGGAGATTTGTCCACTTAAGCCTGCCATCACCTCCAGTACCTTTGTCACTCCCTATATCAATTTGCTTAAGAACCTCGCAGTCTCTCTCCCCTAGTTCGATCCCTTCATCCTCATTCTCCTGGGTGAAGACATGATCTGTAAACCAATAACCAATATGGGCAGATACTCCTTCCCCAGGTCCTGTTTAAAAAGTTTAATAAGGTTAATTTAGCATCTTGTTGATGTGGTGGGTGGGCAGATGGGAGAGGGGCAGATTCTGACAGTTTAATGGTCAAACACACAAATGTTCCAGTTTAACATATTTCACTACCTAACAGTATCTAACCTAAAAGCTAACATAAAAGCAAAAACTGCGGATGCTGGAAACCCAAAACAAAAATAAAAATACCTGGAAAAACTCAGCAGGTGAAATCTATTTCACCTCTTTTCTATTTTTACTTAGTTCTGTTGAAGGGTCATACGGACTCGAAACATTAACTGTGTTCCTCTCCGCAGATGCTGCCAGACCTGCTGAGTTTTTCCAGGTCTTTTTATTTTTGTTCTAAAAGCTAACATGTCTGCTTGCATGTCAAATTGCACACAAACCCACATTTATTTGCAAAGATAATGTATGTTTGACCATATAGATAGTGATTGAAAGAGAAATAAAAATATCAGAGCTGCAGTTAGTTGTTCAAAAGCAGACTTAGAACAGGGGTGGGAAACCTTTTTATTATCACAGGCCATTCACTCAGACAAAATCAGTCAGTGACGGGCCACACACACCCATCCAGACACACACAAAAACTAAATTAAGTTGGTTTTTAAGAGAGAATACAGAAACGTTCAACTTACCCACTGTTTTAAAGTGATGGTTGAATTTGAATATTATATTGTTAAATATTATTATAGTAATTTAGCTGACACTTTTATCCAAAGTGAATTCATAATGATGATGACGACAAATGCTATTTTGAAGGTGCTACTGTCATGGATCTATATTTTTAGAAATCTTGCTGTGGGCCAGATGAAATTGAGCTAAGGGCCAGATGTAGCCCAAGGATGTAGGTTCCCCATCCTGCTTTAGAATAGGGTCTTATAGTACACACTTAATGTTCTGACCATTTGAAACTCTTTGCTTAAAACCAAGAATATAGGCAATAGATTTAAAATTGTACTGTTACAGGCAGGGGAGAGATGGTAAGATGGTTTCCCCCTTTTTCCACCTCTCCACTGACCACAGGTAGATGTATTTTAAAAGAAGCGATTTAACCCCCTCGAGTGCTGGGGCTCTCGAGAGCAAACAAAAGACAGGTTTTCTCACAAGTTTAGAGGAAGAATATATGTCTATTTCCCAATACCTGAACGTATCCACAACAGCACCCACTCTCACACACACACACGATTACAAAAGAGGTAACATGCACTTGGGTTTTTTAAAGGTTAAAAAAAAAAATCACCATTATACTTTTCTCGAGATGGAAGCTAAAGGCTGCAGGCCTGATGATTACCTTTTTGGTTCATTGAAGAAATGAAGGTTGAAAGTGACTGATGAATTTGCAGTGGCTTTGCTCCAGTCAAAGGTGCAGTTGAGCCCCCTGCAGCGAGGATTTGGCTTGGTTCTTCAAATCAGTAGGTACATGGGTGGCACCACTTCTCTGCCTGTGGGTGGATTTTAGGTAGGGACCTTTCTTTGCTGGGCTTGATCTATTCCCTCCAAGTCTCCTTGTCTCTGTGACTGACTGACTTGTGTTCCTGGTTTCTGTCAGGTGACCATAGTAGCTATTTTTCCACTGTCCAAACAAATGGGCTCTGATGTCTTGAGCATTGGCACACAATAGGGTTTGAGTTTCGGCCATTTGCAATTCCTTGTGATAGAATGGGTTTCTCCTCACCACCATTCTGTGCAATTCCATTCCACAGCCAAAATGTCTGCAGGGACATTGTGCACTAGTTTCTGCAGGTATTTGTATAATAGTAACCATTAAGTCCACAGGAAATATGTTACATTTCAATGTCTTCTCAGTGAAATGTCCAAAAAGGGAGTTTGCATTTTAATGTTCTGTCCAGACACACAGGCTAACTTCTAGCCTTGTGCAGTTCCATGTATAATTGGCAGGCAAGGGAGGTCACCTGACCTCTCAACTCCATTTTGTTTCAAAGGAGATTGTCCATTCTCCATTTTGTTTTTAAAAGTGACGTCTCCATTGTCCATTAATTGGCTGATATAAATGTGTGGAAATGATAGTGCACATTTTCCAAATATTACCCCATCCACTGGTGCAGAGATTGATTTTGGGTGGGGGTGGGGGGGCGTAAAGGGTGGGTTCAAATCTATTTCACTGTGCACATTCTTCTATTTCACAGTTGATGTTTATTCTAATCCAAGAAAAAATATGATATTGATGGTAGCCAACAACAAAATAAAGCAAAGTATTCTACAAACACTGAGTAGGGGCCATCAGCTGAATGATGAAGTGGCTATTTGGTCTATATGAAGATGGCCAATTTTACCCAGAACTTCAGTAGAGAAATTGCAATTATCCTCACTGACCACCTTAAAAATGCATGTGTGGGTGCCAGATGAGGGCAGAATTAGGTTTGATTGTAATGCATTCCACTGATGAGAAGTTTACTAAACCTGTCTAAGTTCATGTATGAAGAATAGTCACTTGGGTAAAGTGCCAGAGGGAAACTCCAACACTTCTAACTCGAAATTTCCAAATACCCTTGGCTCTGTTTTCAGCCTACTTTTTTCGTCTCTACTTGTCCGTTTTGCTGGTCCAATAAACAAAGTTAAGTTAAACTGGGGTCCTCACTTTTATACAATAGAAATAGATCAGTAAAAACAGCTATAGAAAGGACAGTGATGTTTCAATAAATTTCTATGTTCAATCACTTCCAAATTATATCTATTATTTTTCCCCCCAAGTGTTTGCTGATCGCCAATGCTGCATGTAGAGAACACCCCATATTTATCCTAGCTTTCTCTATGCCACGCCAACATAAATGTCATTTCATTTTTCTCCAAGCACTAGTGTGAAGCTTTGATTTTTAAAATGAGCAGAATCTCTCTTCATCCCCTCCACTCAATGGATAAGACTCTGACAACAATTACTTCTCCGTTTCATTTCTCTTCCTTGTGCACAGTCCTCATGTGTATTGGCTTCACACTGATTTAAATGCTTTTTATATGTCAGAGCATCACAGAAAACAGATGAATTCTGCTTTGCAGGGGGTTTGGCTGGAAACTATTGTGAAACTGCTAACACTTCACTCTGTGTTTATTCATTCATGGGATGTGAGCATTGCTGGCAAGGCCAGCATTTATTGTGCCTTCTTAATTTCCATTAAAAGGTGGTGGTGAGTCATCTTCTTGAACCACTGTAGTCCATATGGTGTAGGTACATTGACAATGCCATTTGGGAGGGAGTTCCAGGATTTTGGCCCAACAGTGAAGGACAGCGCAGTATCTCCCAGGGAAGTCCAGTGGATCATAGTGGAGTCGGGGGAGAGCATATGCCCCCTTCTCACAGCACGAGCTGTCATAGCCAGGTATTTGAAAGGTCCAGTCTTTGAGTGTGGGTTAGTGATTGTAGTGAATGGATGAGTGGGGTGGTGGGGGAGTGTGGGAAGTTGTGGGGGTGGGGTGCGGTGTGGTGAGGTGGTTGAGTGAGTGATGTGGGTGAGGTGAGTGGGTAGTCAGATCGGGGAGGTAGTGGGGTCAGCTCAGGAGAATATTTGGGGAGTCATTGAAAGGACGGTGTTTGGGTCATTGGAAGGCGGTGGTTTGCTGATGGAGTTACCCAGGTGTTGGACCAAAATTTTAACCTGTCTAACATTTCCTGTAAGTCACATATATATATATATATATATATATATATGTTCCAAGTCTCTGACCCTACCTCAGAGTCAGAGAACTTCGCACAGGGTCCTGCTCAGTGGACAATTGCCCATTGGAGGCTTAAATTTCTGGGTAATGCCCACGTCGGACTTCAGCTGGGTCCTAAAGCACCTCTTCCATTGGACATTCAGTCTCTGATGATCTGGAGACCAGGAGATTTGGGCCAATGTCATTTGCCGTTCAATTTTCAGATGCCCAAAGTATCTTTCTGCACATATACTGCCATTTTAATTGTTCTGCAATTCACTTTGAATTATTTTAACTGCCATTTGAGGTTTCCAGTCATTGGAGTCGCAACACCTTTGGTAGCCCACATGTTCATTTAAATCATCTGCCCCAATGTAATCTTTATGTATCTGGTACTAGAGAACGCATCCTAATCCATAGTTAGGATCAACAAATCTTATATTGAATAGGCTTCCCAGCCTGGGCAGTTGCTGAACTGTCTGATCCATGAATGATGAGTGGGAAATGAAGGCATTCAAAATACCAGGAGAACATACCAGATTTATATATGACAATACAAATGGCGAATGTGAGTCAGATGTATAGTGTGTAATGATCAGGGAGGTCTTGACCTTCACAAGGAGATTAATTCTTTGCCTTCTAAAATGTCAAATAGACTTTGATTGGCAGAAGGTTCCAAGTGAAAGACATTAGGAGGTAAAAGGGCTTAGGAGGGATATGTAGAGAAAAAGATCAACAACATCAAATTTCTAGAAAATGAGCTCCTAGTATCAAATCACACAATTGAGAGGGCCTTGAAAGCTAGTGTAACAATAATCATTTTAACATTTTAAAAGAAGGGGACCATGATGTTGTACCTTTGTGCACTCTCTAAAGTTTACAAATATTCGTAAGGTTTATATGAAGACAATAAAGCACTTTTTAAAGAGAAAAGTAATTAAACGAAAAATAGAAATGGAAGGAAGCACTGTCAAATCCCACAATCCTGCCTAAACTACTGTTTGGCTGGTAAGATTCGAAAAGGGACCAACTTTTAAATATCACAAAAAAAGGCACATTTGGCTTCTGAATTTGACCAGGTTTTAATGAACATATTTCCTTACATTCCTAAAAAATGGAACAGAAGAGAAAATAGAGAGCCTGATTTAACGTACAAAAGAGAAAATTGCTTTTTTAAATGTCAATAAAGACTAGGATAGGATTACCATAAATAATACAGTAGCGTATAATGAGAAGTTTTGGATAGAATTTTACAACAAGTAGAAATAGTATAACTCATTCAAAGCAGAGTTGTAAAATTATAAAAATATATTAAACTGCCAAAATTAGTGATTTGAACATACATTTCCACAAAATAACATTGCAGCTTTTGTCTCTGCTGCTGTCAGTTAGGTATTTTGCTTAATGTCAAGGGTTGCATATCTTTACACTGCTCCGCTTTCTAGTTTGAAGTTACATTTCAGCTTGTGAGCAGCAGGTAAAATTTAAACTTGCTTTGATACCAGGAGAAGTGCAGCAGGTCAGGGTCACTGAAGCAAACTGAGGAGTGTGAAGCAGGTTGGGGTCAGGAAGCCATGAGCTGATTGGCTGTTAAGTATTGCAGCTTTTCTCCCCCTTTCTCCAAAGTTAGGAAGTTAGTCCAAAGAGCTGGGAAATTAACATTTTCATTTTTTTTTAAAATAAGGGTTTAAGTGAAGCATTTCAATTAACCATTACATTTTCATTTAGAATGAAGTCTAAATTAGGATTACAGTGCATGTATGTGAATGCACAGATTATGGTAAATAAGATTAGTGAGTTCCAGGTGCTGATAGCAATGTGAAAATATGATATTGTGATGATAACAGTGACCTGGCCCAATGAAAGGCAAGACTGGGTATTAAATATTCCTGGATACAAGGTGAGAAAGGAAGGAAAGGAGGAGTGGTGGCAGTATTGGTTAAGGAGAACATTGCAGTGCTGGAGAGAGAAGGATCTAGGAGAGTCTATTTGGCTAGGACTAAGGAACAAAAAAAAAGGTGTCATTACATTGCTCACTACAGTCTCTAGGCCACCAACTATGGGAAAAGTTTACAGAAACATGTTTGCAAGGAAATTTCAGAGAAGTGCAAGATTTATAGAGTAGTTATAATGGGGGACTTTATTATCCCAATATAGACTGGAGAGTAGCACTGTAAAGGGTAGAGAGGGGTATTTTCTACAACAATATGTTTCCAGTCCAACAAGAAAGGCGGCACAGCTAGACATGATCTTTGGGAATGAGGTGGGCCAAGTGGATCAAATGTTAGTAGGAACATTTAGGCTACAGTGATCATTGGATTATAAGGTTTAGATTGGTGATGGAAAAGGACAAGGAGCAATCCAGAGTAAGAATAATTAACTTGGGGAAAGCCAATTTTCAGTAGAGTAAGAATGGATCTGGCCCAGATAAATTGGAATCACAGATTAGCAGACAAAATTGTTACTGAACAATGGACTACCTTTAAAAGAAGAGATAATTCAAGTACAGTCAAGGTATATACCCACAGAAGGGGTAGGTAGGGAGAACAAATCCAGAGCTCCTTGGATGACAAAAGAGGTGGGGATTAAAATGAAGGAAAAAAAAATGCACTTTTGACAGATACCAGGTGGATAATATAATTCAGAACCAGGCTGAATATGCTCAGTAGGGAATTGAAAAAGCAAATAAAGAGAAGCATAGAAACACTATGAGAAAGGACTGGCAGCTAACATAAGAGGGAATCCAAAAGTCTTCTATGGGAATATATATAGTAAAAGCGTGGTAAGAGAGGAGGAGTAGGCCAGTTAAGGACCAAAAAAAGGGGTTTTATGCATGGAGGCAGGGGACATGGCTGAGGCATTAAAATGAATACTTTGCATCTGTGTTTACCAAGGAAGATGATGTTGCCCAAATCATGATGAAAAAAGAGATAATTCACCCATTTGAAGGGTTTAAAACTGATCGTGAGGTGGTATTGGATAGGCTGTCTGCACTTGATAAGACACCAGGACCGGTGAGATGTATCCAAGGATACGGAGGGAAGTGAGTGTGGAAATTATGGACACACTGGCCATAATTTTCCAATCTTCTTTAGATTCAAGGGTGGCGTCAAGGACTGGAGAATTGCAAATGTTACATTATTGTTCTAAAAAAAGGGTGCAAAGATAAGCCAGCAACTACAGGCCAGTCAGTTTAACTTCAGTGATGAGTAAGCTTTTAGGAACAGTAATTAATAGTCACTTGGGGAAATGTGGGTTAATTAAGGAAAGCCAGTATGGTTTTGTTAAGGGCAAATAGTGCTTCACTAACTTGCTTAAGGTCTTTGATGAGGTAACAGGGAGGGTTGATGAGGGTAATGTTGTTGATGTGGTGTACATGGACTTCCAAAAGTTATTTGATAAATGCAGCACAACAGACATCTGAGAAAAGTTATGGCTCATGGAATAAAAGGGACGGTAGCAACATGGATACGAAATTGGCTGAGTGAGGAAACAAAGTAGCGTTGAAAGATTGTTTTGTGAAAGATCTATAATGGAGTTCCCCAGGGCTGGGTGTTAGGACTTCGGTGTGTTAGGATATGTATCTTCCTGATACAAATAAATGACCAAGACTTTGGTGTGCTTGGCACAATTTCAAAGTTTGCAGATGATACAAAACTTGGAAGCATTATGAGCTGTTTGAAGGATAGTGTGGAACTTCAAAAAGGACATAAGACAGGCTAGTGGAAATATGCAGACAAGTGACAGATGAAATTTAATGCAGGGAAGTGTGATGCGATTCATTTTGTTAAGAACAACATGGGGAGACAATATAAAATAAAGGGTACAATTCTAAAGGGGATGCAGGGGCAGAGGGACCTGGGTGTATATGTGCATAAACCATTGAAGGTGGCAGCACAGGATGAGAGTGCTGCTCATAAAGCATTCAGCATCCTGGGCTTTATCAAGAGGGGCAGAGTACAAAAGCAATGAAGTCATCTTAAACTTATATAAAACACTATTTCAGCCTCAACAGGAGTATTGTGTCCAGTTCTGGCATCACACTTTAGGAAAGATATGAAGGTGTAAGAGGGTGTGCAGAACAGATTCACGAAAATGGTTCCAAGGTTGAGAAACTGCAGTTACACAAAGATTGGAGAAGTTCGGGCTGTTTTCCTTGGAGAAGAGAGGTTGAGAGGAGATTTGATAGAGGTATTCAAAATCACAAGAGTTCTGGACAGAGTATACAGAAGTGTACCCATTAGTGGAATAATCAAGAACCAAAGGGTACAGGTTTAAGGTAATTGTGTTCGAATTCTCTCTCTCTCAAGACTGAAGTTTTTCACAAAATGGAAGGATTTGGCATGTTCTGAACATGTGGGTGCTAACTTGGGATTTCTTTTTTTAAAAAGGTCACAGGTTCACCTTGGAACCATAAACAAGCAGGCCTCTTCCAAATCACCTGTCCTACATGGCACTTGAGAAGGAGTTATTTGTTTGCTGAACTGCAAAGCACTTTACTTAATGAAAAGCTGGGAGACAAAAAAAGGCAGTCACATGGGAGAGAAGGAAAATGCTTAAGTTGTGAACCTGGTTTGGAAGGCAGTTTGGTTGGAGAATAAGCTGAGGAAAGAAGGCTACCTTGACCGGCTCCCTCCCTCTCTCTCTACCTTGCCTAAAATGGTGTGTGGCTACCAACCTGTAGCCAGAGAACCCTCATCTGAGAGTAACCAGTCTGCATTTGGACCGGCAATGCTGAGAATGTCCAGGCATCCACCAGGACAAGCATCCCGTCTTCACACGAGAGAACTCCAGGTTGACAGTGTCGAGACCCTGCAGACTTTATCCTTTATTTTATAACGCCCATCCTCCAAAATCCATCTCTGCAGAGAGACAATCTATTTGTCCTTTGTTTGTCTGTGGGCATGCGTGCTGGGGGAATTCTGTAGGAAGATACAGGTAGTTATACTTGCCGATTACAATTGTGTGTTAACGAGTACTTGCAAATTGTTAAAATAAGTTTTGTTTTAAAATAAATCATTGAGTTTTTGAAAGAGGCCTGGTCAGAGTCTCTTTTCTTCTGGGCACTATGGGCATAGGTACATAGTTGGCCATTTTAGTGAGAAAATTAAACATTTACATTAATGGTACAGCCTGCGGGATAGTGGGGCTTGATAATTTGCACTCTCCTCCCATCCCGGTAGTAACAATTGGCAAAAAAAAGCAATGGCAACATGAGGAAAAAACATTTTCACGCAACAAGTGGTTAGGATCTGGATGGATCTGGAATATACTGTCTGATAGTATGATGGAGGCTGGGTCAATTAAGGCTTTCAAAAGGAAATTGGCTCAATCGTCATATAAAAAGGGCTACAGGGAAAAAGCAGGAAAGTGGCATCAGGTGAATTGTGCCTTCAGAGGGCCAGCATAGAGAGGATGAGCTGAATGGCCTCATTCTATGCTGCAGCCGTTCTATGAAGACTAAATGAACAGGATTAACTATATGGAAGTTTAATACAACTTTGTCTTGCAGACTCTTGGCTTGTGCAGTCTGGCCACTCGCCTAATCGATACAAATACAGGTCGAGGGTACATCTTCAAATTATATAAAATAAACTGGTCTGAAATGATAGGTTAGAAATTGATGTCAACTTAAAGCATTACACTGGCAGGAACTGATGGGAATGTTCATGTAACACAGACAACTGATATTCTGAAATGACAATTTACATGTCTGGGCCAAAAATAGGCAGTAGAACTCCACCCTCCACCCCCCACCCCCAGCCCGTTTGGTTTCCAGAGTAATGGTCACCAGTTGCATAATCATTGTCGGATCCTCTTTTCAGATTAATGTCAATTAAATCAATGGCCATGATGGCACAGCAGAGAGTCAGAATGCCAATGAGGAATTAACAGTGGTAATCATAATAAAATGAAGGCAAATTGGTGTGCCAGCCTCCAATCCCATGAGGATGAAATTGGTCTATGCTTGTTCTATATTGCACCAGTTTTTATTTTCTATTGACTTGGAAAATAATAACGATAAACTTCATCTGCCAAGTAACCTTGCTCAAACCATCTCGTCTTACACAATCATACTCCATGTTGCTCCTGCCAGTGACACTGGCAATCCATGAGCGAATTTTTTTTTTTAATAAATAAATCGACCTACCAACTGTGGCCAAATATCCTGTACAAATTAAACATCACCTCCCTTGGTTTTATATTCAAAACCCCCACTTCCCCATGTATAAAATCCAGAATTCCATTTGCCTTTTATGGCTCCTACCTACTGCGCCCTCAGAACTCTCTCCTTCACTTTGTGAAGTCTTACCATTGAGAGAGTCATTGAGTAGCATCTGATACCTATCTGCCTCTGCGGCTAACCTACCAAAAGGATTGGTGAGCAGCATTAAAATTAACATATCCAGAACTCCTACAGTTCAGAATGACAAAAAGGGTCCTTAAAACAGGCGAAAGGCCATGGTTTATATATCACAGGTAGCCCCATGAACAACAAAGTCATCCAATCCATAGTGGTAACCGGCATAATTCCATAGTGTTTAAGTTTTAGGAGATTGTGACCGGGAATTCAAATGTTTAATGCTTCAAAAAAAGGTGAACACAAGTTGAATTTCCCCACCAGTGACACTTATTGAAGTAAAGCACAACCAGAATACGCAAGCATTTTCAGGTCCAATGGGCTTTTGCAGTTTGTTCCAAGAGCACTTTCCCCATCCCCTATCATCCATAATTGGAAACGTATGATGATATTAAGTTCTCCAGCCATTCTAAGAGAGAGAGGCTCTGCTTACTTAAATATAAGAAATAGTCACTATAGTAACTGAAGTGGCAACATATCAAAAAAGATACAATTCCATACTGTAGTTCTTGAGAAAAATCAATTAGGTATTTCACTTGGTTTTGCAAAAATGAAAAATCTTTGCTCACATAGTCTTATAACTCAACAGAACATTGAGAGCAGATCAGTTCATGCCATAAGAACAATGGTGTGTGATCCCTGATAACAAATATTACCTTACCATTTTGTGTAATGAGCCAACTGGTGTGTTACACATTTCCAGACACAGACAAATATCAAACCATGAAGTCTATCAAATGAGAAACTACACTGTTTTTTCTAGCCTACTGTGTTTACAAAGGAGGTGAAATGGCAACATTGTTATTGTGGATGGTATATTAAGTAAGCTCTGAACTCTGCTGCTGGATGAGTAAAATATTTGATCAAGTACACTTTCTCTATATTCGAGCTCACTTTCACTGATGTATAATCCAGAAGACAGCAATCATGCATCTGCCTTAGTTGAAACAAATTTGTATGTTTGTTTTTTTAAGACATTTTTTGTAAGTTACTCATTTCTGTCACATACACTGAAAATTAATTTTACCATATCAAATATAGCTATTTGCATTCAAATCTTTGTGCCTTTGTCGCTTTATGCACACTTCTGTCAGCATGAAGTACTTTCAAGTCAGGGACGATAGAGCCAGTCACAGATACACTGCAGGAATGCACAAAGGCTCCTAGGCAGCACCTTCCAAACCCACAACCACTACCATCTAGAAGGACAAGGGCAGCAGATATATGGAAACACCACCACTTTCAAGTTCCCCTCCAAGCTACTCACCATCCTAACTTGCAAATATATCGCCATTCCTTCACTGTCGCTAGGTCAAAATCCTGGAACTCCCTTCCTACCAGCATTGTGGGTGTACCTACATCACATGTACTCAGCAGTTCAAGAAGGCAGCTCATCACCACCTTTTCAAGGGCAATTAGAGATGGGCAATAAACACTGGCCTAGTCAGCGATGTCCGCTTCCCATGAATGAATTTTTTAAAAATTAATTGTTTGTGCTCTGGTCCCACAAATGTGTATTATCAAACCTCAAGAACATCATTCTTGACCACAGTATTATGATTTTTTTCGATGTTGCTCATTCCAGCCTTACACATGATCTTTCTAAGCAACTTAGGCTTATTCAGTATAAATTTTCCAGAATAGTATTCACAATGTTGCACTTTTGGAATTGAGAAAGGCTACCCACCAACCTGGGCTGAAGTCACAGCCAAATTCTAGAAGTGTACCAACTTCAACTTTTACCAAATCATCACCCCACCCCCAACCCCCAACCCCCCAAAAAAAACATATCCTTGACGATTTTCAATTGACTATATGTGAAAATCCACTTTTTGTTTAAAAAGTGATGAAACAAAAATAACAAAAGGCTACTAATCAGTTCACCTTTTCATAAAGCAGGGGTTCCCAAACTCAGGTAGCGTTTGGGGTCACGAGCCCTCCCTCCTCCAAGGCAGCAATGGGAAGTAAACTCTGGCAGTACAGCCCTGAACTCACTGGTTACATGCCGTCAAACAGCAAAATAGGTGGAGTGTGAGCCAAAAGCACCTTTAACCTTAGGAAGCACTTTGTGCAGCAAATGCCAAGCAGGCTCAGAATGTTTGTGCACGGATTGGTGCAGGCAATTGTAACCCAGTCACTGACTTGAGTGTTGAAAAAAATGGGAGGTCCTATGGCTGAACCAAGAAGGCGAGTGGCTGCTTCAAACCTTACTCTGTTTCTGCTCCTGGCTGCCTTTTGTACAGCAAAGGCTGATTAGAATATAAATATCAATGGCTCCTTGTGGTAATGCACTTTAAGAAGAATTTATATGAAGACCCAATAAATGTTGAAGGGAATAAGAGTGGGGAGGCAGTGAAGTGGTCAGGATTGTGGAATTAGATTGGGGTGTAACTAGACCTAATATAGGACCAACACAGGAAGGATATACTGAACAGCCTTAGCTATTGTAATTAGGAGATTCCCAGTGCTATTCTGCCTCTCAAGCAATAGTTAACTGGTCAATTATCTCTTCATTGATACAAGTGAAGCTGAAACTATGTTGGAGAACCAAGTGAAATCAGTATACATGCAGCTAATGTGAAGCAGCAACTTGCGATGATAAACTTGAGGCGATTCAGTGATCATAACTTCGACTGTTTTTGATCGATTGTATGAGATAGCAATTCTAACTTTGGAACTCCAATGTGTCAGAAACAAACAAAAATTGTTTTTCGAAAGATGTACTGGTGCTAACAGATTAAAAGCAGGGTACAGTGCCTGTATATTTTCATTTGAATAAATTGCACACCAGACTATTCTGGGACATGAGACATTAAAAGGGTACGTAACAGTTTGCACATCATTGGTGTTTGTTGTTTATGATTCTGGGCTTTGTATCCCAGGCCAGTGTCTCGGAATGGGTGGTGATGGGGAAGAGGGGCTGGTGTATGTTGGGGGGTGCTGGTGTGTGCGCGTGGTGGGTGGAGTGGTGCTAATTACTGTGTGTGGGGGGGATGGTGGGGTGGGTGAAGGAAAGAGGGGCTTCACTGAGACTTCCGTCGCCGGGGAATATGGAGGGCATAGCATTTTTACAAAAGTAATTAGAAATAGATTTTCATATTTATACAATGCATTTATGATATGTTGATCTATAATGAGTGAATTTTAATTATATACTGAAGGTTACTATACTGTTATGTTGCCATTTTGTTTTGGCTGGTGTCCAAGGTCATGTTAAATTTTCAAATGTGAAAATGGGTTCACATCTGGAAATAGTTTGAGAAGCACTGTCTTAAAGTATTCCCCCAAGCCTGCCCATAAGCTGACCACCACTCAAGAGATTACAACCAGTCAAGCTAAGGAGCTCCGAGGGGGAAATGGGTCCAAAAATAACTTTGTGTTTTTTCCATCTTAAATTGATATCATAATAAGAACGGTGACCTCTGGTAATGGCTATTGCCTTATAATTTGTCTAACAAACCTGTTTCTACAGCACTGATTCCTTTTTAATGGCAGGTGTCTTCCCAACCACCAATGATTCCAGCGTGCTTAGTTAAGTCTTCAGAGGGGCCAGAAATCCTCTACACCTCCCCTTGATTGCTACTAAGAACTATGGCCAGCCATGACTGACTGGTAGAGCTCCTGTCTTGAAGCCAGCTCACAGTCTCCAAGTGGTTACCAATCCACCAACTGGCGGAAGCAACCTCTCCATCTACTCTATCGAAACCCCTCCTAATTTTAAACACCCCTATTAAATCTCCCCTCACCCTTCTTTGCCCTAAAGGTGAATAACGCTTGTTCCTCTATTCTCTTCATATAACTGTAGGATTTTCCTCTACCCTCCCCTGTCTTGATTTCCCTATGATATTTCAATGCAACTATCCCTTAATCAATTTAACCATTTTATAAAAGCAAAATACTGCAGATGCTGGAAATCTGAATTTAAAAACATCAAATCATGGAAAAACCTCAGCAGATCTGGCAACATCTGTGGAGAAAGCAACAAAGTTAACATGGAATCCAATAGGACGCTCCTTTGAAACTCAAGAGTTCCGAAGAAGTCATATTAGACTCAATATTCGCTCTGTTTCACTCTCTACAGATACTGCCAGACCGGCTGAGTTTTTCCAGCATTTTGTTTTTATAATATTTAATATATAACCTAAAGAACGTATTTTGATCCATCTGTCAAGACTGCATTGTCTTTTTCCATTTTAGCACTCAACTGCCTTTTATGACTGCTAGTCCTCAAAGCTTGTATAATTAAATGCTATATAAACCTGCTTTGAATGGCACAACATAATGTCTTGTAATGTGGCCCATTTTATACTTTACATTTGATGGTCTGACTTTAATAACTATAATTTTTTTCATCTTTTATATTCAAATGATATTGCTGTAGAATGATAACCAAACATCACCCTATGAGATGTTGCTTTATTTTTCATATAGATGAAAATTTAATCTTTATATTTTATAAGATTACTACTTTCCCACTGAGCAGGAAGGCATACTTTATATTTTGCATTCACGGGGGTGGTGCCTTTAATATCCCTCAAACCTTATGACAACAGTTATCTTGCAAAGGTTATGATTATGATTACAAATAGGCTTGCTGAAACACCAAGGATGGTTGCAACCTGATGATTAATGGACCTTAGTATAATTTATTGTGGCAACTATATTGTTCCTGCAAATAAAAAGATTTTATTTCCAAGGGCGAAAACAAAAAAAAGGGGTAGTTTAGTGGTTATGCTACTGAATTAATAATCCAGAGGCCTGGACTTATGATCCAGGCACATAAGTTCAAATCCCAACAAGGCAGTGGAGGAATTTAAATTCAGTTGATTAAATGAATCTGGAATAAGAAACTAGTCTCAGTAATGGTGATCAGAACACCACTGGATCATCAAAATACCCATCTGGTTTACTACTGTCCTTTAGGAAAGGAAATCTGCCCTCCTTACCCGGTCTGGGACTCCAGACCCACAGCAATGTGCTTGACTCTTAACTATCCTCTGAAATGGCCTAGCAAAGGTACTCGTTATGCCAACCCACTTAGAGAAACTATAAGAATAAAACCAGATAGACAACCCAGCATTGCGCTGGATTTGGACATGACAAAAGACCCAGCCCAATCAATCTTGCCAAGTCCTCACTAGCATCTAGGGTCTAGTGTTAAAACTGGGAGAGATGCCTCAAAGATTAGACAAGCAACAGCCTGACATAGTGATACTCAAATAAATCATACCATACTCACAGAATCATACCTTACAGCCAATATCCCAGATACCTGCATCACCATCCCTGAAATAACCCAGTCTTCAACACTGACTCTGGACCACATGACGTCTCATGCCATCGGTATCAAATATGGACAAGGAAATATGCTACTGATTATCACCTACTGACCTCCCTCAGCAGATAAACTACATCGGTATCAAATATGGACAAGGAAATATGCTACTGATTATCACCTACTGACCTCCCTCAGCAGATAAACTAGTACTGCTCCATGTCAAACACCACTTGGAGGAAGCACTGAGAGTAGCTAGAGAACGAATGTACTCTGAGTGAAGATTTCATTGTCCATCACCAAGAGTGACTCAGTAGCACTCTTAGTGACCAAGCTGGCTGATACCTGATGGGTGTAGCTACCAGACCAGGCCTATGGTAGGTGGTGAAAGAACCAACAAAAGGGAAAGGCCTACTTGAGTTCATTCTCACCAATCTATTGGTCACAGATGCACCTGTTGTGAAGATATTGGTAGGAGTAACCACTTCCCATTCTTTGTGGAAACAAAATGCTGCCTTCAAAATGAGGATATTGCTAGAATGTGGATTCACATGAAACAGGTATCTCAATGTCATGGGCTATTTGTGGGATCAGTACATACTGGGTTAAAACACCTGAACAGGGACGCTTTGCAAAGGATGGGTGGGTGTCTGGGACATGTTGATCAGTTTACAGTAAGAAAGTTCGGGTGGACCATGTGATCATGGCAAAAGAATCGTTAGGAGAGGTTGATGAACATGGCTATCTTCCTGGCTCCATGTTATCTGAAGGCTGCATTGTCTGCCTTTTAATCTATTGCAATTTAAGTGTTTAGAGCAAACCATTGTTTGCTGTAGTCAGGCTGCAACTGTAAATCTTGGTGCCTCAGTTCTTATAATGAATTCAATCAAAGAATCATATAATCAAATGTAATCAACTTAAATGATTTGACTGAGTACTCATGTTGGATTGTGTAATCTGAGCTCATTAAAGACAAAGATGTAGTTCTGCAGTCAACTGTTACAATTATACGGTTTATAAAATTGTTTTGTTTTGGACTGTGTTTTTAACTTAGGGTGAAAAGAAGAGGGTCATGTGACCTGTTCTGACATTTGCGTAACAACAAGCCTAGATGAAAGAGCTGCTAACGATTAAAGGAAGGTCCCACTTGTTTTGCTGGAAAGGAGGTGTAAGGTGTTCCCAGTTGGAGACAATGGCAGTAGCTACTGTATTTACAGCATACAGTCTGCTCATCTCCAAAGTCCCAGGAAATGTTGTAAATATCACGTTGAAAACAGTTGTGCTTCACCCCCTACTCCCCAACCCTCACCTATGGCACCTCCCCATGCCCACGCAGAAGATGCAACACCTGCCCCTTCACTTCCTCTCTCCTCACCGTCCAAGGGCGCAAACACTCCTTTCAAGTGAAGCAGCATTTCACTTGCATTTCCCCTAACTTACTCTACTGCATTCGTTGCTCTCAATGCGGTCTCCTCTACATTGGAGAGACCAAACGCAAACTGGGCGACCGCTTTGCAGAACACCTGCGGTCTGTCCGCAAGAAAGACTCAAACCTCCCTGTCGCTTGCCATTTTAACACTCCACCCTGCTCTCTTGCCCACATGTCTGTCCTTGGCTTGCTGCATTGTTCTAGTGAAGCCCAAACCAAACTGGAGGAACAGCACCTCATCTTCCGACTAGGCACTTTACAGCCTTCTGGGCTGAATATTGAATTCAACAACTTTAGATCTTAAACTCCCCCTCCCCCCATCCCCACCCCGTTTCCTCCCCCTCCCTTTTGTTTTTTTTTGGTTTTTTGGGGGTTTTTTTCAATAATTTATATAGATTTTTCTTTTCCCACCTATATCCATTATTTTTAAATCTACAACTAATACCTTGTCAATCTTTCCACCCCACCCCCACTAGAGCTGTACCTTGAGTGTCCTGCCATCCATTCTTAATTAGCACATTCTCTTAGATAATATCACCACCTTCAACACCTCTTTGATCCTTTTGTCTGTGACATCTTTTGATTCTCTGCTCCTATCACTGCTTGCTTGTCCCTACAACCACTGCACCCTCAACTTCTCTCCCCCTGCCCCCCACCTTAAACCAGCTTATATTTCACCCCTCTCCTAACTATACTTCAGTTCTGTTGAAGGGTCGTGTGGACCGAAACGTCGACTCTTTTCTTCTCCACCGATGCTGCCAGACCTGCTGAGTTTTTCCAAGTAATTCGATTTTTGTTTTGTGCTTCAAACTGTCCACTTACTTACAAGATAAAAGAGAGTTGGGGTCTCAAGGATGGCTAATCAGCATTTCTACCGGGATACAAGGCCCATGTGATTCACATTGTCATGGAGTTGGGCTTTGGGGGTGGTGGGGGACAGGTTTTCAAGATATCCAGGAATCTCTCAGACGCAGGAAGTCTGCTAGGACCCAGGAGAGAGGGAGCAGCTACAAGCCAAGAAGTCTGTGTGGTGCACCACGCAGGAATGCAGGTTGGAACTTGGACTCTGATTAAAAACAGCAAATTTGTGAGGATTTGAAACTAGACTGAAGATTTGTCTAGCTTGTACTGTGGTGGGGGGGGAACATAGAATTGCCATGAAAATCCCTCACCATGAAAGCAAGTTCTGAGGTTAAAAGGTACCATGCTGGGAAAGGAAAGGAATGGAAGTAAAACCTTGGGAGCTATGAATCACTTCACTTTGGGACTGGGTCCACAAAAATCAAAGAACAATTTAAGGGACAGTGTAAAGTGTACCTGAGAAGCAGGTTTTTCAGTTGTGTTGAAAGTAAAAGGGGAAAGTCCTGTTTTGTAGTTTAACGTCAAAGTTGCTTACAAAATAATGTTCAGTCAATGTTGCTTTTAGTTTGCTTGTTACAATAAAGGTCTTAAAATGTGAAATCTTAGTGTGTCATCCTTTCAGCTATCAACTGGAGGTTGAATTCCTTTTTAAAAGTTAACAGTCTCTACGTATATCATAACACAACTGATGTCCATGTTTAAAGTAACAAAAGAAAATAGAATTGAAAAGTAGTCCAACATATTGATGGCCGACGTGGTGTTTCACACATGATTTCCGCGCGCCCCCCCACCCCCCACCCAAGTTCATTAAGTCACGGTTCGTTTTAAAAAGTCTTTTCCAACATTTGGTGGTCTAGTGTGATATTTTCGAACATTTACTTTAACAAAGTCTGACTTGGAAATGTTTCCCAGGTATCATTTCAATGGGTGAGTGTTCTCTTGGAGTTGCGACCTAAAAGGCATCTCCACTTAACAATGGGAGGATCAGGGAGTATTCTGGATGAAGTCTGATGGTCTTAACAAATGGATTGAATCTAAAGTGGGGGGGGGGGGGGGGAGGGACATAGAAAATATGACAGGAAACAAGGGGATGGAGAGAGAGAGAGAGAGAGACACGGAAGTCCTTAGTGGAGATTGTCTGGATAAAAAGTAAAGCGTTAGGTGTTTAAAAATTAAAAGGCGGCGGCATTAGTGTTACAGTGTGTATTACTGGGAATTCAGGAGAAGAGTTGAAGCCAGAAATTGCAGAACCTAGAGTGACTAGTGGTATTTGAGGGAAAGATAAAAAAAACTGGCAGTTTCAGACACTTGAGAGCAGCCAGGACCATCCCAATATTGGGACGGCATCTTGCAAATGAACAGAACAGGAATCACAATTTAGAGAAAGGGGTATCTAAATTGTAGCATGCGAAGTTGGCAGAGACCTGGGCAGGCCTAATAGAGGGGCCCTTACAAAGGGGATGGAAAAGCACCAAGTGGCAGTGTAAGCAGAGACAGAAGGTGATGAAACCTGGTAGTGTTTCAGCTCCAAAGTATTCAAAAGCAGATTTGGGGGCAGGAGTGAGACCACCAACCTCGTTCCACACTCTATCTGCTCCAATTTTGGAGCCCCAACCTGCACCATTCAAGTGGCACCAATGGGTATGGAAGAGGAGCCTCTTCAGCTCCTCAGATTTGTTACCCCAGAATGGTACACCCAACCTTCCTGGTAACATGGAAAGTGCATTTAGGGAAAACATGGCAAGAGTACCTTCGCCACACAGACTGCAATGATTCAAAAGGTGGCTGATTGTTGGTCTTGCAAGTGACACCCAAATCCTGTGAATGAATATTAAACGAAAGGCTGATCACAAAACCAAGAACATATAAATCCTTGCAATAACTTACAAATTCACTGTGATATAGGACAGTATGTTTATTAAACAGAGTGCAGGCATTAAAATTATGAAACAGCTTCTATCCCCTGCCAAAGGCTGAGCGAGTCTATCCAGTGACTAGCTGAAGCTCAAAATCCACAATGAACATGGAAACAGGAGAAGCTTTTTAACCACTCAAGCCTGGATGATCAGTGACTGAATTCCACATACAGTACAAGCCTTTGACTCGTATCCCTTAATACCTTTGGTTAACAGAAATCTCATTCCCAGAATTAAAATTAACAACTGACCCCAGCATCAACTGCTTTTCATGAAAGGGGTCCAAACCTCTATCTACCACCTTTGTGGATAGATGAATTTCCTAATTTCACTCCTAAAAAGCCCGACTCTTGTTTTTAGGTTATATCCTAGTCCTAGATTCCCCAACCAGTAAAAGAGAGAGATAGAGAGAAACCAGTTCGTTAATATCGAGTCACATATTTGAAAACCATTTTCTACTGGGTCAGCCGATTTCAATTTGATCTGTTGGTAGGAGATTTCCTCAGTATCCCAGGTTAGAAAAAGCAAAACTATCCAGGCTCCTTGCTACCAATTGCGATAAAGCCCCACCATTAAAATGTATGTTCGCAGACATCAGCTGAGTGCAAGATTGTTAAAGGCATCACAGTTGAGGGCAGTCAAATAGTCTGCCCACACTGTCAAACTCACACTATCAAAATATTCTCTTCAAAAGCTTCCATTTACAAAGCACTTCCAACTCCAAAGAGATTACAGGCAATTTCTAAATGAATGCAGTTTTCTCTAGGGTTTAAACAAGGGTCAGTCCAAGTCAGTTCATGCATCAGAAGGCACTTGTCCAATTTGTACATTGACTTCTGATTTTGAGTGTAAACCCACAAGGGATTCACATCAGACATTTTTATTGAGCCTCATGGAAATTTTCTATTTCAGAAATGCAGTGTATTTTGATTCTGAAGTCCAATTTAGACTAAATGACCCTTTCTTTTTGTGCACTTTGCCGAATGCAGCATCTATGCTACAAATAATTCCAGTTTAATTTGCATTTGTTTGAAGTTATCCATCACCCAATAAAATTAGCAGCAACTTGCATTTATATAGCACTTTTAACTTAGAAAGACTTATCAAGGCGCTTCACAGAGCTGTAAGGAAGAAAAAAAAAACAAGAGCTTTATATTCCTTCATGGTCTCCTGACCTTTGGAACCCCCTCCAATCCTATAGCCCACCATGGCTATCTGTGCCTTCAGCTTCATTGGTTCCAAGCTATGAAATTCTACTTAAACTAAACCCCTTTTTGCTCTCCATCCTCCTCTCCTAAACTCCTTTGGTACTCCATTTCTCTCTCCTCCCTTAAGACTTTCATTGAAAGCCCATCTAATTTCTCCTTCTTTGGCTCCCCATTCACGTTTCTTTGGTTTCACTGGGGTGAAGCACTTTTGGGTAAGTGTTCTATGTTAAGGGCGTTATATAACAGCAAGTTATTGCTGTGGAATATCATTAGAAGGTTTAATGTACCCCATTATCTGGAACCAGACTGCTATGCAAGAAACAGCATTCTGGACAGATGCTTCATCTGAATCTAAACCACATTCCCACAATTTTGCTAGTTGTAGAGACTGAACCTTGTGAACTGAATACCTTAATAGCAAGTTCATTTCTGCCCCCCAATAAATAAATCAAAAAGTTTCTCTTGAGCCCAAGAGTTGAAGATCTCAAATTGTGACACTAAGTTATTTTAATACACAAAACATCAGCATCACCACGATAAGATGGTAAGTACTTCAGGAAGGCTATGAGCATATGCCACATGAGAGATAATCAAATTTGTTGGGATTTGTCCTAAGTCCTTAATCATTTTTGAGTAGTGTTTAGCTTAAGGGCAGAAAAAGGATCAAAACTCAAAAACACAGAACTCATTTCTAACTCTCATGAAACTTATAAAGCTTTTAAAACAATGAAAATTATGTAGTATTAACAGGCACGTGGAACTGCAGCTGTGAGCTAATGTTAAGAGTGAAATGTAGTGTATCAATTGTCATTTCTTAGCATAACTCATCAAGTAACTGTGCCCCTGATTGCTTGGGTTTTCAAGAAGAATTGTAAATCAAAAAAAATGAAGCAATAAACACTAACAGGGTGATCCTTTTAATAGCACCATTATGGGTCAACCCTTAACATCGGCTGGTGGTTCAAATGGTTGAGGGCTTATTCCTTACCCGTTAGAATGTCAAAATATCTCATTTCCTCCAAAGTAAGAAACTTAAAATAAGGGTCAAGTCTCCTTCTGCAAAATCCTGTCAAGATGAAGAAGGTTCATATGGATTCGAAATGTTAACTCTGTTTCTCTCTCCACAGATGCTGCCAGACCTGAGTTTTTCTAGCATTTTCTGTTTTTGTTTCAGATTTCCAGTATCTGCAGTATATTGCTTTTATCAAGATGAAACAGTTGTCAGACAAGGAGATAGATCAGCCTCAATTGTTCAGGGCAGTGCCCTCCAATCAGTCACCTTCAACAACTTTGCTTCCATCATTAGCTTAGAAATTGCAATGTTCGCTGATGATTGCAGTGTTCAGTACCACTCACAATTCCACGGGTAATGAAACATACCATGCCTGCATGCAGCAAGACCTGGACAATATTCAGGATTGGGCTGATGAGTGGCAAGTAACATCGCACCACTCAAGTTCCACAATGACTGTCTCCAACAAGAGAGAATCTAACCATCTCTCCTTAACATTCAATGGCATTACCATTGATGAATTCCCCAATATCAACAACCTGGTGGCTATTATTGAATGTAGTCCGTGGCTGCAAGAGCAGGTCAGAGGCTGGGAATTCTGCAGCGGGTAACTCATCTCCTAACTCTCCAAAACCTAACCACCAAATACAAAAACACTCAAGAAGCTCAACGCCATCCAGGACAAAGCATCCTGTTTGATTGGCACCCCATCTACCAACTCAAGCATTCACTTCCTCCACCACCAGCCCACAGTGGCAGCAATGTGTACCAAGATGCACTGCAGCAACACCATCTGCAGATGGGAAACTTGCAGGAGCGGGAGTTACAACATTCTGACTTGGAACTATATCACTGTTCCTTCACTGCCACAAGAGTTAAAATCCTGGAACTCCCTTCCAGCACTGTGGGCATACGCACACCACAAGGACTGCAACTATTCAACAAGGCAGCTCACCACATCTTTCGAAGGACAATTAGGAATGGGAATTAACTGCTGTGACGCCTACGTCTCATAAATAAATAAAAGTAGACACGACATGATGCCAAGCTTTGGCTTTAAAAGTCTATAGATTGTAAAAGGTTGGGAAGATGGGAGAGGTTTCTCAGTTTTGAAGGTATTGTGAATAAATTACTTTGAACAGGAGACTTATGATCAGTCTTGATCAACACAGCAATAAGAAGTAGTGCACTTGGAGCACAGAAGACACAAGGAAGGTTAGTTCAAAGATGCAATGATAATCTTTCTATTGCCACCCGTGAGTTTATGGAGAGCTTCAAGGTCAGAAAAACATCACCTAGTACTCTAGCTACATAGTGAAAGGTTCATTCAGCTGATAAAATGTAGAACCCATTTCTTATTACGGGTGTTCCATCCTGGGGACATTTTTAAAATAAATAGTTAACACTTTCATTGAATTTATAGGCACAGGAAGGAATGTCATACAAATGCTTTAAACATTCATCAACAATAATTTCTAGCTCAAAATGCATCAAACTATTAGGAGAACCATGACAACTACATTTTAAAACATGGAGGGGAAGGGATGGAAGAACATTCTTTGGCACAAAAGCAGCTTTTACCTCTAGTTAAGATTAACCAATATCACAGTAATCACATGGTATTTAACTAAATTAAAAGACTCTTACTGATGCCGGTAATGATATAGTCACAGAATGTTACAGCACAAAAACAGACCATTTGGTTTACTGAAGAAACGTATGACATTATACTTGCTGAAAAAGCAATTTTTGCTTATGGTGTTAATTAAAAAGGAAAATCAGACATTCACCATAAGGAAGAATTCAGGTCAATTATTTTCATTTATTCAGTTTTTAAATGTGTTTTCTTTCCTTCATTCTTTTAGGTAATTTGCCACACTCCACAAAGGACCATAGGTATCTATCTCCATTAGAGGGAGACAATTAGTTTTATACAGCTTAAGGGGCACCACTCCACAAGCATGGGGCAAGGTGAGGAAGCAGGCTTCTATGAACTCCAACAACTGGTATGGGGATTGAACCCACATCCCTGGCTTAATTGTGCATCACGCTCTGGCTATCTTGCCAACTGAGCCAACAACCCAATATACCAGTCCTCAAACACGAGGACAGGTAAATGACCAATTCCTGCACCTTTACTAATGCTGCTCTGGCATCAAACACTGAGAAATGTGAGGTGACTTTCCTCCAGCTTTCCATGAGGAAAAGTGGCTAGTGGGTAAAGTTACTGGAATAGCAAAATTAATCAACTACAAAACACATTAGTTAGGAGCCATTTATCATATGGGCTGTAAAATAAAGTGTTGTACAGCTTTGTTTTCACCCAAGGGTTTACATTACATGATATCAAAAACTGATGAAATGTTTACAAAGCCACTTGGTAATTGAGTTCAGAAGCCCATCAGGCCGTCTCAGTTCAATGTACCTGCTGTTGAGATAATGTCCGTGGTTGTCAATTCAATCTATTAACTCTTTATTGAATTCTCTTCATTTCCAGTTGTGACCAATTAATAAAAAGGGATTTTGGCTTCATTGCTCTCTGACTTCTATATGCTTTCTTTTTTTAAAAAAAAATCACTGCACAGCCAGGCTTATTTTGTCCATGTTGTTAAACCTTATCAGAGCTCTCACTAGTGCCAATTTTTGCTTTTATGTAAAAATATCTAAATCTGAATGTCCATAATTTCTCCTCTAATGGATCAGATAACTGTCACTTTTCCCTCCTCGCATTTTATCTCTCATTTAGCAGCTATGGCATTGCAACTAATAGAAACCATAATATAAGATTGGTGCCACTTCAGTTTCGGATCCATCTGTTTTTACACGACAGAGTCATGACAAAACACAAACAACAGTAAATAAAAATAGGTGTAAAAACAATGCAAATTCTAATCTGAAACATGAGGTCTTTCCTAGATGATCACATGCAGAACTACATGCAACATTTGGAAAGGGAAAGTTTGTCATCCTTAAAATCAGTATGTGTGAAGCAATGTTGCATTCAACCCTGAGCTGGCCAAGATTCTGACACTCTACCAGGATCCCACTGGGAATTTCACTTCTGATATTACAACTAGAGCACCCCTAACAAAATTGCCTCCCAAGTCACTTCACAAGCAGGGATAGTCAAAACAAGTGCTGAGCCAAGAAGGTAAGGACGAGAAGCGATAGCTGAAAGCTTGGTCAAAGATTTAGCAATTGAGAAGGTTTTTAAAAGGGCAAGTTAACAGCATCAAGGCAATGGAAGTTCTGGCATCAATGGCCAGGTTAAATGAGGGAGCAGGATTGCCAACTCTGATTGGCTGTATTCATGACCGAGCTCCAGTCACATACACAATCCCGCCATTGGGCATCCAATGTGTGAAATTGTCACAGTGCACCATACGACCTGGAAAACAAAGACTCTCCATTGCCTGAAAGTACAGCTTCTGCTCCCAGCCCCTGCCATATTCATGTAACCCATAAGCAAAAAAGTGTAAAAAAAAATGTTTTTAGTGCCCCTATTATTTTTCTCCCCTGTTGTGTGTGGCCATATCCTGGGGATTAATCTCTAGTTCCTGTAGAATTCAGGTCAATCCTGGAGGGTTGGCAACCCTAAGAGGGAGCGGAACAAAGAGCTGAAATGAGAAGAATACAGATTTCAAGAGGGAATTTAGGGCCTGAGGAGACTGCAGAGATAGAGTAAGACAAAGAGAGAGATTGGGGGGGGTGGGATGCAGAGAAATGTAGAGATGAGAACAAGAATTTTATAGGAAGGAAGCTCACTCATTGCTGGTAATAATGCACTCTGGCAGCAATACAGACCATGCAGCAAGACATAAGGCAGTAAGTTGACAACAGGTAACAGCAAATGTGAACAACAGATTAATATTGGTGCCTTATGACTGATAGCATGACACCGGGCAGATTCTGGACAAAATTGCTATGAAAACAATCTTGGTATGAAAGGTGATTTTGTAAGGCCGATTTTAACCCTGTCTGCCCAGTAGGAACAGCACAGGTGGGAGGCTAAAATCACATCTGGGAACTGCCCCCACTGATTCTGAATAATTTACAGTAGTTGTCATTTTAACAGGGGACTATGACTATTTGGCTTCAGGGAAGGCAACCATCCTCAGTAAGAGGAAGCCCAATTTAAAACAGCAAAGTCTTGCTGTGATGATGTAATTTGCATGTGCAAACCATTTTAATTGTACGTCACCTAAATATAACACAATCACATACCTGTCAGCTGGCAACAAACAGCATCATGGCCAGGAATAGCTCAGCTAAGTTTTCCTTCAATTAAAAAAAAAGGTGCCTGGTCACCCAAGAGAAGTGCGCCTCCCGGTCTCATTAGGAGACCTTGGGCCTCCCTTCTCCAGGCATCCTCCCTTCCCCAGGCCCAAGTGCAATCATTCCCAAACTCTGCCCCCTTCCTGGTGTATCTTGATGGGGACCATTCCCAGTGTCCCCAATGCCAGCCTGCTGCAACATGATTTGGCACTCTCACCCACTAGCCTCCACATCATTTCCATTGACTTCAAGTGGGAGATAGTGTCAGAAGCTGTAACCCATGCTCCAGTGGACTGGGCAGATTGCCAACTGGTTCTTCCTCTGCGCCACCATTTCCCACCCAAGTTCAAATTGGTTTGTTTAAGTTAGCCTCACACTTGAACTATTACATTGGCAGTCATTGTTATCTGTTTTGATTTGGGGTGGAGTCAATACCAATTGGCTTGCAGTGTAATGAGGCATATGACAGAAGCCTGTTTGGGCATGCCATGGAAGCATTGATTGGAAGAAATCCTCCAAGGTATATTAATATGAAACTAGGTCAAACAGTAACTTTCACCTCAGAGACCTATTCCAATTCAGCCCAGTCTGATGGAATGAAAGCCTCCAAATTACTGACTGAATGGTGTTAGGCTAGTTATCTGAGAGAGTGCTTGATGCTAACATAGGATACCTGAAATGGGAAAAGTTCCATTCCCCAACACCAATGTTCCTTACTTTGATGACTATAAAAGTTTATAAAAAGGAACTGAAGTGTTTGTTAAATTCAGCAACGTGGTTCACTTTTGTTGACAGCTAAAACGGTTATTCATGATAACAATCCAACACCTCCAGATTTCTTTCAATTCACCCTCAGCTACTTAGATATCATCCATACAGTATGTATGCCACCAAACTATTTTGTCCAATATGTAACTTACTCTTACTGAATTCCATTTATGATGATTCTGGCCACAGACATTTTTTTTAAATATGGGTCACTTTGTGGGTCCTTGGATACCTCAGGTTCAATTTCCCCAGCTCCAGTTTATTATTTCCTAAGAGTCTGACCAATTGCCATTAAGCTTCTAAATCAAATTCCTTGATTAAAAATAAAATTGGAAATAGTGCAGGTTCAGCAATGAGCCAAGAGTACTCAACTGTATGAAATCTGGCACCTCACAGCCTTCCAGGCTCAACACTGAGTTCAATAATTTAAGCTCATAACTACTCTTTCCATTCTTCTCCCCCCACCCCCGGCTAATGTTGGTGATGATACTGATACTCCCATTTACATTTCCTCCGGACCCATGTTTTTGGCCCATCACCATCTCCTTTTGCCTTGTACCATCACCCCTTTAGTCATTTAATGTCTGCTGCCTTCCACCCTATCACAGACCCTTCCTTTTGTTCTTCCCCCGACGCGCCCCTCCACCCCCCTGCCAACCTTCTTACCTGCCTGTGTACTTGCTTAAAACCTGTTACATCTCTAACTTTTTCCAGTTCTGGCATAATGTCATCGAGCTGAAATCTTAATTTCTCCACAGTTGCTGCCTGATTTGCTGAGTATTTCCAATAGTTTCTTTTTATTTCAGATTGCCAGCATCTGCTATTTTTGCTTTTGTACACTCAGCTGAGAGTTATTTTCCAGGCTGTCAATCAGTTCCCTGGCAAGCAACCACTGCTTCCTTTCCTTCAGCCAATTTCCTATCCATTTTACTTTAAACTCTCACTATTTTTCATGCATTGCCAAACACTTTGGGACCTCTGGTGGTCATGAAAAGCGCTATATAAATGCAAGTCTGTTTTTCCCTCTTCATTGCAGCTCCAGGTTAGGAAAAAAATTGGAACATAAGATTAATCTTTAAATGGAAAATGCCTCAATATACTAACAGTGTGAACATCTATCTAAATCTACACTTAAATGTACATCGAACAAATAATCTTCTCCAAAATCAATCCAGGTAAGGAACAACTCAGATTTTAGATTAAAATCTGATGCACAATAATGGCTGGCATAAATTATTGCAAAAGTTACATTTTTTAAAGAATGCCAAAATACTACAGCTATGAATTACTTTAACATATATTCCCCTCTAGTTAATTCTTGACAAGTTAGAAAGAGAGATTAGTTTGCCCTCCTGAATGAACATCAGGTTTACTAATGAGGGTTACAAACTAATAAGATTCGATCTGAACCCTCTTTACCAAATCTACATTCACAGCTGTTGTTGTTCAACCAGTAACGATTAGAATTACAATTAACCATCACCACTAGTTGTGAGTGACAATGTGAGAAGTGGGGACAGGCCAGATGGAGCTAAATCATGCTATTGAGCTACAAGTTCGCCAATTTGCACATCTTGAATAAAAGTGTCAAGGTTTAATGGCTTGGTCCACAATTTGGTAAATTTAGGTTTACATGTCTGAATTTGGTTATATTATATTACATTTATTACAAAAATAATAAATGTATGGCAGATTTATAACTTAATATTTCAGACATTTTAAATCCAGTACACAATCATATTTAATAAACTACTATAAATGCAATATATAAACTATAAATGCAATATATAAACTACAATGTAACTATTGCATTTAGTAAGGTATCAAATAAGAAATATTAAAATATGTAACTAAGTTTTGAAATCAGTGTATTTTGAGCAATATTTATATTTCAACTTGCTAAATAATATTACCAAAGCATTAACTAAGTTTACATGCAGATTTGGATACATTTTTAAAAGGTTTTTATGGGATATGAGAGTGACTGACAAGGCCAGAGTTAATTACCCATCCATAATTGCCCTTGCAAACTAACTTAAGTACAGGCTTGACATTCCATAATCTAGTGTATAGGAGAAACAAAAAAAACTTCCATTTTTATAGCTCTGCTCTCAAAAATTTCCCAAAGCACTTGGCATAGAATGAATTGCATTATACCAGTTACTATAATGGGAGAAATGCAGCAGTCATTTTAGGTATAGTGTAATCCCATAGATAGCATTGAGATGGAAGACTAGCTAATCTGTTTTGATGGCACTGATCAAGGGATGGACTTTGGCCAGGACATAGTATGTCCTCCTCCTCTTGGATTCTAGTATTTTCCCTATGACATATGATAGGCTAACTGGCCTGTAGTTACCTGCTTTCGTCTCCCTGCTTCCTTGCATAGAGGAGTTACATTCGCTACTTTCCAATCTGATGGGACCTTTTAAGGATCTAGGGAATTTTGGAAAATTACAAACAATGCATCCACGATCTACGCAACCACTTGTTTTACGACTCTAGGATGAAGTCCATCAGGTTTTGGGGACTTGATTAGCCTTTAGTTCTAACAGTTTTCTCAGTACTCTTTCCCTGGCGATTGTAATTGTTTTAAGTTCCTCCCTCCCTTTCACCTCTTAATTTGCAAGTGTTTCAGGGATGTTATTTATGTCTTCTGCAGTGAAGACAGACAAAATATCCATTCACTGCTTCTGCTATTTTCTTATTTCCCATTATTAACTCCCCTGTCTCACTCTCTAGAAGACCCAAGCTCACTTTAATTACTCTTTTTCCTTTTTAAATACCTGTAGAAACTCTTACTTTCTGTTTTTTTACTTCTAGCTAGCTTTCTCAAACTCTAATTTCTCCCTCCATATTCTTTGCTGGTTTTCAAATCCTGTCCAATCCTCTGGCCTACCATGAATCTTCACAGAATTATATGCTTTTTCTTTCAACTTGATACTATCTTTAACTTCCTTAGCCATGGATGGTGCATTTGTCTCCTAGGGTCTTTCTTTCTCACTGGAATGTATCCTAGCTGAATGTTATGAAATATCTCCTTAAATGTCTGCCCACAGCATCTCTACTAACCTACTCCTTAACCTAATTTCCCAGTCCATTTTAGCCAGCTCCATCTTCATAAACTTAAATAAAGGCAATTACAAGGGTAAAGCACTAGTTTCAGACCCACTCTTCTCTCCCTCAAACTGGATGCAAAATACAATCATGTTATGATCACTGCTACCTAGATGCACCTTTGCTATGGAGGTCATTAATTAATCCTGCCTCATTGCACACTACCAGGTCTAGAATAGCCTGATCTCTGGTTGGCTCTAGAAAGTGCTACTCTAGGAAATTGTCCCAAAAACACTATAATCTCATCTTCCAGGTTACCTTTGCCAATCCAATTCGTCCAATCTGTATGTAGATTAAAATCACTTATTATTGCATTGCCTTTCTTGCAAGCCCCCATTAATCCTTCCTGTATACCCCATCTTACGGCATCATTACTGTTAGGAGGCCTACAAACTGCTCCCACAATTGACTTCTTCCCTTTGCTATTTCTTATCTCTACCCAAACTGATTCTAAATCGTGATCTTTAGAACTAAGGTCATTTCTCACGATTGTACTAATGTCGTCCTTTTCTTCATTTCCTGTTCTACCGAAATGTTAAGTAACCTTGAATGTTCAGTTCCCAGCATTGATCACCTTGCAGCCACATCTTTATAAGGGATATTTATATTTGAGCTGACAATTCACCTTTTTTGTTACAAATGCTACAAGCTTTAGTTCTGTCTTATTACTATCTTTGCGAACTCTGGCCTTATCTGCTTTTGTACCCTTGAGTTTGTATGCTATGACCCCTTCCTGCCACGCTATGATTGTCATTATTGCTACCTTGCTCTCTTGACTTGTCCTTTACTTTTAATTTGCCACATCTTACCTCACGTAATCCCTCGACGCCACTATTTTCTTTCAAGTTGAACAAGGTCTGTGTTCATTGTGTTTACACTCAGCCTTGGTATCAAGCCATCCCAGGTCATATAAGACAGACCAAATGCAGAGTAAATGTGCCTTTCCTTTCCCTAGATGTGCTGAAGCCCCACAAACAAATAGAATCACCAACCCGAGCCATCTTTCTAGCCTTTCTGAGAGCATAATGAAACACGAAGTATTTATATATAATTGTGTATTGCTGGTGGCATCAATCAAGTAGATAGTACTAGGTATGAGAATGAGACTTCAGAAACTCCGTGGAGTGACCAAGCAACCATAGCCTACAACCACATCATGGCATGGCAAATATTGACACAGCAACAGACAATGGGTAAATGTCAACAAAGTATTGACCAAAAACACATAATAGGAACTACAGTTTGTGAACAGGATGTGGTCATTCATGGATAATGATGTTTAAGTACCATATATGTAACAAGTAACTTTGCATGGACGGCAGGGTAGCCCAATAGGTTAAACTCTTAGACTTTTCCTCAAGGAGGGGATATTATCATGGTTGAAAGGAAGATGGAGGAAAATCTAAATTGATTCCTGGTGATATTATAGCCTGTATATCACAAGCAATACATTACAAAATAGACATGGGGCAGGATTATCTGGCCCCGCCCACCTCCAGGATCATCCAAGACCACCAAAAGTCAATGGACTTTTGGCTGGGCCACCAAATCTCCACCAAACCTCCCGCGGCAGGTCCCGCCACGATGGTGCCAGAAAATCCCGGCCATGAAATTTGCTTCATACCAAAGCTGAATCCAGAAAGATCTGCATCAGTGCAGATTAAAACATCATTGGTCTTTTGTTGCTTTGAGCTTTTTACCCCAGATAAAAAAAAGATCAGACCTAAATAGATTCAGGACGCCTGCAAGATTGACAAGGGATAAGAAAAAGTTAATGTCAAGCTTAGGGTTTTAAAACATGAAGAATAAAGAAAAGATTGATCGAGGAGTTCCACAAATTTGAATTGGAGGCATACAAAGAGTGGTTCTGATTTTTCTAAATATTCTCAAGAATTTGTAGCACTAGGATGTCAGTTGGCATGGTGCAAATTCTTACACTTACTACATGTTACACAATTTGCTCCTACAATTTTGAATTTTAAAATGTGGTGAAAACGCTTTTCTAAGCAGATCAGATGATAAATTATGTCACAACTCACTTGTCTTACTCAATTAATGGCTCGAGTCAAAACTACCTCAGCACTTGATGCACATTTACAAATATCAAATGCTATTTACTGACACAGTTATCAGAATTGAACATATTATAAAGGGGAATTATCATTGTTTGCAGCACTTTCTGGGCACCTCATGCAAGGACAAAATCACAAATTCGCAGTAATCTCAAAGCCAAAGCTCTGAGGTATATTGGTACTCAAACAGGAGGCAACTTCACTGACTCAGGTAAGTTCGCAGGATGGAAGACAGTCGCATGCTTAAGGATTTTCTGCATGGCGAGGTAGCCAGAGACAGACGACCAGTAGAATACACAGAGCTCTGCTTCAAGGATGCTTGCAGGCTTCACATGAAGGCATTAAACATTGATGCTCACGCCAGGGAGACACTAGCTGATGACTGAGGAAAATGGAGATATCACCTATGGGCCAGCATGCAGCACCATGATGATCAATGGCTACATCAACCTGGCAACAGGTGCTAACACTGAAAACAACAACTCACAACGACACCCGATAACCACTTCGTATGTGGCACTTGTGCCAGAACCTGCCTCTCATTGGTCTCTTCAGGCATTTGCAAAAAGTGCACCATATGAAGCTACACCTTCTCCAACGGGCTTGATTTGCTGCGTGTCCATCATCTTACTCAGATGAAGCGATGCCAATGACATATCTTGTGCTAATATATATATATATTTTAAATATATGAAATCATGGAAATGACTTTTAGCAGTGGACATAATGGCTCATTCTCTTGCTCCATTAGAATTGGGGAAATTGGTGCACTCAATGGTTGACATTAGAATCCACCAATCATAGCTAGGTTTGCATGTTGTTACTTCTCAGCTGCTCCAGTGGTGGTGCTCCTACCTCTGGGTACATTTGGTACTTCAGCTCACCCTACAGTAGAAATACCCTGTGACAACATGAGTCACTCACTGAAAGACGTTTGGAACTGAACTGGTGTCGGGATCTGAACCTACCTGTTTGCTATCAAATAGCAGAAAGGCCACATGGAGACTAGGGTTATTGCAGGGGTTAAAGAAAAATGTAAAAACTGGTAAATCATCAAAAGAGGCAAATCATTTTCTGTTAAAATCTATTGTTGCACAGCATCATTAAATCTTATGTCATGCAGCAGTAAAAAAAATCTCATGTGGCCAGTCATTAGTCACCTAGATCTATAATGGATTACTGTGCAACAACTTTAACAGCTGCATCCCCATCACTCTCAGAATTAAACTCAAGGGACTAGTACATTTAAAAATTGCATGTTTCGAGTGAGCTAAAAGTATTAAAAATTACTTTCAATAGCTGTAATGAACCTCATCAACGGTCTAATGAAGTACTTAATATTTAAATGCAATAGGCCATTTATTTTAAAGGATAATGCTTATAATAAAAGCCCATTGTAAAAGCAATGTGAAATGTTGCTTAACAAAATATGTTACTAATTCAGACAAATGAAAAACATGAAAGATTGTATATTCTGTCTTTTTATAATAAATCATAACAGGCAAAAACCATTGAATATATGCAGTACAAAGTAAAATATACCTTAAAAAGATAAGGAAGAATTGAGCCATCTAGTGAGTTCAAGTTGTCCACTAATTTCTAGAATCTGGGTAAAACCAATCCCAGACAGAGAAGATTAAAATCCCATGTGGAATTAGTTTGTCCAGACTTAGTGGGCCTATTGCATGAAAGTAACTCTAATTTGATAACAGGGCCACCACCAGCAGCTGAAGGCTACCACCACCTTCTCTAGAGCAATTAGGGATGGGTCTTGCTAGGAACACCCATATTAAACTAACAAACTCCTCAAGATCATGAGAATGGTTGATGCTAGCAAAAGTAAAATGTCACATTGGCGAAATAAGGTCTGCTCATGAGATTGCAATTAAGGCACATGTTGATAGAACAGAGGGAGTTTTAAGCTGCAGCCTGAACCAGCGCTTGATGCTGATGCTAATGCTGAACAATGGAAAGTGTTGTTCTATTTCCCAGTAATGTACTGTACTAGCATCTCTCACTTATCTCAGTAAAAATCATTGAATATTATATATATGTTTTTCTATCTATTGATTAACAGAGAATATAAGTGAAAATTGATTAAGTGGCTTCTAGTTGTTAAATGCTACATTTTTTATATTCTCAGTGGTGCTTCCAAACATAAATAGTTCATGTAATTAAAGATAAAGAAAACTTGAATATATTATTAAAACTCTCCAGGACAAGCTATCATGTTCTCTATTACAGTATTATCCATAAAAGGAATTAAATCTGATAAACAAAATATATTAAAGTGATAGTTCTATTGCTATAAACATGAGACATTATAAAGTGGCTATGTTTTAAACTATCTCCTTTAATTTTACGTAAAATAGAATGATCTGGAATGGGGGATGGTGAAATCATACTAAACTCTGCCCAGAGATCACAGCCTTGTGGTTTGATTGTCATGGGGAAGGAAGCCACACCGCTAAGACCATCTATTTCCATCTCCATGACTTCACCCCGTCTCAGCTCATCTGCTGCTGAAACCCTCATTCATGCCTTTGTTAACTCTGGACTTAACTACACTCCTGGCTGGTCTCCCACATTCTGCTCTCCATAAACTTGAGGTCATCCAAAACCCTGCTGCCTGTGTCCTGTGTCCTAACTCGCAACTCCCATTCCCCTCTTACCCATACTCGATGACCTATATTGGCTCCCAGTTAAGCAATGTCTTAACTTTAAAATTTCCATTCTTTTTTTGAAATCCCTTGATGGTCTTCCCCTCCTTATCTCTGTAATCTCCAACATGGGGTTGCAGAAGTGGGCAAGGGAAGGGAGCTTTATCTGTGGACTGTGTGTGACTATATTTTAAAACAATTTGTTAAACATTTTTCAAGATTTCCTCTAACAAATACAAAATCTTGGAAGTTGGAACAATATAAATGCAGCATCAAATTGAAAGAAAAAACATACAATGTGGCAAAGATTAGCGGTGAGCTTTGGGATTGGGAAAATTTTAAAAACCAACAAAGGATGACCAAATGAAGGGAGAAAATAAACTTAGGGGTAAACTAGCAAGTAATATAGAAATGGACAGTAAGAGCTTCTTTAAATATATAAAAAGGAAGAGAGAGGCCAAAGTGAACATAGGCATCTTAGAGAGAATGAGGCTGGGGAAATAATAATGGGGAACCAGGAAATGGCAGAAGAGAACCCTCCAAGATATGTGCACTCATCTAATTCTGGTCTCTTGCGTATTCCTAATTAGAATCACTCCACCATTGGTGGCTGTGCCTTCAGTTGCTTAGGCCCCATGCTCTGGAATTCCCTCCCTACACCTCTCCACTTCACTTTCCTCCTTTTAAGTCACTGCCTAAAATCTCCTTGACCAAGCTTTTGATCATCTGACCCAATATCTCCTTGTGGCTTTGTTTTATAATGCTCTTGTGAAGCATCTTGGGATGTTTCATTATGTTAAAGGCAGTACGTAATGTTGTGGTTATAAACCATTTTGCTCTTCCCATTTCACTAATGATCTTGCTACTTACAACTGAAAAGTTTATTAGGTAAATAAACAATCCCAATCCAATCTATTTCTATGAGTCAGCAACTTATGGCTGGAGGGCCAAAAGAATAAACTTTTGATGTATGAAATAACATTTTAAATATCCATTTGTTATATCCTCATTAACTACTGTATATCGCATTAAAAGATCATATTGTGAAGATTGTACTTACATTAAGCTAACTACAAAGAAAGGAAAATTCCAAAGCAACATTTAATTTCTGTTTGTATTCTTAGAGCTCCAAATGAATTGCATGAAAGGTAACATTTTATTTCAAAACTGTGGGTTACACAGGACTAACTGACAATAGATTGGCACAGCCTCCTTTCACACAAAGACTTGGGTTAACATTCATTAAGACTGATCAGATTAATGGTCCTTCATTCTGCTCAGTGGAAGACTCCCATGTCAAGATGTTTGGGACAAACCTCACTTAATTCTTAGTGAATACAGATCGAGAGCATAGAACTCCCTTTAATTCAGCGCTAATTGGTACAGAACTTGAAACCTTATTCAGAATAACCCTATGGCTTGAGTTGGAAATTTTAAAACTGGTTAACACTTGTGAAGTATAAAAGTACTCTAATGTGGGAATAATTGGATAGGGCAACATGGGGTTGCAGAAGTGGATGTGGAAGACAGCTTTATCTGTGGAGTGTGTGTAGCTATATTTTAAAACAATTTATTAAACACGTTTCAAGATTTTCTCAAACAAATACAAAATCTTGGAAGTTGGAAAAATGTAAATGGAGTATCAAATTGAAAGATAAAACATACAATATTTCAAAGATTAGTGGTAAGCCAGAGGATTGGAAAAGTTTTAAAAGCCAACGAAAAATGACCAAAAAAGAGAAAATAAACTTTGGAGGGTAAACTAGCAAGTAATATAAAAATGGACAGTAAGAGCTTCTTTAAAATATATAAAAAAAGAAGAGAGAGGCCAAAGTGAATATAGGCCCCTTAGAAAATGAGGCTGGGGAAATAATAATGGGGAATCAGGAAATGGCAGACTCTGCATCAGTCTTCAGAGTAGAAGACTCTAAGCATTCCAAAAATACCAAATAATCAAGTGGCAAAAGAGGGGGAGGAAATAAATACAATAATTAATCACTAGTGAAAAAGTACTAAGGAAACTAATGAGGCTAAAGACCAATAAGTCCCCTGGACCTGATGGGTTGCATCCTTGGATATTAAAGGAAGTGGCTCCAAAGATGGAAGATTACTACCAGTGCATCCACTAAGAATTCTTAGGTTCAGGAAAAATCTCAGGGGATTGGAAAACTGCCAATGTAACAACCTTATTCAAAAGGGAGGAAGACAAAAAAGAAACAGGCCAGTTAGGTTAACATCTGTCATTGGGGAAATGTTAGAGTCTATTATAAAGGATGTAACAGCAGAGCATTTAGAAATATATAACACAATCAAGCAGAGTCAGCATGGCTTCATGAAGAGGCTTCATGCTCGACAAATTTATTAGAATTATTTGAGGAGGTAACAAGCAGGATAGATAAAAGGGAACCAGTAGATATAATATATTTGGATTTCCAAAAGGTGTTTGATAAGGTATCACACATACGGCTACTTAATAAGATAAGAGCCCATGGTGTTGGGGGTAGTATATTAGCATGGATAGAGGATTGGCTAACTAATAGAAGACAGAGAGTTGGGATAAGGGGGGCATTTTCAGGATGGCAACCTGTAACTAGTGGAGCGCCACAAGGGTCAGTGCTGGGACCACAATTATTTACAATATATATGAATGACTTGGATGAGGGAAGTGAATGTCCTATCACCAAGTTTGCGGATGACAAGCAGTGAGGATGACACAGAGTCTACGGAGGAATTTAGACAAATTAAGTGAGTGGGCAAAAATTTAGCAGATTGGATATAATGTAGGAAAATGAGGTTATGTACTTTGGCAGGGAGAATAGAGGAGCTGAATATTATTTAAATGGAGAAAGACCGCAGAAAGTTGCAGCACAGAGGGATTTGGGAGTCCTCGTGCATGAATCATAATAAGCTAGTATACAAGTTCAGCAGGTAATAGGGAAAGCAAATGAAATGTTCACCTTTATTTCAAAGGGAATGGAGTATAAAAATAGGGAAGTCTTGCTAAAACTATACAAGGTACTAGTTAGACCACACCTAGAATATTGTGAACAGTTTTGGTCCCCTTATCTAAGGCAAGATATACTGGCATTGGTGGCAGTACTGGCATTGGTGGCAGTCCAGAGAAGGTTCACTAGGTTGATCTTGGATATGAAGGGATTTTCTTATGAGGAGAGGTTGAGCCTGCACTCACTGGAGTTTAGAAGAATGAGAGGCGACCTTAATGAAACATAAGATTCTTAGTGGGCTTGACAGGGTAGATGGTGAGAGGTTGTTTCCCCTTGTGGGAGAGTCTAGGACCAGAGTAAGGGGTCGCCCATTTCTTCCCTCAGAAGGTAGTGAATCTGTGGAATTCTTTACCACAGAGAGCTGTAGAGGCTAGGTTGTTAAGTATATTCAAGGTTGAGAAACAAGGTTGAGACAGATTTTTAATCAGCAAGTGAATCAAGTTTTACGGGGGGAAAGCAGGAAAGTGGAATTGAGGATCATCAGATCAGCCATGATCTCATTGAATGGTGGAGCAGACTTGATGGGCTGAATGGCCTACTTCTGCTCCTACATCTTAGGGAGTCTTATTTTGCACCTAGCTGTTGATTTGAGATTTGATATTCATTGCACTTACACTCCTCACAGATGTGTCCACCCAATTTTGCCATGGGTTACATTCCCGGCTTCCCAACCCAACTCTAATTCCCATTATTGACATGTTTCTCACCTCTTCCCCTGAGTTTCCCCTCCCCCCCACCAAATGTTGTTGTGCCTTTGCCTCACCTTGATGAACCCAAACATTCAAAGCAGTTTAAACATGAAAACGTGATCAATATTTTACTACCTACAATAACTGAATGATTTTTTATTCCTTCAGCTTTCTTTATGCTCTGTTGATTTTAGTTGCTGAAATGTATATTGATGTTTTCCATTAACATTCAGCAAAATTGCTTTTAGAAATAAAAGTGATACTTTATGCCAAAACAAATTGACAAAATAAATTTATTTGTATTTGAAAGTATTTCAGAAGTAGAACTTGTAGCAGGCTGCGAGGATATTGCTGGAACTTTGTTATTTCACTCAACGTTAAAAAATCCATGTAGTGCGTTTCATCAGCCTGTTCCATTTATAACACCTTGATATCACAGTATTACAGACTAAGACTTTATTAATAATAGCTCACATGTGGCACTGGCTTTAGCCGTGTTATAGTTATTAACTGTCATGCTTTTGGCTTGGTACATGTTAGGTCATCTCTTCTGGGACAGCTCTCTTCAACATGTAGCAAATGCTAGAAAACCCTAATTACCATCGTGCTTGGCATCTCGACCAGCCTACATGTAAAATGAAGGTTGATAAGGCAATCTAGATTGAAGTTTACATATATTAAAAAAAAGAAAATAAATAAGCCAATTCGGTGCAAGTGCAAATTTAGAAGTTCTTATTTTAATTGTTCATCATAGGACCCAGTTAGATCACTTTGGTGGTTGAAACAGCTGAACCAATGAATTTGTTAAAATTACATTTTGGATTACAAGTCAGTTGACTGCTCCCATGATCTTCTGACTTTAGTAGATCTATCATCAAAGCTACTGGTCTCTGATTACTTATCTATGTCGGAAACTTTTCTCCAGCAACCATTCGTATGAATCAGAGGTCTTGGCTGTTACCTTCTGATTACTTTTTGTGAACCCTCTACTTCCTGGATATCCTCAAAGCCTGATGTAAATTCTGCTTCTGAAATACTCCCAAGCATGAATGAATCTTTCTAGTATTTCCCATAATGTAGATAGGGAGTACCATCATCACTTTGCACCTAACATTAAGCAGTTCATAAATTTGAAAATGAAAACAATGTAGGGCTATATGGGAATAACTAGATAGCTCTTTCAAAGAACCAACATGGGCTTGATGGGCCAAATGGCCTCATGTGCTGTGTGATTCGCCAAAATTGGAAGTATCAGGTGCAATGAATAGCATCCCAAACATAAGACAAGACATAGTGTGAAAGTAGATGAAGGGAATGTCCCACAACTATCTCTAGTAAGCAAGAGCAGCACTAAAATTGAGGTTTTTCTTTTAAATTGTTAAATTTTGTTTGTTATTCCGTTTGTGTTTCCAACCTAGTTTGCTCATAATGAATTCAGAAGAAACATCTTTACCCAGCAAGTGATTACAATGTGGAACTCGTTGCCATATGAAGTTTTTGAGGTAACAGATTAATTTATGGGGAAGCTGGATTATCATGCGAAAAGGAATAGAAAGGTATGCTGATAGGGCTAGATGAAGTAGGATGGGAGGAGATGCATGTGGAGCATAAACACCTACATAGATCAATTGGACTAAGTGGCCTGTTTCTGTGCTCTAAATTCTATATAAATTACTAGGACAAACTAGCTTGATATGCTTTTACACAGCCATTTAATCAAAACGCTAGAAACTTGCTAAGTTAAATAAACTTCAACCTTAATACTGTATTTAACTTGAAGAATGTATACATGATCACAGAACCTCTTAGGAGAAGGGAAAAACCAGTTAGTGGTGCAATTTTAAATTCACATTTCCCAACATTTAACCTGTAATGGGGAGTGTTTGAATTTAAGATCCTACCTCTCCTACAGAGAGAGGTGATAAATGGTTGTTTTTCAGATTGGAGGAAGGTTTGCAATGGAGTTCCCCAGGGGTCAGTGTTGAGGCCCTTGCTCTTCCTGATATATATTAATGACCTAGACTATAGTGTTCAGGGCATGATTTCAAAATTTTCAGATTCTCAGAAGATTGGAAATGTTGTCAACTGTGATGAGGATAGTCTTGAACTTCAAAAGAACAGACATGTTGGTGGATTGGGCAGACAAGTAGCAGATGAAGTTTAATGCAGAGAAGTATGGGGTGATTCATTTTGGCAGGAAGAATATGGACAGACAGGATAAAATAACGGGAGAAACTCTCAAGGAGGTGCAGGAACAGAGGGACCTTGGTGTACACGTGCATGAGTCATTGAAGATGACAGGACATGTTGAGAGGGCAGTTAATAAAGCATTTAGTATCTTAGACTTTATTAATAGGAGCATTGAGTACAAGAGCAAGGAGGTCATGTTGAACTTGTTTAAGACACTAGTTAGGCCCCATCTGGAATACTGCGTCCAGTTCTGGGCACCATACTTTAGGAAGGATGTGAAGGCATTGAAGAGAGTACAGAGGAGATTCACAAGAATGATTCCAGGCATAAAGAACTGTATCTATGAGGATAGATTAGAGAGGTTGGGACTGTTTTCCTTGGAAAAAAGGCAGCTGAGAGGAGGCTTGATAGAGGTATTCAAGATCCTGAGAGGTATGGACAGGGTAAATAGTGAGAAACTGTTCCCACTCAAGGGACCATCAAGAACTAGAGGGCACAGATTCAAAATAATTGGCAAAAGGAATAAAAGTGATGTGAGGAAATATTTTTTCACCAAAGTGTGGTGGGAATCTGGAATGAACTTCCTGAAAGGGCAATGAGGACAGGTTCGATCGAGGTATTCAAATGGGAATTGGATTATTACCTCAAAAGAATGTGCAAGGTTACGGGGATAAGGCAGGGGAGTGGGACGAGGTAGAATGATCTTTCTGAGAGCCAGTGCAGACTCAATGGGCCGAATGGCCTCCTCCCCCACTGCAAAGATTCCATGGTTTTCAAACCGTTTGCCTTAATTCTACCCAATTCCGAACAGATAGTTCACAAGTCTGTCTAAAATCTGTTATATTCCAAGCACACTCGAACATCTAAAGTGAATAATTCAAAGCTTTGCACACAAGAAACAACTTTTTGACAAAGGAGGGCGTGATTTCAAAAGGTATTTCAGATCAGTTTAATACGTAGCATGATCCTTAATTATTTTTGCTTCTACCGTAACTGCCCACCAAGGGAATATTTTATTATAGAAGGATAACATTCCCTGTTTCCCCGAAGTGCCTGATTAGGACTGTGACCCGAATGTGAACCAATGCACTAGTTAGCAAAGGATTCCCAAAATAACCTGCTGCGCCACCTTCCGGCAGCAAATGGGAAGTGTATTTTTAAACCAAGTTTCAGACTCTCCAAATGGAATATTTCACAGCTCCGAATGTTGCTTTTTTTTAAAGGAACATTTCCGCGCGGCGCAGAGGTGGCAAACATATTTTGCATTGAAGTCTCATTCCTTCCCACAATGGAAGGAGGATGCGAAGGGACTGGAGAATCGTGAGACTGAATAGACTTGCTTTCTTTCTCTGAGATGATGAAGTATGTGATCCAAGTTCACATCAAGGAAGAAAATGATGAAGGTCTTAACTCCCCCGCCCCCCCCGCAATCAGGCTTGATATCCTGCATTTGGCTCCATCAAGCTCGAAGGACTGGACCCAACTGAACGTGCAGTTAGGAGTCTTTGCAGAAGGGGATCACGAAGTTGTCTGTGACACACACACACTGCTATCAGATGGAAGGAACAGAACCACCCCCCTAAACCTTGCTACCAATGCCTGACACACCCAGGTGAAGAGTAGACACCGACATAGTAAAAGCGCAAAGCAGAACTCCAGGAAGCCCAAAATGTTTCTGCAACAAAACAAAAATACATGCACGAGTGTCGTCGGAAATTCTGGTCGCCTCGATTTGCAGGGGGGAAAAATAAAAGGAATTGAAGATAAGAGAATTTTGTCAATTGGACCCTCTATTGGGTGACCAATATAATACAGTAGGTATTCTATTAAAGGGAAAAAAACGCCTCCGCTGGAAATGAATAACTTGTTTAAAGGTCGGTTTTAACAGGCAATTGTTGATCAGGCGCTCTCAAGTTTGTCTAAATATGTCCCCAGAGATTCCTGAAAGTGAGTGCTCGGTGCGGTGGTGTTGCGTATGTGGCTGAATTGATGTCATTAAGGGAGTGATGGAGAGTGGGGAGAGGTCATCGATTTAAAACAAAAGACATAAGTACACTGCCAGCCGATAACACAGGTGCAGGTAGAAATGGGATGGGAGTCGTGCTCTTTATTTAGCAGAAGTCACGCATTCAGTTAAACACTGAAGCTTAAGGCCGTGCTATCCGTGCGCAATCTGCCAGATCCTCGATTTTAAACACACGACTACATATTTGTGCCCACATTCAGATTACTAAAAGAGTAAGCTATATTTTTCCCCCTCTCAACCGCTCACCGGTTAACCCCTTGATCGCCAGGTTAACACAGCCCCCAGTTTAGTTACCAGAGCCACACGTTAGTTACCAGAACACAACTTGAGCAGAAACACGCATTTGTAATCGTATATGAAGTTTATCCCACCATTTGATTTCGCCCCACCCCTGTCTCTTTCACCCCCCCGCCCGCCGCCTTTTTAATGCGAATCCGAAAACATTCCAGTGTTACTCGCTTTGACTGACAGCAGCAGCAGTTACATGGCCAAGTGGATCCGTTACACTTTCCCAGAGCTATGATTTCATCCACGGGGAATTTTACAGGCAAAAGGAACCAAACTTTAAACAAAAACATTTTTAATCAGTTTATTAGAAATTTGGGAGTTAAATATTCTAATGCAATGAAGTTGAAATCTGAAGTGTAATTTAACTTATCCACACACCCCCCCTCCCTCCCTTTCCTGTTGCAAATAAAAAGCTTCAAGGAATATCCAGGTTAAACATTAGTGGGTTCCCCGGGAAACTGCCGCTGAATTCTTACAGATGTATAAATGACAGGGAAAAGCGGCTTCAGCCGTGTAGATTAAACTGGCTGTCAAAATCAAGTCCAGTTGCACTGCATTGTTTAGTCTTGGGTATTCCGTCTCGCGGTTTTAATTTCTATCTTTCCTCTGGTTGAGTATTTTTAAAAAATAGGTATGGTACGAACTGAAAAGTATTAGAATAGTCCTTTCTTACCTGAACGAGAAGGAAAGCCAGCGTCAGTTGAGTTTTGTGCTCCATGTCTGCCGACTATAAGGTCCTGCAGGTTTCATTCATGCGCTGGCTAGCACAGTGCATATTTTTATATAGAGCCGAGCTTGAGGCTGGCTTGAAACCCAGCCAACTTCTCAAATAGATCTGCAGCATCATCAGTAAAACGCTGGGCGGCTACTTGAGACTCCAACCAATGGCTTTACAGAGGATCCCGTACAAAAGCACCACTATAAGCATTTAGGGGGGAAATATAGAAACACACTTGCAGCTGAAGAAATGCGGTTACCATCTCGAGCATTTATTGTGAAATGCGATGTCCAGCCTGAAGTGGGGTAACGTTTAGTATAGCTAACCCGCTACCGGCTGTTTTCTCTTCTGACCGTGTGGAACTGTGGTGCTCTAATCGACCTCCACCAAAGATGATCTTCATTGCTACAATATACTGTCATTTCAAGTCACCAGAATGGCACAGGAGATTAACTGGCAGGAAAAGACTTGCTGCCCATCCAGCCTGCCCCATACCATAATTGGAGCATCATGACTGAGTCCGACCTCCCAACCTACACCCCACCCAGCCATGTAATCTCCTGGGAGAGGCATGAAAAAAAATACTTAGGGGGAAAATGTTTTGAAAAATTCCTCTCCAGCCCCCTCAGGCTATCAAAAGCAATCCAGGAGGTCAACTTATGGTCCTCTAATTCTGGCCATCGTGTGCATTCCCAATCATAAGAGAGCAAAGAGGGGATATGAGAAAGCTCTGGCTGGTAAAAGTAGGGAAAATCCCAAGATATTCTACAAGTATATCAATGGGAAGAAGATAACCAGGGAAAGAGTAGGGACCAAGGGGCAATCTATGGGTGGAGCCAGAGGACATTGCTAAAGTGTTGAACGAATACTTCACATTCATCTTCACCCAAGAGAATGAGGATGAAGGTATCGAACTTGGGGAGAGAGACTGCGAGGTTCTTGAGCAAATTGATACAGGGGGTGACAAGGTATTGGAGGTGTTGGCAGGCTTAAAAGTGGACAAATCTCCAGGTCCGGATGATTTGTATCCCAGGCTGCTGAGGGAGGCAAAGGAGGAGATCGCAGGGGCTCTGAACCAAATTTTGAATTCCCCTCTGGCCACGGGGGAGGTGCCAAAGAACTGGAGAACAGCTAATGTGGTTCCGCTATTTAAGAAGGGTTGTAGAGATAAGCCAGGGAACTACAGGCCAGTGAGTCTCACGTCAGTGGTAGGGAAACTATTGGAGAAAATTCTGAAGGAGAGTATCTATCTCCACTTGGAGAGGCAAGGTTTGATCAGGGATAGTCAGCATGGCGTTGTCAAAGGGAGGTCATGCCTAACAAATTTGATTGAATTTTTTGAGGAGTGACCAGGTGTGTAGATGAGAGTAGTGCAGTTGGTGTAGTTTATATGGATTTCAGCAAAGCCTTTGACAAGGTCCCACATGGGAGACTTATAAAGAAGGCAAATGCACATGGGATACAGGGTAATTTGATGAGGTGGATTCAAAATTGGCTTAGTTGTAGGAGACAGAGGGTGATGACAGAAGGCTGCTTTAATGACTGGAAGACGGTGTCCAGAGGCGTACCACAGGGATCTGTGCTGGGTTCCCTATTATTTGTCATTTATATAAACGACATAGATGACTATGTGGGGGGGGAGGATTAGTAAGTTTGTGGATGACACAAAGATTGGCCGAGTGGTTAACAGTGAGGTTGAGTGTCTTGGGCTACAGGAAGATATAGACGGGATGGTCAAATGGGCAGATACATGGCAGATGGAATTTAACCCTGAAAAGTGTGAGGTGATACACTTTGGAAGGAGTAATTCGACAAGGAAGTATTCAATGAATGGCTTGACATTAGGAGGTTCTGAGGAACAAAGGGACCTTGGCAGTTGTGTCCATAATTTCTGAAGGCGGAGGGGCATGTTAGTAGGGTGGTGAAAAAGGCATATGGGACACTTGCCTTTATCAATTGAGGCATAGATTACAAAAGTAGGGAGGTCATGTTGGAGTTGTATAGAACCTTGGTGAGGCCACAGCTGGAGTACTGTGCGCAGTTCTGGTCACCACATTATATGAAGGATGTGATTGCACTGGAGGGGGTGCAGAAGAGATTCACCAGGATGTTGCCTGGGATGAAACATTTAAGTTATGAAGAGAGGTTGGATAGTCTTGGGTTGTTTTCGTTGGAGCAGAGAAGACAGAGGTGACCTGATCAAGGTGTACAAGATTATGAGGGGCATGGACAGGGTGGATAAGGAGCAGCTGTTCCCCTTAGTTGAAGGGTCAGTCATGAGAGGGCACAAGTTCAAGGTGAGGGGCAGGAGATTTAGGGGGATGTGAGGAAAAACTGTTTTACCCAGAGGGTGGTGACAGTCTGGAATGCGCTGCTTAGGAGGGTGGTGGAGGCGGGTTGCCTCACATCGTTTAAACAGTACCTGGATGAGCACATCATAACATTCAAGGCTATGGGCCAAGTGCTGGTAAATGGAATGAGGTAGGTAGGTCAGGTGTTTTTCACGTGTCGGTGCAGACTCGATGGGCCGAAGAGCCTCTTCTGCACTGAGAGATTCTGTGATTCTGTGATAATTGTTCCACCATTGGTGGTCGTGCCTTCAGATGTCTGGGCCCCAAGCTCTGGAATTCCCTTATTATACCTCTCCATCTCTTTATCTCACATTTCTCCTTTAGGACACTTAAAACTGACCTCTTTGACCAAGTACTTGGCCATCTGACCCAATGTCTCTTTTGTGGCTTGGTGTCATACATCATTTTATAATGTTCCTGTGAATCAACCTTGTGACATTTCATTCAATTAAAGGGACTACAAGCTGTTGTTGTTCTAATTATAAAGCACCCTTAATGTAATAAAATGTCCCAAAACATTTCACAAGAACAATATAAAACAAAACATTTCACAAGAACAATATAAAACAAAACATGACACCGAGCCACATAAGGAGAGGTTAGGGGTGGGGCGGTGGGGTCATCAAAAGCTCAATCAAAAAGGTCGGTTTTAAGGAATATCCTAAAGGATGAAAGCAAGGTGGAGAGAAGGAATTCCAGGGCTTATGGTTGAGGCAACTGAAGACACAGCCAAAGACGGAGGGATCAGAATCAGGAGTTCTCAAAAGGCCAGAATTAAATGAGTGAAGATATCGCATAAGGTTGTGGAACTGGAAGAGATTTTCAGAGGTAGTGAGGAGTGAGACCATGGAGAGATTTGAAAACAAGCAGGATAATTTTAAAATCAAGACATTGCTTGACCTAGAGCCAATGTAGGACAGCGAGCACTGGGTGATAATTGAATGGGACTTGGTACAAGAAAGGACTTGGGCAGTAGAGTTTTGGATGACTTCAAGTTTATGAAGGTAGAATGTGGGAGAGAGGCCAGGGATGGATTGGAATAGTCAAATCCAGAAGTAACAAAGGCACAAATGAGGGGTTCAGCAACAGATGAGCTGAGGTGGCAAAAGGATGTTAATGAGGTAGAAATAAGTAGTCTTAGTGTTGATGTGAATATGGTTGGAAGCTCAACTCTGGGCCAAATATGACTGTAAGATTGCAAACAGACTAGTTTAGTCCCAGGCAGTTTCCAGAGAGAAGGATGGAGTGAGTAGTAGGGAACAGAGTTTGGAGTGGGGACCAAAAACATGGAGGAAATGTCCAGGGCAAAACAGACTGGCACCACATCCACAGACATTCACTCCCTCCACCACCGACACAATAGCAGCAGTGTGCACCATCTACAAGGTGCACTGCAAAAATTCACCAAGGCTGCTTAGACAGCACCTTCCAAACCCACGACCACTGCCATCTAGAAGGACAAGGGCAGTAGATAGATGGGAACACCACCACCTGGAAGTTTCCCTCCAAGTCACTCTCCATCCTGACTTGGAAATATATCGCTGTTCCTTCACTGTCACTGGGTCAAAATCCTGGAACTCCCTTCCTAACAGCACTGTGGGTGTACCTACACCACATGGACTGCAACGGTTCAAGAAGGCAGCTCACCACCATCTTCTTAAGGGCAACTAGAGATGGGCAATAAATGCCGGCCCAGCCAGCAAAGCCCACATCCTGTGGGCTTTGAATGCTGGAATGAATGAAAAACAAATCCTGCTCATTCAATACTGATGTCAGGTAAGCAGTCTGATAATTTAGCAACAGTGCAGGAGTTAAGAGAAGTGGTGGCGATGGAGAGCTGGATATCATCAGCAGTCAGATGAAAATTAACGCTGTACATTTGGATGATGTCACCGAAGGGCAGTATATAGATAAGTAATAGGAGGTACAGGTTCTTGGGGCACACCAGAGATAACAGTGTGGAGCAGGAAGGGAAGCCATTTCAAGTGAGACCCTGGCTACAATTAGGTGATATGGAACCAGGTGAGACCACAAGGTTTAAGTGTGATCTATAAAGGTTAAATTTACCTTCTATATGATTTGATCTGTGTCCCAATCAAGAACTGATCCAGCTCCCTCTTGATAGCATACGGCTAGTCAGCAGCCCGAACACCTGCAGGCATTATGTTCCAGAGGCTGACTCCAGTCTGAAAAGAGGGAGAGAGAGAGAGCGAGAGGGGGGCAATTCTATCAGAGCCGTCCGCATTCTGTTTTTTTAAGCAATTTGGAGGTCTGGCTAGTATACTGCTGAACTTGACAATGGTGAAAAGCCTTATTTACTAAAAATGTTTCACAGTACTTACACAATTTTTCAGGGTGATGCCAGAAAGCATGTAATGAAAAATATTATCGCACTTGGAGTTTCCTCTTGGGTACAATCCAGAAGCTAGTCTCAAAATTGCCCCCAGTGCCCATTTTGCCAATGTCAAGTTATGCCTGCTATGCCCAAGAATCTGCCCAATCTCAGTTGGAATGCATCTGAACTTAAAATTAGGTGGAAATCAGCAGAAACAACTGAAAGTCAAACAAAGCCAGACTCACGGCATATACTTGAGAGCAGGCAATTTAAGTTTCAGCTGCTTTAACCATTTTTCCTGCATACCAGGCAGAGCATGCTTGGGAGCATGCAATTGGGGGAATGCTATTCAATTTTTAAAGTGACTTATACTGATGGCATGAAAATGCATTCAAAGAAACAGGCAATTCACAAAAGGCCTCTGAGAGGATAAATATATTTTTTTAAAAACTGCAATGAAACACCAGAAAAAATTACTTCTGCTTCCTTCCATACCATAAATTGGCTGCAAAAGATCCCCAAACAAGTGCAATTGGAGGAGGCACACATTTGAGAGTTGGACCATGGCCAGTTTTGTGGGTCTAGATTCATTTGAGCAGAAGGCTTCATGGGCAGCCATAAAGTATCAAGGAGTCGTAGCTCGTTGTAGATACATGTGTAACTTACTTATGCCTGAAAATTCCATGATCTATTAAAACATGTAATTAGTTGGCAACTAGATGATGCAGGTCTCTGAGCACAAATGTGGAGGAAACTCCAGGATTTTACCTTCACCCAACTTTTAGTGTTACAGGTCAGAAAGGCATAGGCTACATGTGTGTACATTATAGTCCTCAGAAAATATATTATAAAGTTGAATTGTGCTCTAAGGACCAAATGCTCCATCTATATGCAGTATAAGTAGACTTGCATTTATATGGTGTTTCCTCAAGTGAATTAGAAACATGTCAAAGCTTTACATATAGCTGATTACTTTGAAGTGCCTGTTATTAGTTAGGAAAAGGTACTAGATAGTTTCTGCACAGCAAATAAGATCTTTACCTATTATTAGCAGAGGAGGTTGAGGATGAAATGTTAGGACATTAGAAAAACACCCTGCTCTTCTTCCAGTGGTGCTTTGGATCTTTGTTGCCACCAAAACCACATAAATAGGAAGACAGTTTCTCAAATTTAATATCACATCCAAAGAATAGAACATTCCCTTAGCACCACACAACAGTCAGTTAGATTATGCACTCAAACCCTAATAGTGAGATTAAGAATTATTGGGGACCTAGCAACCTAGAACATCCAGAGCCCCTCCATAGTCCTCTTGCCATCACAACTCCCTCTGATCTGTTTGACTGATTCAGCTGTGCCTCAGCTGGTAGCATATTCACCTCTAAGCCAGCAAGTTATGGATTCAAATCTCACCCCAGAGACTGGAGTACATAATCTATGCTGACATTTCAGTGCAGTGCTATAGGAGTGCTGCAAGGTCGCAGTTGCAGTTTTTTGGATAAGATGTTAGAACAAGTCCCTATCTGTCATCTCAGGTGGATATAAAAGATCCCAAGGCACTATTTTGAAAAAGAGTAGGGGAGTTCCCCCAGTATTCTGGCTAATATTTATCCATCAATCAACATTTTAAAACAGATTATCTGCCCATTATCATATTGCAATTTGTGGGACTTTGCTATGCACATATTGGCTGCCACATTCACTACATTACAACAGTGACTGCTTTTCAAAACTATTTAATTGGCTGGGAGTTTATTTGCAACTTTTTGAGGTCATGAAAGGTGCCACATAAATCCACATCTTTCCTCCAAATAAATATGTAGCAAAATGCATGAAGAAATAGGACAGAAAAATGTTTGCATACTGCATTAATATAAAACAAATCATATCATGGTATTGCACTTAAACTAACCCACAACCTGGTGGGTGCTTCATACTTGTCCTGGACATGGACCCTACAAGCCCCTATGTTACTCTATCTTTGTATGCTTGAAACTACAAGTGACAGAGTGCTATCAAATGAAGCAAGCTGACACACACAAGATCAAGGATCCTAAACTCCTGCCACTAGTCTAGTTACAATCTAACCAAAAGCCAACAGGAAGAATGATAAAAAAATAAAAATACCTAGAAAAACTCAGCAGGTCTTACAGCATCTGCAGAGAGGAACACAGTTAACGTTTCAAGACCATATCACTCTTCAACAGAACTAAGGAAAAATAATAGAAAAGAGGTGAAATATAAGCTGATTTAAGTGGGGGTGGGTGGGACAGGTAGAGCTGGATAGAGGGCCAGTGATAGGTGGAAAAAGCCAAAAGATGTCATAGACAAAAGGACAAAGAGGTGTTGAAGGTGGTGGTATTATCTAAGGAATGTGCTAATTAAGGGTAGAAAGCAGGATAAGCAAGGTACAAATAGCCCTAGTGGGGGTGGGGTGAAGGGATGGGATCAAAATAGGCTAAAAGGTAGAGATAAAACAATGGATGGAAATACATTTAAAAATAATGGAAATAGGTGGGAAAAGAAAAATCTATATAAATTATTGGGGAAAAAATAGGGGGATCGGAAAGGGGGTGGGGATGGAGGAGAGAGTTCATGATCTGAAATTGTTGAACTCGATATTCAGTCCGGAAGGCTGTAAAGTGCCTAGTCGGAAGATGAGGTACTGTTCCTCCAGTTTGCATTGAGTTTCACTGGAACAATGCAGCAGGCCAAGGACGGATACGTGGGCATGAGAGCAGGGTGGAGTGTTGAAATGGCAAGCGACAGGCAGGTCTGGGTCATGCTTGCGGACAGACCGAAGGTGTTCTGCAAAGCGGTCACCCAGTCTGCGTTTGGTCTCTTCAATGTAGAGGAAACGCATTGGGAGCAACGAATGCAGTAGACCAAATTGAGGGAAATGCAAGTGAAATGCTGCTTCACTTGAAGAATGGTAACTTCAATGAGGAAGCAAAAATAAAAACAGAAAATGCTGGAAATACACACATCCCTCAGCATCTGTGGGGAGCATAGATAAGTTGCTGTTTCAGGCATACTGGCCTTCACAAGAACAGAAGTAAATGAAAGATAAACAAGAGAACAAATAACATGATACTGAAGATCCTTCATTAAAACCAATAAACCGCTCAAAAGAAAAACAAGAGACTGTTAGATGACTAAGATGATATTTATGTCAAACAATGGACCTAAGCATTAAAGCAATTACAGATATTAGAGAAACAAAGATCATACGAATACTTAAGATAGTTGGAGGTAAACTAATGCAGAAACAAGAAAATGGATCGAAAACCTATGGACGAGGTCTGAAATTAAATCAGGCAAAATAGGGCAGGATCAGCTGACAATTCCCAGACAGAGTAATAAGAAGATTATCCGAACTCCCCATACTTTCTCCATCTCCCTTATTTACTTTAAGCTTGTCAATTGATTCTCCATTATGGCCTTTGGAAGCAATGGATCCCATATCCTCAAACTATTTGCACGAAGACCTGTTTCATGGATTCAATTTTAACCAGTTTAGTCTAATCTTATGATTATTTTCTGGTTTTCCCTACTAGGGAAAGAATCTTTTCCTGTCTGCTCGTCAATTCTCTTCATTATTTTAAAGACCTGCCTTTTCAGTTATGTTAAGCACCCTGGTCAGATCAATTTTAATTTCAATTTCATCTTGGGGGAATAAAACCCTAATTTACACAATTTGTAGTCCCTGCATCCTATAAATTATTGTTGGACTCTCTCCAAATCAGGATATTTTTCCCAAGATTGGGAACCCAAAACTAAGCCCAATACCGGAAATTAGTTCTGACTAGCACTCTGTATAATTGCAGGAGTACTTCTTTCATTTATATCCTGTGTCAGTCACAGCTCACCCCTAGCACACTAGCCTCAGAGTCAGAAAATTGTGGGTTCAAGCTGCACTGTTGAAAGTGCCATCTTTTAGATGAGGTGTCAAACCAAAATTCTGTCTGTTATCTCAGGTGAATGTAAAAGATTTCATGGCACATTTCGAAGAAGCGCAGCGGACGATTCCTCTGGTGTTCTAGCCAATATTTATCCCTCAATCAATGGCCCTAAAAGCAGATTATCTGGTCATTTTCACATTAATGTTTGTGGGAGTTTGCAGTGCTGACATTACAACAGTGACTATGTTTATAAGAACCTGCCTGACAGAAAAGCACTTGGGGATGTCCTGGGATCATGAAAGGCACTATATAAATGCAAGGCGTAAATTTCACATTTGGCCAGGTCAGCGGGCCCGGAAGCGGATGTGAAATGTACTTCCACCTGCTATCGGCCCCGAAAGCAATTTCACGTTTGCTGGCCAATCAGCCAGCCAGCATGAAACACGTGCTGAGAAAGCCTCAGCACTGCCAGGGGGCGGGGGGGGAGGGGGGGATGCGGGAAGAGGGCAGGTGTTCCCAAAGTGAGGGTGTTGGAGGGCGCTTCTAGAGTGCTCCCTGAAGGCAGACAGCTGCTGCAGAGCTGCCTCAGGGAGCTGCAAACCTGGACAGATTAAATGACAAAAAATTGCACCAAACATTGTCTGTGCAACACATCCAAGCACCTGACAGCAGAACTCAAAAAACATCAGTCCCCAGCTGTTTTTTATTATATTTCACCCTGGGCATTTCATCCCACCCTTGGATGAGGTGTCCTTAAAAATGGGCTGCCCGCCTGCCTGATTTGCCCATGCGACATCGCATCACAATGGCCTTAATTGGCCATTTTTCTTGTCAGTGATTGCGTCTCTGACTCCCGTGCGCATCCACCGACCTCAAAAGTTGCTCGCATGCGCGATGCCCATCGTCATTTCGCGCAGTTTCACTTGCATTCGGGTCAGGCGTGCGCTCACCCGATCGACGCAAGATTCTGGCCAAGTCTTTCTTTATTCCAGAAGTTTTGTAATGGAGCCAAGCATTCCATAACTAAATAAAGACCAAGCAAGAGCAATCCCACCAAGCTGAGGTGAGGTATGCCAGCCACCACTGTGTGATGGTGCTGAAGGTAGAAGGGCATTGTACTATGACAGACATATGATGGGATATACATGTTCAGCTCTTCAGAAGGAAAAAAAAGTTAGGAAAAATTACTGGAAGAATATGCAGCAATTGGCGATCGTTGAAGAAAAAGGACACAAAGGGGGACAGTTGCTGGAGTAATAAAGAAAGCATCAAGCATAGTCTGAGAGAAAAAATATAGACGTAAGGAACAGAGTAACAGAGACACAAGGAAAGACTAAATAGACAAATATTTCTATTGACACAAAAATTATGATGTACTATTGCAACCAAAACATTGTAAGATTGTTAATTGAGGTAAATCGGCATTTTCTAGATCTAACTGGGAATTCACTGTGTTATCGCAGCCTTGGAACAAAAGTCATAAATTAAATATAGAATAGTTGCCAGTGTCCATCTTAATACATCCATTCAAGTATATCCTAATTTTTATGTCAATGGAAATATTTCTGTATTACCCCCTCCCTGTGTCTCCAATGATCTGTTCCTAGTGCTTGTTTTTTTCTTTTAACACTTAACTTAGACTACTCTTAGAGCTTTCAGTGTCTGCATTATCATACCTACTTTCAATATCTGCATATATGGGAAGTCCAATTAGACAAAAATGGTATCAGTACTGTGCAAGTTTAACTTCAATCCATATGCCCGATGTTCATCCAAACTCTGCTATTTCTAATATAATCGTAATCTTAGTTGGTCCAGAGTCAATCAAATGAAATGCTTGGCTAAATGAAAATGTTTTAATTTGAGGCAGTTACATTTATAAATTCATTCTCAAATTCCCAATATGATCTTTATTCAAACATGTCCTATAATTGAGTAATTTTGTTTTGAATATGCATTCACATTTTAATATTCTCTTTATTTGGAGAATAATTTCAGACACTTTAATTCATTCTCACCATGCATGATTGCTCAAATCTATTTCAAATGTCTAGAAAGAAAAATCTTTGTAATTAACGGGCTGCTTTTTGGACTACCAAGCTTTAGACATTTTATATTGTTCTGGGGTAGCAAACACATTCAGTTGCTGCCTGAGTAGGAACATTGCAAATTCCAACAGCCCTGCATATTAAGTCACTGCCATCTTAAGATTGGATATCCAATTAGACATTAGTTGGTATTATTTAAATCTACCATCTCTTTGAGGTAATAAGTGCATTCTGATGAACCTGACGTTGCGCGTTGGAGGCAGTAAAGGATAGAGAAAAGATGTCACAAGTTTACAGAGGAATGCTTCAATTTGGTGAAGTAATTTATCAATTCCAAACATGCATTCCTCATGCTATGCTGATTATAATTCAACACAGAAAAGGCAAAACAGTCCTGGGCAATGATATCTGACATCTCATAACATCACCCATAACTGAAAATTCATGGTAAATGAATAATTTCAAATGTTCAATTTGTTTTTTTTTTATTACTCATTATAAAAAGATGAAGCTTTAAGATAGCAAAACAAGCAATTGGTCTGAATACATGAATGATAAACATAACCCCTTTTTCCATAACAAAAATATTAAGTTTGCTTATTCTAAACAGTCTGGTAGTAGTTTAAAAATCACTACTCTCAATCTCCCTACGTTGTAGGAGTAGTCTGAAAGCATTGTTCATAGCATCTACCTTAATTAACTTGCTAATATTAGTTTGTAAAGTCATTAATTCACCAGAATGAAGTCTTGTGTGACCACACTTGAACTGCATACATTATGTGGCTCTCCACTGCCTGCATTTTCAATGTCGCTTTAGTCTGAAACCATTAACTGCTTCTTCATATATCCACAGCTCAGTTACCGTCATCGACACCTCAGGCTATAAACATCTTAGAGGACGACAGTCATGGAACAGTGGGAAATGGTGAATTCTTAAGTTGGGGGACTCATCAATGGCCATTGATGAGGTGTTCAACAATGGGAAAAAACAATGGCTTGGATTTTGCTACAGTAATCATGACAACACTGTCAGCATTCGCTGTCATTGCTCCTCTGAAACTGACAGCAATTTCTTGAGTCTGCACAAATGCAGTTCAAAACAGAAATCCAGAAGTTGCTGGAAGTGATTCTTTGTTTCTCTAGGGGGTGCGCTGTTGAGGTCACTCCCAGAATGCAGTCAATTAGAAATCATTGACCTGATGAGAACTTCCACTTTTATACAATTAGTTTTGCTGTAAAAATCCTTGAAAAGGTTACACCTTGTTCATTGAGTTACAACTGGATTTTTAACAATGCACTAAGTTCACAATGACTGCTTGAGAAACTCATTGCTCCTGAACAAGTAATTTTATATTTGTTGAATATTAAGTTTCTTCATCGTGATAAAAATTAAAATATTTTTAATATAATATTTTTTAACCTTATTATGTTTTAGCTTCTACCATAACCCATGTGTATGTTCCAACCATTTATTTTGTTACCTGAAAATTTCAAACTAAAAATGAAGGAATTCAATGTTTTTTACTTCCTGATTTTCTGCCTCTGTGAATACTTCAATTTGATTGGCTACTTACCCTGTTTGATGATGTCACTGTTGCCTAGAGATCCTATTGACATTGCACCAGATTCAAAGTAATGTCAGGAAAGGGGAAATTCACACTGCAAAGACCGCTGGATCTTTGTGGCAGCTTTCTTAGAGGGCAGTGGTCAGCGCTGTTTCTTTGCCACTGATCATGAAATCTAATCCAATATCTAACATTCTTGGAGCCTTCTTCAAATTATACAGTAAAAGCTTGAGAAGCAGAAGACAGGTTTGTGATGGAAGGAGAGTTCCACTATGGCTCAAACAAAAACAATTTCTCTGTTATTTTGTGTCTCAGTAGATAGTGCCCATGCCTCTGAGCCAGAAGCTCCAGGTTCAAGCACTATTCCAGGGCTTGTTGGCCATGGAAGGATTGTTCATGCCAAGGTTCAACTGGTTGATAATCATTCCACCTCCCCACAATAAGTCTGGGAAGAGTGTCCTGCAGTCAGCATCACGGTGAAGCAGTCTGGGAAGAGTGTCCTGCAGTCAATTCTTGTTGATAATGACAAGAGTGACATCACAAGACAGCGGCAGAGAGACCAGAACCAGCGCGAGTGCAGGGAAGCTTCAAAAAGTGACGTCAGCACAAAGGTGAGAGCTGATTGGTAAGTAGAAGGTAAGTGTTTTTCTCCAGTTTAAAATAGATTAAGCTAAGGAAAGGTAAGAGTTCTAGTTTTTATTTAAAGTACATAAATAATTTAACATTTTTTACTGTATTTAACTTAAAGCAAGGGTTTTTTTTTCAAACTAGCGGCAGGGCAGGGTAGCTCAGTCCTGTGTTATGTACTACCTGCAACATGTGGGAAGTCCTAGACGCTCCTTGTGCTCTGATCGACCATGTGTCAGGAGGTGCCACCAGCTGCAGCTACTTAAGCTCTGAGTTTCGAAGCTTGAGCGGCAGCCGGAGGCACTGAGGTGCATCCGCGAGGCTGAGAGTTTCATGGATAGCATGTTTTTAGACGTGGTCACCCCACAGCTTACAGAAGTGCAAACAGAGAGGGAATGGGTGACCAGTCAGAAGAAAGGTGTCAGGCAGGTAGTCAGGAAATCCCCAGGCTGCATCTCGCTCGAGAACCGTTTTTCTGTGTTGGAAAAAAGGTGAGAATAACGGTTCCTCTGGGGCGTGCAGCCATGCTCATGGCACTGTGAGTGGCTCAGCTGCACAGAGGGGAGAGGTAAAAGGGGGGGCAAGAGCAATAGAGGTAGGAGACTCGATAGTAAGGGGAACAGACAGGCATTTCTGTGGCCGTAGATATGACTCCAGGATGGTATGTTGCCTCCCTGGTGCCAGGGTTAAGGATGTCACTGAATGGTTGCAGGGCATTCTAAAGGGGGAGGGAAAACAGACAGAGATCGTGGTACATATTGGTACCAACGACATAGGAAGAAAGAGGGATGAGGTCCTGCAAGCAGAAATTAGGGAGCTAGGAAGCAGATTAAAAAACAGGACCTCAAAGGTAGTAATCCATGGATTACTTCTAGTGCTACATGCTAGTGAATATAGAAATAGGAAATTAGTCCAGATTAATGCGTGGCTGGAGAGATGGTGCAGGAGGGAGGGCTTTAGATTCCTCGGACATTGGGACCGTTTCTGGGGACAGTGGGACCTGTACAAGGCGGGCAGGTTGCACCTGAACTGGAATGGGACCAACATCCTTGCAGGGAGGTTTGCTAGTGCTGTTGGGGAGGGTTTAAACTAACTTGGCAGGTGGATGGGACCCTGAGAGGAGGTTCAGCAGGGGGAGATGCACAGCCAAAATTAGAAGAGAGAGTAAGTAGGTCTGGAAGGCATAGAAATTATAGGCCAGTTAAGGCACAAGGGAGTTTGGCAAGGTTGGATGGTATTTATTTTAATGCAAGGAGTCTGATGAATAAGGCCGATGAGTTGAGGGCACAAATTAACACATGGAAATAGTATGACATTGCTGTCACTGAGACATGGTTGAGAGAGGGGCAGGTTTGCAACTCAACATTCCAGGATATAGGGTCTTCAGGCAAAACAAGGAAGGAAGTAAAAGAGGAGAGGGTATCACAATATTGATCAAGGAATCAATTACTGCAATAAGGAGGGATGACATCTTAGAAGGCTCCTCAAATGAAACCATATGGGTAGAACTTAAAAACAAAAAAGGAGCAATCACATTGCTGGGAGTGTACTATAGGCCCCCAAACAGTCAGAGAGAAATAGAGGAGCAGATATGTAGGCAAATTTCAGAAGTATAAACATAATAGGGTAGTAATAGTGAGGGATTTCAACTTCCCCAACATTAACTGGGTTAGTCAGGGGGCGGAATTCTTAAAATGCATCCAGGAAAGCTTTTTAAGCCAGTACGTAGAAGGTCCTACAAGAGAGGGGGTGGTCCTGGACTTAATTTTAGGGAATGAAGCCGGGCAAGTGGTAGAGGTATCAGTGGGGGAACATTTTGCGGATAGTGATCATAACTCATTAGATTCAAGGTTGTTATGGAAAAGGACAAGGATGGGCCAGAAATCAGAGTTCTAAATTGGGGGAAGGCCGATTTTAATAAGATCAGATATGATTTGGCCAGAGTGGACTGGGAGCAGCAACTTTTAGGTAAATCTGCGTCAGAGCAGCGGGACTCATTCAAGAATAAATGGGGACAGTACAGGGCCAATATATTCTAGTAAAGATAAAGGGTGGGACCAACAAATGCAGGGAACCCTGGGTGTTGAGGGATATACAGGATTGGATAAAGAGAAAAAGGGAGACTTATGCCAGATACCGAGGGCTCAAAACAGCAGAAGCCACAGAGGAGTATAGAATGTGTAGGGGAGAACTCAAAAAGGAAATTAGGAGAGCAAAAAGGGGGCATGAAGAAACATTGGCAGGTGAAACAAAGGAAAATCCAAAGTTATTTTACAAGTACATTAAGAGTAAGAGGATAACTAGGGAAAGAGTAGGGCCAATTAAGGACCATAGTGGTAATTTGTGTGTGGAGCCGGAAGACGTAGGTAGGTTTCTAAATGAATACTTTGTGTCAGTGTTCACAAGTGAGAGGGATGACGTGGGTATGGAAATCAGGCAGAAGGGCTGTGATATAATTAAAGAAATTAGCATAAAAAGAGAGGAGGTTCTAAGTGGTCCAGCAGGCTTAAAAGTAAATAAATCTCCAGGCCCGGATGAAATGTATCCCAGGCTGTTGAGTGAGACAAGGAAGGAGATAGCAGGGGCACTGGCAATAATTTTCAATACCTCTCTGGCCACAGGAGAGGTGCCAGAGGACTGGAGGACAGCCAATGTGGTACCGTTCTTCAAGAAGGGAGGAAGGGATAAACCAGGGAACTACAGGCCAGTCAGTCTAACCTGTGATGGGGAAACTATTGGAAGCATTTCTGAGGGACAGTATTAATTTACACTTGGAGAGGCAGGGATTAATCAAGGAAATTCAGCATGGTTTTGCTAAGGGGAGGTCATGTCTGACCAAATTTGATTGAGTTTTTCGAAGAGGTGACCAGGTGTGTAGATGAGGGCAATGCATCTGACGTAGTCTACTTGAACTTCAGCAAGGCTTTTGACAAGGTCCCACATGGGAGACTGATAACGAAGGTAAGAGCCCATGGGATCCAAGGCAATTTGGCAAATTAGATCCAGTTGGCTGAGTGGCAGGAATCAGAAGGTGATGGTCGAGGGGTGTTTTTGTGACTGGATGCCTGTGTCCATTAGGGTTCCACAGGGATCGGTGTTGGGTCCCTTGCTGTTTGTGGTATATATAAACGATTTAGGCTTGAATGTAAGGCAGCTGATCAGTAAGTTCGCGGATGACACGAAAATTGGTGGGGCGGTAAATAATGAGGAGGATAACAGATTAGAGGAGGATATAGATGGCTGGTCAGATGGGCTGATCAGTGGCAAATGGAATTTAATCCGGATAAGTGTGAGGTGATGCACTTGGGCAGGACAAACAAGGCACGGGAATACACGATGAATGGTAGGACCCTGGGAAGTACTGAGGATCAGAAGGACCTTGGTGTGCATGTCCACCGGTCCCTTAAGGTGGCGGGACAGGTGGATAAGGTGGTTAAGGAGGCATGTAGGATACTTGCCTTTATTAGCCAAGGCATAGAATATAAGAACAGGGAGGTTATGCTGGAACTGTTTAAAACGTTGGTTAGGCCACAGCTAGGGTATTGCGTGCAGTTCTGGAATCCGCATTATAGGAAGGATGTGATTACACCAGAGAGAGTGCAGAGGAGATTTACCAGGATGTTGCCTGGCCTGGAGAGTTTTAGTTATGAGGAGAGATTGGATAGACTGGGGTTATTTTCCCTGGAGCAGAGGAGTTTGAGGGGAGTCATGATTGAGGTGTATAAAATTGAGGGGCATAGATAGGGTGGACAGGAAGGAACTTTTCCCCTTGATGGAGGGATCAATAACCAGGGGGCATAGATTTAAGGTAAGGGGCAGAAGGTTTAGAGGGGATGTGAGGAAGAATTTTTTCACCCAGAGGGTGATGGGAATCTGGAACTCATTGCCTGAAAGGGTGGTAGAGGCAGAAACCCTCACAACATTTAAGAAGCATTTGGATGTGCACTTGCGATGCCATGACATACAAGGCTATGGGCCTAGTGCTGGAAAATGAGATTAGAATAGTTAGGTACTTGTTTGACCGGCACAGACTCGATGGGCCGAAAGGCCTTTTTCTTTACTGTAGACCTGTATGACTATAAATAAACATGACTTAAGGACTCTCTTTGTGTAGCTTTCATCCTAAAACCGTTCTTTTATCCTTGTGGTAAGAAAGACAATAGGGAAAACTGTCTAGAGACAGCTATTAGTTTGGAAAGGCTGCAGTTAGAATTTGGAACAAAAATAAAAATACCTGGAAAAACTCAGCAGGTCTGACAGCATCTGCGGAGAGGAACACAGTTAACGTTTCGAGTTCAAATAATTCTTCATCAGGACTGAGGAAAAATAAAAATAAGGTGAAATATAAGCTGATTGAGGGGGGTGGGACAGGTAGAGCTGGATAGAGGGCCAGTGATAGGTGGAGGCAAAGAAGAGGTTGCCAAAGATGTCATAGACAAAAGGACAAAGGGGTGTTGATGATGGTGATATTAGCTAAGAAATGTGCTAATGGTGACATTAAGGGTAGAAAGCAGGACGAGCAAGTGACAGATAGCCCTAGTGGAGGTGGGGTGGGGGGAAGGGATCGAAATAGGCTAAAAGGTGGAGATGAAACAATGGATGGGAATACATTTAAAAATAATGGAAATAGGTGGAAAAAGAAAATGTATATTTTTTTAAATATATAAATAATTAGAAAATGGGGGATCGGAAAGGGGGTGGGGATGGAGGAGAGAGTTCATGATCTGAAGTTGTTGAACTCAATATTAAGTCCGGCAGGCTGTAAAATGCCTAGTCGGAAGATGAGGTGCTGTTCCTCCAGTTTGCGTTGAGCTTCACTGGAACATTGCAGCAGGCCAAGGACGGACATGTGGGCATGAGAGCAGGGTGGAGTGTTGTCATGCTTGCGGACAGACCAAAGGTGTTAGAATTTGGTACTGTTACCATATATATTCAGAATAGAATCAAGTTAAGTTTATTTAGCCAGTCTCGGAATTCATTCAATGTTAATATATATGTGAATACAGGTATTTATATCTACCAGTTATAATAATTCCTATTGTGACCCTTTCTCTGGAGCAAAAGTTTCAACAGTTAAAAAATGGTTATGCACACCTTATTTAATTGAGTTGTAGAAATAATTAATATTCTTGTTCCCTGACTGTTGAGAAATAACCTATTTTTTTCTGCGTAGGAGCCTGCCTCCACTTCAATAAAGACCTGACTATAGTTTGGCACCAGTCCTAGGGTCTCCCGTTCCCTGTTTTGCTGCCTGTCTTTATATTGACTAGGCAAAAAGAGACTTGTGACATAGATGATCTGGACAACGTTTCACCAGAAATTCAATTTAAGCATTACTGGAAAAGATTTCTAAAAATTCAGTATTATTCATCACTTTTAAACAGTTCAGATCATAAAGTCAAGCATTTTACTGTTGACTTCATGCTGCATATTTCTGCTTCTGTGTAATGAACTTACATACCAATAAGGTTCCCTCTTTAAGCTGACAATATAAATATGGTACTTAGCATCTTTCGAAGTGGACAGAAGTACAGGGGCTGGGGGAGAGTTATCACATAATCTCCAGTGTCAAACATCATGATAAAAGAGTAATTGTTACTCCTGTGGAATATATCCTATAACATCACACAAGGTTGTAAGTTTCACATCAGGAAATGTAGGTCTACATATGGACACTGCCTTTTCCACAAAGGCAAGAGTGTTATAAGGAAGAATGAACTTTAACAACATCATCATGTGAGATGGATACTGGTCTTTCACCCTGAACATCCTCCTAGGGCCCAATGGAGATGAATAATCAGCTTGCAAACAACAACAACTTGCATTTATATAGTGCCTTTAACATAGTAAAACGTAGTAACACAGGAGTGTTATCAAACAAAATTTGACATAAGGAGATATTAGGAGAGAATGAGGTAGGTTTGATGGAGTGTCTTAAAAGAGAGATGAAAAGGCTTAGGATGTGACCTTCAAGTGCTGGTGTCCAATGTTCACCAGTTCATTAGCCAATGGGCAACATAAGAAATTGGCTGTTTTGTTGGACCCAATTCAGTATTAACAACAACAACTGTCCTTTATATACTGTCTTTAACATAGTAAAACATGCCAAGGCACTTTCCAAGAACATTATCAAGCTACATTTGATACTGAGCCACATTGGAGATATTAGGACACATTATTCAAAGAGGTACATTTTAAGAAGTGTCTCAAAAGGGGAAGAGAGGAGTAGAGTGGAGGAGAAGTTTAGGGAAGGAATTCCAGAGCTTAGGGCCAAGATAGCTGAAGGCATGCTGCCAATAGTGCAGCAATTATAATAAGGATACTCAAGAAGCCAGAATTGAAGGAGCACAGAGATTTTGGGGGGTTGTAGGGCTGGGGAAGGTTGCAGAGATAGGGAGGCATGAGACCCATTGTTGGGGGGTTGAGGGGGGGTTGAAAACAAGGATGAAAATTTTTAAAAGGAGGAATTGACAGACTGGGAACCAATATATGCTTCCGGGCTGAATATTGAATTCAACAACTTTAGATCTTAAACTCCCTCCCCCATCCCCACCCCCATTTCCGTTTCTTCCCCCTCCCTTTTGTTTTTTCCAATAATTTATATAGCTTTTTCTTTTCCCACCTATTTCCATTATTTTAAAATCTACAACTATAATACCCTGTCAGTCTTTCCACCCCACCCCCACTAGAGCTGTACTTTGAGTGTCCTGCCGTCCATTCTTAATTAGCACATTCTCTTAGATAATATCACCACCTTTAACCCCTCTCTGTTCCTTTGTCTGTAACATCTTTTGATTATCTGCTCCTATCACTGCTTGCTTGTCCCTACAACCACCCCCCCAGCTGCCCCCCCCACCCCCCCCAACTTCTCCCCCCACCCCCCCAACTTCTCCCCCCCCTCAACTTCTCTCCCCCCCCCACAACCTTAAACCAGCTTATATTTCACCCCTCTCCTAACTTCACTCAGTTCTGCTGAAGGGTCATGGGGACTCGAAACATCAACTCTTTTCTTCTCCGCCGATGCTGCCAGACCTGCTGAGTTTTTCCAGGTAATTCTGTTTTTGTTATGCACAGGCAGGGTGGATGAATGAGATTTGGTGCGAGTTAGAATACAAGCAGCAAGGTTTGAATGAATTCAAGCTTACATGCTTAACTGGTCTGGGTATTTTTGAATGTCATTACTATTATTGTCATCTGTTATCATAGCTTATTACTATCTGCAAATATATTAATTTTAATATTTTTCTACTTGAAATAAGGGGCATTTACTTTTTTAATTTTATCTGAAAGTCATGCTTCCCTCCTGCATGGCAGTTTGAATCTCATTTCATTTTTGTTTTGACTTTTCAGCATCTTGCCTATTCACCTTTTTGCCAAGTAAGCCCTCCTATGGATAGTATTACCTTATGACAGATACATCCATGACATTTTTCCATCTTAATTTTATTCAGAATATTGCACTAATATAATGACCAAAAAAGTCTTGTACCCACTGTTAGTCAAATTTTCCCTTTCCTACTTATTCTCTGTAATATTTGTATGGCATTCTGCCAGAATTCTGAAGTGGAAATGGCACAGCGCCTTCTACAGAGTGCTGGGATCTGAATAAACAGGGCAAGCAACTGAATAAGTAAGTAATTAGCCATTAACTAATTAGATTGAAGGACTGTGAAATGAGCAGTGCAAGGTCTGAACAAGGAAGTGTTAAGTTAGAATGGTGAAGTCAATATCAAATTACGTACGGACAGGGAAGAAAGATTGGATTAAGAGAAAATGTATAGCAAGAAAATGTAAAGAATATACAGAAACTTCAACAATTAACACCTGAAGGAATGAGTTTCCACACTTATAATGTACAATTTTCAGTTACAGAAAGAAGATTGTATCTACAGTACAAGATAAGAAATTCACACCACTGAATGCTTAAATTAGAATTAGGCAGTGAGATTTCATTTTTGGGAGACAAAGCAACTTCCAGATTTCTGCACAAAAACAGAAACAGAAATACCTGAAAAAACTCAGCAGGTCTGGCAGCATCGGCGGAGAAGAGTACAGTTCAAAAACAGAATTACCTGGAAAAACTCAGCAGGTCTGGCAGCATCGGCGGAGAAGAAAAGAGTTGACGTTTCGAGTCCTCATGACCCTTCAACAGAACTAAGTAATATTAGGAGAGGGGTGAAATATAAGCATAAGAGTAAGTAAGAGTACAATTGACGTTTCGAGTCCTCATGACCCTTATCGCTTATCTTGTCCTCACCTGAAGCTGCTGCAGCATTTGCACTTAAATAATGAGGAGTGCGATTAGCCTCAAGTTATTTTGAAAGGACTTCTTGAGCCAATGTAATGCAAGTAGAATTAATTGCCAATATTGCACAGGCCGCCCATGTAAGTAAAATCCATCACTATTATATATCATATTAAATATACCTATACCTCTGCACTCATTTTATCTGACACATTTCATCTTGAAAAAGTAGCTCGAATTGCATTAAATTTATTCTGCTGCCATTGTTTGAAGCTAAGTGTGATTGGTAGAGTAGACAACATAACTAGGAATATGGATAATGAATTAAGTTAATTGAACTCCAACTCCCACCCATAATAATTAGTTCAATTAATATATTTTGTCTATTGGGAGCTAGAATTTGCTGGGGTGGGGCTCCGCATCAGGTGTTGTAACTTTGGCTGAAGATTGGTGGAAACCCTTTTACATGTGTATCCGAATTTCCTCCAAAGCTTTAATTCCTAAACAGGAGAACTAAGGAAATTCCATGTAAAGAAAATAGCTTATGCATGTTTTATGGCTGTGATATGTTTTAAGTTAAACTGCTGCAAATTTCAAAGTACATGTCTGAGTTTTTTTTAAAAATTGGGTGATAGGAAGATTTATATAGCACTTTTCCCATCCTTAGAATGTCCAAAAGTGCCTCACAGCTAATGAACTACTTCTGAATTTGAAATCTAGTTTCTATTATTATGGAGACACAATTGTCAACCAATTTATACAAAACAAGCATCTGGCCAGTTAATCTGTTTGTGTGATGATACTTGAGAGAAGAATATTGGCCAGAACACTGAAGAACTTCCACTCTTTTTTTGTGAAAAGTTGCCATGGGATCCAAATGGGCAGACCCGATTTAAAATATAATCTAAAGATGTCACCTTTGGCAATGCACTACCTCACTTCTGCACTAAAGCTTCAATCTAGATCGTGTGCTTCACCGCAGTTCTGAAGCTGTGCCACATTATAAGGTGTAAATTTGTAAATTCTATTAGTAATTTGCTCTTTGCAGTTAAAAGTTCAGAATTTTACATCTATTGTTTGTTTAAAACACGCTTCTTATGTAACCTTTGATAATGTAAATCCAGTCTTTCATCAAACCGCTGCCGCCTTTTGTGTACACGTGCTAACTCTTTTCAAAGGGATTTGCCACAAAGTCATCCAGACGAGACAGTAAGGTTCTTTGTGAAGACAGCGATCCTGCCCAATTTGTAATAACATTAATGCTGCTGACTGAGAAAACACCTGTTCCCTCGTTTGACAGTTCAAGAGGCGCCAATAGAGGCAGTTTTCTTTTTCATTTGGGTTTTTTTTTAAAAGAATGATTCATTTAAACTGGGTAATAAGACAAAGACGAACTACTTCCCCTTTAATATACTCGCTGTGCCGATTCCTTACTCCTAAACCGTGCAAGTAAACTATTAACCACAAAGTCTGACGAGCTGTGCATATTTATATATAATACATCAACACCAGTAAACAAAAAGGGAGGTGTGGTGTATAATTTTAGTGAACACTTATATGAGGCACTCTATCTTCTTGCATAATATCAGAAACGTGCCGTTCAGTTGCTGAAAGATCAATTTGAAGTGGTCTTAATTACTGTCTCTAGGACGAGCTGTATGTATAAATATTACTTCAGTATGGGCAGAGATTAGAGGAATGGCGTAGCCCCAGGGAGTTTCTCCAAGTCGGTTTCTACATAAATCAGGCTATTACAGTCTCTGCTGTTAGACCAACTTGGTGCGTGAACAAAATTGTCAACCAGTTTTTTTTTTCAAATGCCTCAAAATCATTAACAATTTGGCACGATTCCCATCCCCCATATTCTTCTTTCCTTGATGCTTTATTCAGGTCGAGAAGGAATCTTGTACAAAAATGATCTATTCTCAAATTTTTGTTGAGCAAGAAACAAAAAACTGTAATCTCACACCGCTTCATGTTCGCCTATTTCAAGAGTGGAAAATTCTAATCTCGATTTACTCCCAACCTCCCCCCTCTCCTCCCTAGATATTGTGCAGAAAACACCATCGCAGCCTGCAAAGTGTATCTGTGAAACTGCACAACCGACCGATGTGTAACTTCACGTTGAAATGGCGCGAACACATCCTCCTCACTGCACTGGTGTTTTTTTCAGTGACTCCCAATTGATAGCAGCTGCTGCAGAGTAACAAGGAATCTGGACAAGTCTCCAATCTGTAACCAGTGACTCGCATTTTGCCACATTTATAGACAGCTTCATTGTGCTCTGTGCTGGCAGCGACCTGCGGAAGCGCATAAGCTCTAACAATTACTGCACTATTAAAGTTCATAAGAGGTGTCAGCTGTGGCTCAGTCCATAGCACCCTCGCCTTTGAATCAGAAGGTTGTGGGTTCATGTCCCACTCCCGGAAACCAAGAACTGTGATTGTACTCAAAAGAGTTGCAATCTGTGACTGTTGATAACTCGAAAGAATTAAAGTTCACAACAGCATTCGGTCCAAGTGACAGGAATTAAGAATGATACCATTTGCTGGTCCTGAATGATGTGAAAACAATTCTTTTTGTAATTCTGTTTTCTAAAAAAAAATATATCGTTTATGTATAGTGTTTCGAAGCTTAGTTTGTATCTCAGAAGCAACCCCCTGTTACTGAAGGAGACATTGACATAAACAGTAGTTTGTATGCACGTCGAGCAGGTTTATCAGAGACGGGGAGGTACTTGTATCACAGGACGGGGTCAGCAAACAGTCGGGACTGTTACAGAGCTAGTAAGAAGGACTGGAACGGTTGTACGTTAGTCATATTTTGGAAAGGAGCGTGGTCATTTTAATTTGTTCTTGTGGAATAAGATCTAGGTCCTAACGATTCCAATAAAATATTATTCCCAAGCCGATGTTTTCCCTCAAATATTGAGATTTATTTTTAATTCCACAATTACAAAAGGGGGGCTTTCTAAATATAAGATGCAGCCTGTACATTGCTTCTTTGATTCAATCGTGAACCCCTCGCTTTATCTGGGGGTCAGAAACGATAGCCTTCTCGCGAATTTGTGCTAGTGGAGACGAGAGATTGGCTTCCATATATACACTCTTAACACAGCTCAAAGTTGGACCCCATTATTTATTTGCAGCGAAAAAGGGGAGAATATTCTACCACACACAGGAGAGAGAGAAAAAATTGAGTGCAAGTTCACATTTGAGAGATGTGGTAAAGATTCACGCCCTCCAGAGGAGCTGAGGAAGGTTTTCAATAATGGGGAGGTCCTTAGCAGACCTGGAACTGTGCACACCTGTGTTTGTTTTTGTACAGTAGCTTACCATCACAAGCCCCAGAACTACTTTTTAAAATTGCATTGGATATTTAACAATTCAGAAACTGCCAATGGGGCGGCACACGTTCTGTGATTGTGAGAGGCGCTATATAAATGCAGATTTTTTTTTCCCCCCCCCACCAGGGGATATAGGGAACGAATAGTAAAATTTATCGGTTACAAAAATACTTGCATTTCTAGAGCATCTTTCATAACCTCCAGTCCTCCAAAAGCACTTTACGGACAGTGAAGTAGCTTTGAAGTGTGGCCACTGTTGTAAGGTGGAAAATGCTGCAGCCAATTTGCGCATAGCAAGACCCCCTACAGCAATTTGATAATGACGAGATGGTGCTCCTTAAATGCTTCCATTACTCTATTTCGGATGTCGATCACTCTTCCTGTGAAGAAGTTCCTGAAATCAGTTTTAAATTTTACCTTCGACTTTTGAGCTTGTGCCCACTTGCCCTCCTCTAACAATCAAACTTGAAGTAATATCCTAGATTTACTTTTTCTATCTCATTAGCTATTTTGTACATCTCTACGAGGTAACCTCTCAGCCGCACCCTTTTATTAACTAAAGAGCCTAAGTTCCTTCAGTCTTTCCCCATAACCCGGCCCTTTGAAAGTGGGGTCAGTCTTTTATTTCTTCCCTGCACTGCCCCCAGTGCTTGAACATCTCTCCTGTGCCTTGGCAACCAGACTGGATGGAATATTTAAAAGTATGAAAAAAAACAAAAACAGAATTACCTGGAAAAACTCAGCAGGTCTGGCAGCATCGGTGGAGAAGAAAAGAGTCAACGTTTTGGGTCCACATGACCCTTCAACAGAACTGAAATGGACCCGAAACATCGTCTCTTTTCTTCTCCACCGATGCTGCCAGACCTGCTGAGTTTTTCCAGGTAATTCTGTTTTTGTTTTTGATTTCCAGCATCCGCAGTAGTTTTTTGTTTTTATCTCTGTATTTAAAAGTATGGTCTGGCTAAATCATACACTTTACTCACAAATTCTTCGAACTTACATTGTCCACTTACCTTTCAAATGCATTTCCCTTTTGTGCTACTGTGTTTGCTGCTGCTTAAATGGCTAGTGAGCTTTTGGTGGCAAGATCAGATTAGACATTATTTTGTTCAGCGTCTCACGGACAGCAATGAAGTTTCTACCTTCTTGAATAGAACTCAGCTGTAGATAAAGAATTTCACAGTTTGTTTAAATACTAATTAGAACTGCATTGACCTGTTTTAGTGATTAAATTGACATGGCTAGTTTGTGTGAAGTACCTACTTTTTTTCTCCTGAACAGCATGAATTGCGCAATCTTCCTTATCAATTTAAAATGCCAGGCACTACTCATTCTACCCTTTCCTTCTAATGCATGACGGAGATTTTGAAGGTCACTGAGTCAAGGCTGAAAACTAGCCAAAGAGATCTGGCAAAAGGCTTTTAAAATCCCACAGTTCACTCTCATTAACTTGATTAAAGAACAAGGTTAAAATCATGAACGCCTGGCACCTCAATCAGAACTTAGGTGACAAAACACAGTTCTGACAAAGAGCTAGACACTACAAACTCTATCACATGATGCTCTGCTAAGTGGCCTGTAGCTTATACAGAAAGCTGTGTCAAAACAGTAATGAGTAAGATAAAAGCAAAAAAATTGCGGATGCTGGAAATCCAAAACAAAAACAAAAATACCTGAAAAAACTCAGCAGGTCTGGCAGCATCTGTGGAGAGGAGCACAGTTAACGTTTCGAGTCCGCATGACTCTTCAACAGAACTAAGGAAAAATAGAAAAGGGGTGAAATATAAGCTGGTTTAAGGGGGAGGGGGGTGGTGGGACAGGAAGAGCTGGATAGAGGGCCAGTGATAGGTGGAGATAATCAAAAGATGTCACCGACAAAAGGACAAAGAGGTGTTGAAGATGGTGATATTATCTAAAGGAATGTGCTAATTAAGGATGGAAAGCAGGACGAGCAAGGTACAGATAGCCCTAGTGGGGGTGGGGTGGGGTGAAGGAATCGAAAAAGGCTGAAAAGGTAGAGATAAAACAATGGATGGAAATACATTTAAAAATAATGGAAATAGGTGGGAAAAGAAAAATCTATATAAATTATTGGAAAAAACAAAAAGGAGGGGGAAAACCGGAAAGGGGGTGGGGATGGAGGAGAGAGTTCATGATCTAAAATTGTTGAACTCAATATTCAGTCCAGAAGACTGTAAAGTGCGCTTCATTTCACAGAAACATAAGCCTGGCTTAGTCACTAGAAAATTTAGGATATCGTTGTGTTCAGGAAAATTCATGGTAGGGGGTTGCTGTCCTCCAGAATTGTTCTCGGGTCTTCTAGATTAGAGATTTTTTCTCCTGAACACTGCTGCAGACAATTCAGGAGAAGGATATTTTCTTTTAATTCCTTTTTTAACGTATTCATTTATTAGTTCTTAAAAACATAGAGGTGAGAAAGTTTGCAGGTTGATGGGACAACGCAGTTGGATGTGCAAAGTCATATAATTATACCTCTATGGAGACGTCCAACCAGAGTTGGCAATCCAAATTCACAATGAACAGCTTGATGCTGAAACTGAAGGGCTTCCTGGTACTTGGATGAGAGAGCTTTGGTCAGACCAAAGAATGTGTGGTTGAAGAGAAACTTGACAATTGTGTCAAAACAGGGCTCTGTTGGAGAGCTGCTGGAAACAACACAAGTATTTTGGTTGCAGGAAGAAAGAGAATGAAGGAGTCAGAAAGCAGTTCTGCTACAACGTGTCGGACATGGATAAGTGCCATGCAGCCATAGGAAAATATGCAAACTGTCAATTTACCAGTTGAATGCAGAAGCTATTGAAATGCTTGGATGACTTCAGCAAAATTTTCAGACTGGCTTTGAAAGTGCAACGTGCAATCTGGTCATCGGCAGGGAATAATTGCTCTTGTTGTGGACAATTTTGTAGGGTGAAACACAGAGCTTCAGCTGTGTTAGAGTTTCTATTTAGAAACACAAGCTTGGCACAACTACTAGACCAAAGGACCATGTAAACTTTCAAGAAAAATATCTTCAATCTGTGCAGGCCAAAATGATTGAAAAGATCAAAGCTTATGGCAGTGACTGTGTATTATGACCAATGCAGTTGGTAAAGTGGAGTTATTTAAAAATCCCAAAGGGAAACTTTAAACAACTGTCATAACCTATAATTTTAAGTGTTATGTTTGAGATACGACTCTAAATTCAGGAATCAGGCTATCAGTTCTTGAGGTGTTACATTAAGCTAATTGAAACATTTTATTAATTTACACAGATAAAATATATATACACATGGCTACAAATTACTACTATCATAACTTTTTAACAAATTCCCAAACTAATCTCCCTTAAAGCAACAGCAACCCATAGACTTAACCAAACACCAGGCAAAGCATTTTCACCTTACTAGTTCAAAATGAGGTTCTTTTCACTGTGGAGTCAGTTGGAGGCTTGCAGCTGCCTTTTGATCTTACATTGCCTCTGCTCTGCACACCCGAAAACTACTGAAGTTATACCTACCAGCCCCATTGAATGTTAATTCTCATTTCATCAACAACCTCTTTGAACTTCAGCTTTTAACAATGAAACCCCTTTCATAGCACCAATTTTATTAGTAATATAAACATATGGCTTGGTATCTGCTAGATAGGCGTCAAGTTTTCACCCCGCTTCTTGAATGCTCTATTCAAAAGATGCAAATGCATGTTACCTCTCTTACATATCAGAACTAGCACCCATCAAAGCACCCAGACTAGCTGGCTTTAATCCAATTAAGACACACCCGCAGACTAAACCTCTATTTTAAAAGAAAAATATTTTCCAAAATATTATATACATCAACAGCTCCATGACACTGTGTTGGATGGCAATAACTGATGTTACTAGGTGCATTTTATAAGTTTGCATTTGGCCTTGAATAGTTTCTTAGGGGCTGTTAACCCACCTTCCCATCCGGAAAGAATGTTGCAGGGAGTGAGGGTGAGGTAAGATAGTAGGGAGGTTGACCCATATTTCAGACATATTCTACTCCTAACATCTTACCTAACATCATAACAAGAATGGGAGGCCTTCCTAAGTAGGCAAGGACATACTTGAAGTTACAGCCCAATTATGTAATTGTCACCATGACATCATTTTAACCAAAAAACACCAGGAGGCCCACAAGGGGTCAAAACCGACAGCGGGACCTGTCAAGAGTACATATATTTAACATTTTGTTGTATTCCTCATGGGTCAAAAGGAACAGGAGTGTCTCCTTGGGCATCCCAAGGAGAACTTGAGTCTCCTGTTCTTGCCCCTTCCAGCCCAGCATCTACTTTCAAACCGCACAGCCTCGTCCCATCATCCCATCACTATCATAATGTTGGGAATCCTACTTTTGAGTCCTTTATCATTGGGTTTCACTCTCAATTTCCACTTCCACCCAATGGCCCTGATGTTACTTTGGGCAATTTCCTGCAGGAGACAGTGCTACAGTCATCAAATAAGGCAAGGAAGATAATATAGCCCATGTCTTACATCTCCAAGGGGGTTTCCCTCCTGCTGTATATGCTGTTTGTCCCTAATATATCACCAGTTAAATTCAACCAATGGTGGAATCAATCAAAGTGCTGCTGTAAGCAAATCCTGTGCTCCTCATGTGCTAGGCTTAATTCATAATGTCGAATTTCTACTTATCTGATGGTGTTACCTGGAATGTAACAATCGTAGCCCTCTGTGATCTGAACTTAATATTCAATTAATCGCTTTTGCATGTGCCTCCAACTTGTTGAAGGTGGACCAACAAAATGCATGGGAAGATGAGATCAGATATGTATCATTAAGCTGTATTTTTTTCAAAAGCAGGTGAACATATGGAATGTAAATTGAACAGATTTTGTCAAATCAATACAATATGTCTTCAAAATAATAAACACATTATGATTCCTCCACATCATCTTTCTTGACTCAAACAAATTGACTTCTAACTATCTGCCTGCAGTCTAACTTTCTAAGTCTGGCAAAGTTGGTCCTTGCAGCTTACTGCATTTTCAATCTCCCTATGTTCATAACTCAAGTGGAGGGCCTATGCCAGCCAACCACTGCCAAGTGTTTAGGATCAGAGATCTCCCAACTCAATGAGTGTAATTACCAGGACAGGATAACAAATTGTTTATTGTTCACAGTCTTTGCAATTTTAATGCCGAGACCATTGGGATATTAATCATCTTTTACCACCATTTCTTTAAAAACAAATTGTGTGCATACATGTTGCTTTAAAATTCTTGCTTTTAAATGTACCTCATTTCCAAATATGTTCTGTGGGAAAATGGCCAAAACTGCTGAGCTGTGTCAGTGAATCTGCAGTTCACACAATTACTACTGCACGGATAGTAGTCTCACAGACATACATTCTGAATGTTTTTGTAAATGTGCTGTGAAAGCATATGTACTTGATGAAATGAATGCTCTGCACCTCTAGTGGCAACCTTTTACTCACAGGAATGACACTGGAATAATTTAATATAGACCAGAAGTAGTTTAGTGCACACAAAGTAGTAATTTGCCCATCTATTCTGTGCTGGTTCTTTGCCAGAACAATCCAAAACTAATCCTGAAGCTCTACCCTTTACCCTCAGTCCCAGATCTCATCTGCTTCTAATATTTATCCATTTTCCCCTTGAAATGTTCAACAATCTGCTTTAACCACTCCCTGCAACAAAACATCCCATCCCCAACAAGCCTGTGTAACAACTAATTTCACCTAATCTCTATCTTTACTCTTGTAGTGACAAATTGATGCCCTCTCAGGTTCTTCAACCACAGGAAATAACCTTTTATTTCTCATCCTGTTGGAACCTTTTATAATTTAAATGGTTCACATTAAATTCACTCCTATCCTATGCTGCCCCAGTTGAAATAATTACAGTATCTAAACTCTCTTCTCACAACCAGAAGTTTCCTTTCCTGGCATCATCTTGATGAATCTGTGCAATATATTGAGGTTATACTTAGATCAGCCAGTATCTTATTGAATAGCAGAGCAGGCTCGAGGGGCCGAGTGGTCTACTCCTGCTCCTGATTTGTATGTTTGTATGTTCTCTATAGCTTTAATAATGTCCTTTCTATTACAAGATGCCCAAAATTGCATACTGCACTCCTGAAATAGACGAGTATCCTGTGCAAATTTATCATTACTTTTTTGCTCTTTTACTCCATGCCCTTATGTATAAAACCCAAAATGTCATTGGTCTTTTTAAAGGCTCTATCTACCTGCACATGTGGTAAATCTGAGACATGCTAAAATTTGCAGCAAGCCCATGAACTCAAGGATTACAACTGAAATTAGGTTAGGAAACTGAGAAAAGGAAAGAACAATTTGATTGGGGGAAATGTTCAGGAATTGGTTGAAATATCAAGGCAGCAAGAAAGGAAATGGGGAATTGTTCATCAAATTTGCACTGTGTTTTAGTAAAGGGGAAAATGCCATTCATGATACTGAATGATGCTTAATTTATCAATTACACAACCTGGATTTCAAGAAGCAACTAAACACAGAAGATAGTTACAAACTTTTTCTGCATTGTTAAGAGTTTTGGTCTTTTTTATTTTCTGTTTAATGTGCTCACATAACAGGTGATTTTAGGATTGTACTGCTGCTTCTCGATGAATTAAAGTGATATAATCTGTGTCCATTTGACTGAATGATGAATCACACCAATGCATGGGTCTGCATATAGTGATGAACTGAATGCTGGCCAAACCTCCCATGAGAACTGAATGCAATTCTGCTCTTTTTAAAGATAAACATTGAAGTTCTACTTATGCTGTGTTACCAGTCTGAGTCCAGTCTAAGTTTGATGGGCAAAATAATGTAAAGCGAGAGCACCCCATTTAAGCTGTGAGTTACAAATCTAATTGCATGGTCACTGCTCATCTGAGAGACCTACGCATGCTCACAATCAATTTCACAGCTCTGCTGCTTATCTGTAAATTTGAAATACCTTAAAATTGAACCCAGGAGCAACTGCTTTCTCAGAACATTTAAAAGTGTAAAATCGTGACCAGAAAAATAAACAGAACACTGTTTACACCTGGCCTGCGACAGATTGGTGTGGTACTAAAGCCAATGCAATAATTGCTATTCACAACAAAAACAGAAACAGAAATACCTGGAAAAACTCAGCAGGTCTGGCAGCATCGGCGGAGGAGAGCACAGTTGACCTTCCGAGTCCTCATGAATTGCTTTTATCAATAATTGCTATTGCTGTACAAGCATTTCTAGCTAAGGATGAATTGCTTTTAATTTCCTAAAAGGATTGTATTTTTCCTCCTCAGTATAGTGTTAAAAGAAATACTTGACTCTGGCATGCCCTTTAATAGCAACAAAAAATGTCAGTATGTTTCATTAGAAAATACTGATTACATAAATTCCACTATTTACCATATTTACAAAGCCTTACAGCACTTTGCGTAATGGTGCCTGATCTAAAGAGGTAATATATGTCACCATGTTCAATCACTGCCAGGTATCTGTTGCATCACATGAGCAGCATTCGCTGCTCCACAGGCCAAATGAGGTACATAAATTTCTCTTTTTCTAAAGAAAAAGACAGAAAAGAACTTGAAGTGAGGGCTCATCATTGTGTCAGATGGTGAAGGAAAACATGGTGACAGTGAAATGCTTAAAGTTATCAGTGTTATGTATTCACAGGGGGAATACAAATAAACAATGTGCTTTTTGTGAGATATCAGAGTTGCTGTACAATGGGGACTGGCTTGCTGCTTTGTGGGAAACAGAAGCTTGATACGCTCCTGAGCTGCACTGAGTATCAAGGCTGGATTTTAACTTACAAAAAGCAGCACGCTGCAGATGCTGGAAATCTGAAACAAAAACAGAAAATGCCAGAAACACTCCACAGGTCTGGCAGCATCTGTGGAGAGAAAAACAGAGTTAAGGTCTTATTCCTTCATTAGAACTGGGAAGTTAGAAATGTAATAAGTTTTTGAGGAAGGGGTGCATGGAAAAAGGGACAAAAGGAAGGTCTGTGATAGGGTAGATGACAGGGGAGACCAGATGACAGGAAATTTAGTCTTACAAGGTCAAAAAGAACAGTGATAGGGCAAGAAAAGAAACAAAGAAACAAAAGATGTGCCTATAAGCAGGTGTCATGTCTTCTTGTTCCCAGAGCTTTGAACTAATCTCACTTTTAACTCAGGGAAGTAGACTATATCCAGGTATCTTTGGAGGGGGTGGGGGTGAGTGGAGTGAATGGTGGTGGTGGTAGAGGTGGGGCTGGTGGTCTGGTGGGCGGTCAGATCCTGGATTCTGGGGGGAGGGAGGTGGTGTTTGGTCATATGAAATCAGAGGTTTATTGGAGAATGGGAGTTGGAATCGAAGGCTAAGTGGGGCAGTATCAGAGGCTGAGGAGGGAATGTGATGGGGAGGTTGGAGGCCTCATGATGAAAGCTGGGGGAGGCTGAAAGGGTAGTGGGAGGAAAGGTGCCTGGGCATACTGGATGCAGTAGACAAGTAAAGAGGCACTCACTTCCTAGGTCTAACTGCCCTTATCTCAGTTTAGCTGTAGGATTGCCAACTGTGATTAAATGTATTCCTGGAGGTTTCATCACATTTCTTGCTCCCATGCTCTTGCTATTAGTTAGCCAACACATTCATCCTTCTGATGTGCTGCCTTACTGTACCAATTGGAAAACAAAAAGACTCATTACCCAATTGGAAGATGCTTGGCTGCCAGCCTTCCCCACCGCACCCCGCACCCTCACACCCCCCCAACTATTTTCAATATTTTTATATCTGGTAAAGAGAAATGTTAAAAAGAAAATGACAACAAAAAATCTGTTTTAATGTCCCTATGAGTTTTATCCAGGCTTTCACAGAGCTAAATCTTGGATTTTAATTTTCAATTCCTGGAGACTCCAGGCCAATGCTGGAGGATTGCCAGATTTCCCAAGGCTCAGGAAACATGGCCATCCCCAGTTACATTTTAAATGGGAAACAATAACTAAGAGGCTCACCGCCTCATTATAACAATCAAAGTGCCAACCCGCCTCCTTGGAGCTAGTTGGTTGCCTGTCCACCATCCTGACTCAATTAAAACCAGAAGCGATCAGGTAGGAGGTAGGTTTGGGGCAGTATTCATATCTTTCAGTTTAATCTCCTACCTCACACAAACAAGCCCACATTCTGAGGTTAAAATTTCCCAGAAGTGTCTACAATGTTTAGCTCAATTAGTTGTTTGGTAGTACAGAACTTGAGTATTACTGAAAAAGGGAATATTTTTTGTCAAAGCTTTTCGTCTTGCACGCATCAGGACAATTCACAAGAAAATACCAATGTCAGGGAAAACAACATATTTATACTTTATGAGAAGAGAGTGCTGATCAATTGGCAAGTGGATTCTGATTGGTAGAGATGTTGCCATGGAGAATGCACCAATTGATGGTGACTGACAGTTAACTCTGAAGCACTGTTTGAAATTTAAACCAGGCAGTTTGACTCTGATTGGTCAAGACATTGTCATGGGGAATGAACCAGTGAATGGCTGTCACTTATTTTGTTTAGCTGAAACATGCACAATGTGTGTATGTGTTCTTTATGTCTGCTAGTTATATAGGCCATATGTCCCAAAGACTGGCGGATTGTATCAAACAGCATGCCCCTTCTGCTGTTCACAACGGGCAAGGTATATATATATAGACCATACCCAATCAGCCTATGCTTGCAAAACTCAAAACATAGTGTCCAACATTAGATGTGATTCTGCATTTGGACAATATTTGCTAAATAATCTTGAGTGTGCTAAGAATAATGCTGGCAACCAATTTAAGATTGTCAACCAGGTTCACAGTGTGGCACATTTGCGTGTACTGGAAGCTACATATATTAATACACAGGGCCCTTTTCCTTGCAGATAGAAAGAACATGTGCACACATTGCGCGTGTTTCAGCTAAACAAAATAAGTGACAGCCATTCGCTGGATGGCAATGTCCAAACAGAGTCAAGCTGCCTGGATTAAATTTCAAAAAATTTGTTTGTGGGATGTGAGCATCACTGGCTAGGCCAGCATTTATTGCTGTATCCCTAATTCCCTTGTTCAGGAGGCGCTTAAAAGTCAATCACATTGCTGTCAGTCTGCTGTCACATGTAGGTCAGGCCAGGTAAGGATGGCATATTTCCTTCCCTGAAGGGCATTAGTAAACCAGATGGGCTTTTATGATAATTGGCAATGGTTTTGTGGTCATTATCAGACTTTTAATTCCAGGTTTTTATTGTATTCAAATTTCACCATCTGCTGTGGTGGGATTTGAACCCTGGTCCCCAGAGCATTAGCCCTGGGTCTGCTGGAAATGTCAGTGACAATACCACTATGTCATGCACTTGATTGGCAGTTAACTATCAGTCACTATCCACTGGTGCATTCTCCATGGCGGCGCCTCTACCAATCAGAGTCCACTTGCCAACCAATCAGCACTGTCTTCTCACGCAGTATAAATATGTTGTTTCCCCTGACATTGGTATTTTCTTGTGAATTGTCCTGATGAGTATGAGGCGAAAAATTTCGACAAAAAAGTCTCTTCTTTCACCAAGACTCATTACATTAATTGTTGGCAAACTTTATTTAGAACCATATTTCATGCAAAGATAGTTTAAAAAGCACCTAGCAAACCACATTCCCAATAAGCTGCCTGGGTGCGCCACCACACTGGAAGGTAATGCACAGCCCCTGTACCATGCTAACTAACAGGTGTGCAGCCATGCAAAAAAAATTTAAAGTCATTAAAGATACCTGCCGCACACTGCAACTGAATTTTGAAGGGAACATTCTAGCACCATAAATGTGGTATGTATTCCAATTTTTCTTTATTTTCCTTCCATGCCCGTTTGTGATGAGAGCAGGAGAGAATTCACAGGCACAGGATATCTAAAATAGCAGAAGATTGTTTGGGGGTGGTGGGGAGGGGCAGGGTGGTGTTTAACATTAACAATATATTTTTAGAAAGATGTTGAGGTTATTGCAGATTTATTTCATACTTTTGATACTTTAGTTTGTAACAATGGAAAAAATTTGAAGAGTCAATTCCTTATTCTGCCTACAGTGTCAGATTCCACATGGCTGGGTACTGCTATAAGTGGAACTTGTATGCCCTCCCACAAAACCACAAGGTCAGTCACATGTGACTTTGGTTGGGGACATTTTGGTGCTGTGGCAAAGGCAGAAACCTGATTGGAGAGATTCAAAAGGAAAATGGGCACAGATTTGGAAAGCAACCACAGTTTCAAGGATTTTGGCACGAAGGAGATTGGAGATGGGGCAGTAGTTAACAAGGACATAGGGCTGAAGGATTGTGCTTTTGAGGAGCGAATGAAGATGGCAGTTTCGGTAGAGAGGGAGAAGAGAGAATTATTTACAATGTCAGCTTGGCAAGAGGGCCAAGAAGGCAAGTTAGATGATCAGTTTAGTGGGAATGGGTTAATTGGAGCAGGAGGTGTAGTGGAGAGGACATGAGGAGAAATTAGAGAGAAAGAGAGAGACGGTGATTCATTATTGTGAATGTTAGAAACGTGGAAGAAAATCTAGTTTTGTGGGAAAGGGAAAGAGGGGAGCAGCTAAAAGGTTGGTCTCAATCATAGTAGCAAAGAAGTCCATGACCTCCTCACACATATTCTTTGAGATGAGGATGGAGGGGGTAGGGCTAAGGAATTAAGGAAATGATTGGCAGTGTAGAAAAGAAGATTCAGGTTATCTTTCATTGTCAGATGATTCTGTAATAGTGAGTGCTTTTGATAGAAGATAATGTTTAATGTTGTCCAGGTTAATGATCAAACCAGTTGTCTATCAGATACACTCAAATTTCTGATCTTTAGATTGTATTTTTCTTATCAATATTTGACAATGGCAAGTTTATCCTTGAATCTGAAGACTCTGGTCATTCAAACAATTCATCTTTGACATCCCCTTGTACTTACCTTAGTAACTCACAACTGGTGAATCCCATTGCAGTCAGTCCAGCTTAAGAGCAGGCTAGGCCATTAGGCCCCTTAAGCCTGTTCCGCCATTCATTAAGATCATGGCTGATGTGATTGTGGCCTCAACTCCATATTCTGCTTATCCCTGATAACCTTTGACTCCCTTGTTAGTCAAGAATCTATCTAACTCAGCCTTAAAAATATTAAATGACCTTGCCTCCATCGCTCTCTGGGGAAAAGAGTTTGAAAGATTCACAACTCTCTGAGAGAAAAAAATTCTCCTCATTCCCATCTTAAATGGGAGACCCCTTAGTTTTAAATTGTGTCCCCTCATTCTATTCTTTCCCACAAGGGGAATTCAGCCCATTGTGTCAGTGCCAGCTGCATGATTGAATTGCCTAATTTAATCCTGCATCCAAGATTGTTTGCCCATAAACTTGAAAATTAATCCTCTTCAAGTACATGTCCTTTGAAACTTATTATGGAATCTGATTCCATCACAATTTCAGGTAGTACATTCCAGATCTTCACAACCCCTTGATATGAAGAAATTGCTCTTCAATTCCCACCTAATTCCTTTGTCAATTATTTTAAATCTATGACATCTGGTTGCTGACCCATTTGTCAAACAGTTTCTGCCTACCTGTGCCCAGTCATGCTGAATTCAAAAGCATATCTGGTGGAAAAATCCCAAATCTAACACTATGAGCAGAATTAGTAATTGACTCAACAATTTGTTTCTATTGTTACAAACCAAAATATCAAAAATATAAAATAAATCTGGAATAACCTTAACATTGTTAATTTTCACTTCAGTCGTTTAGTAATACAGAACTTGAGTATTGCTGAAAAAAGAGACGTGTCTAAGCTTTTCGACTTCGTCATCAGGACACTTCGCAAGACTACCAATACAACAGAAAAACAACAATTTATACAATTTGTGAAGAGAGTGTTGATTAGTTGGCATTTGGACTCTGGTGGAGGCATTGCCATGGAGAATGTACCAATTGATGGTGACTGACAGTTAGCTGCCAAGCCTCATTTGAAATTTAAACCAGGCAGCTTGACCCTGATTGGTCAAGGCATTGCCCTGAGGAATGAGTCAACGAATGACTGTCACTTATTTTGTTTAGCTGAAACAGGCACAATGTATGTACATGTTCTTTCTGTCTGCAAAGAACAGGGCCATGTGTATTAATATACGTAGCTTCCAGTACATGCAAATGTGCCACACTGTGAGCCTGACTGACAATCTTAAATTGGTTGCCAGTGTAATTCTTAGCATGCTGAGGATTATTTAGCAAATGTTGTCCAATCGCGGAATCACATCTAATGTTCGACTCTATGTTTTGAGTTTTGCAAACATGGGCTGGTCAGGTACAGTCTGCACCTTGCGCATTGCGAACAACAGCTGGGACATGCTGTTTGATATGATCCGCCAGTCTTTGGGATGTTCAACCTACATACCTTGCATCACTCTGGCACTGAAATTCATATGCCACATTACTCATTTGTGTGATTGGCAGAACGTCTTTTTGGCTTGACGGCAGCATCCTATTAGTGGCGAATACCACTCATGTTGCTATTGCATGGTAGCTCATAGTTGACATAAGGCAGCCTGGTTAAATTGGCCCCTTTTAAAACATAAGTACATTTGGACTGGGAAAATGTATCCATGAGGGAAAGGATCATTTTTAACTTAACCTTGTTGTGACCAACCGAGGGGGTTGCATAAAGAAAGGGAGCTGTTCGCTGACTCATTCCTCAGGGCAATGCCTTGACCATTCAGGGTCAAGCTGCCTGGTTTAAATTTCAAACAATGCTTGAGAGTTAACTGTCAGTCACCATCACTGGTGCATTCTCCATGACATCACCTCTACCAGGGTTCACTTGCCAACCAATCAGCACTCTCTTCACATACAGTATAAATTGTTGTTTTCCCCTTATATTGGTATTCTTGTGGAGTGTCCTGATGAGTGCAAGATGAAAAGCTTAGACATGTCTCTTTATTTTCCAGCAATACTTATCATCTTTCTAAAAATGTATTGTTAACATTAAATGCTACCACCCCCCCCAACAAATCTTTTGCTATTTTAGAGTTCCTATGCCTGTGAATTCTTGCTTTCAATCCAAATGGACATGGAAGGAAAATAGAACAAAATAACCCCTCACATTCGTGATTACCTCTATTAGACCTCCCCTTAACCTTTTCTGCTCTAAACAGAACTAGCCCAGCTTCTCCAATCTCTCCACGTAACTGAACACCCTCATCCCTGGTATTTCACTGATAAACCTCCTCTATGCCCTCTCAACGTCCTGGATATTGTTCTTAAAATGTGGTTTCCAGAACTGTACACAAAACTTTAGCTTGAGCCTAACCAGTGATTTATAAATCTTCAACAAGACAACCTAGGGCTTTAAGCCAGTATATATTGATCCTGGCAGTACAATCATTTTGTCAAAGTAAGTTTGTTGTTAAAATGCCTCAAATCCAGTATTTCATGGTTTAGGTGGCACAAGATGAAAGAAGGATGCCAGAGAGACGGACAGGACTCACAGCATATGCGCAGACATTGGCACATGTTCCTGTCAGTGAATGAGCGCAACTGCCTCAGTTTCCACTAGTGCCAATAGCAAAGCTTTGCCACCTGTCGGAAGGACTCCTGCAAGTCAGTTCCAATATGGAGACACACTGCCCTCAGGTGTTATGCTTATGATTCATTAATGGGTTAGCCATTCAATTATCAACTCACAAATCAAACCAGTGTATTGGTCAGCATGCTTGCACTTTTATCTGTTTCCTCATGAAATAACAGCTGCCCAATGTTCTATTCCATCTCCCGAAGCACAAAAGGATAATGATAGCTGATATGTGTCCAACATGAAACCCATTTTGCATGCCAGGAAGTGAACATGTGTAACTTGATGTGTGAGGCTCTAGGAAGAAATGTGTATGTGGAATTCTCTTCCCCAGAATGCAATGGAGGTTGGGTCAGTTAATTTTTCAAGACAGAGTTAGATAGATTTTTAATAGACAATGGAGTCAAGGGTTATGGGGGGCAGACAGGAAAGTGGAGTTGAGACCACAACCAGGTCAGTCATGATTCTATTGAATAGCAAAGCAGGCTCAAAGGGCTGAATTGCCCATCCCTACTCCTATGTCCTATGTTCTTATGTTTGGCAACTGTGAACTGCACTTCAATGAAATTACCACTTGCAGGAGAAGATATTTAATGCAAAACAACATTGTTTCACAGCTGTCTCAAATATTTTATTCTTGTGCGTTACATATGGTGTTAAACTGTACAAGGTAAAGTCATGGTTATATCACTTCCTGGATAATTGGAGAGGGTCAAATTTAGACCAGCACCTGACCAGCATTTAATGATGAGGAAGCAGTTTGATCCACTTCTTATTCTGCACCAGCTCCTACCATATCTGCAAACCAAAAGCAGTAAATCCAATTGTTAATGTAAGGGGAGATTTTCCTGGGTCTGTGCCGAGGCACATTGGATCAACTGGAAGCAGTGAATGTCAAAAAATTGGGAAGGAAGAAAGTAAGCCTGTATGAGAAAATTTGGCAGATTCATTGCAGGCATATGTTCTCACCAACCTCATATTTGCTGGGCCCAGCCAAACCAGTGCACCCGACAAACACAGAAAAATACCTTCTGTCGTGAATTATTCACCCCTGTGCAAATAATTTGACCTTTCAAAACACAGCGCTACCTATTATCCAAACATCTTCTTCTGTTCAAATGACTTTTATCACAAACATTTCCATTCAACTGCTAAATAATCCTCAGTGTGTTCAGCATTACGCTGACAACCAACTTAAGTTTGTTAGTTGGGTTCACAGTGTGGAACATTTGCTTGTACTGGAAGCTACATATAAAGCTACATATATTAATACACAGGGCCCTGTTCTTTGCAGACAGAAAGAACATGTACACACATTGCGCCTGTTTCAGCTAAACAAAATAAGTGACAGCCATTCGCTGACTCATTCCTCAAGGCAATGCTTTAACCAATCAGGTCAAGATGCCTGGTTTAAATTTCAAACAAGGCTTGGCATTTAACTGTCAGTCACCATCAATTGGTGCATTCTCCATGGCAATGCCTCTACCAATCAGCACTCTCTTCTCATACTGTATAAATTGTTGTTTTCCTCTTATATCGATATTCTTGTGAAGTGTCCTGATGAGTGCAAGACAAAAAATATTGGTATGTCTCTTTTTTCAGCAATATTCAACTGATGTAGTTGTCACTTAAGTAGAAAACCAGATGTAGACCAACATGCACAAAAGCAAAATCCTGTTGGATGCTTGCACTCAGAAATAAAAACAGAGAATGCTAGAAATACTCAGCAGGTCAGGCAGCGTCTGTGGAGAGACAGAGTTAAAGTTTCAAGTCGATGTCCTCTAAAGGTCAATCAACCTGAAATGTTAACTCTGTTGCTCTCTCCACATATTCTGCCTGACCTGTTGAGTATGTAAAACAGTGTGGCATTGCATTCATACAACTAGGGACATAACTGAACAGAAGATGTGCCACTTCAGGCCTCACATGAATTATAGTTGGTTTCACTCATAGAACACAGGCCTTAAGCAGTATTTCTTATCTATAAATTAGTCCCAAAATGAATATTAATCTCATCGTGCTGTAATTTGAACTATACGTTGCAAAAATAATTATTTCCATCGCAATGCATCACTTCTTTAATCCCAATGATTTTGTCTATTTCCCATGTCGATATTAATTAGTATTTCATTAGTAAATATAGCAGCTTTTCGTGAATAGTTTCTTGCCATACACTGACAAATTTGTGGTGTCTGACAGCGTCTACTAGAATAACATAGTCAAGTCTATGTTGTCTTGGAAGTGTACCCCTCAACCTATAGGATTTTGTTTCAGTCTTACTCTATGTTGCATTCTGTCCTTGGTGCAAGAGATGAGTCCTTTCACATCTACTGTGCAAGATAAATGAACAGTCACTCACTAGTACCAGCGTATTTAGTACTTAATCCTCAGGCAAAGATGAACATTCTGGAATGATTTATGTTTTTGCTTTACCCTATCTCTACCAAATTACATCATTGTAAGTTATAAAGTTTGCCATTTCCCCCTTGTTGCTTGTGGTATATGTCAATAAGTGGGAATCATTCTGCTATACTCCTAAGCCCCAATTTTAATTGGGAGGTTGGAGTGGGGCAGGTGCCAAGTCCCCATGGCATTGTCAGTGTAGAGGCCAGGCTGTTTTAGTGCACAGATTTTCTTAACAGTTGTAGAACGGGCTGCCCTCATAATCTCCTGCAGAATTGGGCAGCCCACCACATGGCCCATGTAATTTCTGATTTGTTTCCTGATTGTACTTAAAGCGGGGATGCATCTCTCAAAGTGAGATTGCACCTCCTGTTGCATTTTTCAATGAATAACTTGGAAATATCTATTGGTTGTAGAGGAAACTTGAAGAGCTTCCGCTCCACAGATTCCTCCCTCAGACCACCGCTTCCTTGGTCTGTCCCTGGAGGTCTCAGTGGAGGAAATGGGACAGGAAAGAGGTACTTTACCTCAGTGCCATATTGTTAGCAAGCCGGTCAGGTCAGATTGCCCTGGCAACAACAGCCTGAGGCTCGAAGATTGAAGCATCCAAATGTCACCAAACATAAGCACGTCAAGGACTCCGTATGAGGAACAGTAGCCTTTCGTCAGCTCTGCTTGAGCCTCTAGGGTAACACATCATAGGAGTAGCAGAGTTAGAAAATTCCTTTAAAGAAAAGCAAATAGATCAATAGCCTGTTTAAGAAATAGATGGAAAATGTTTATTGTATTATGTTTTTTCATTAAATTGATCACCTTTATTACATTTGACACTTTGGGCTGGATTTAATGGCCACAAATTGGATGGGCATCCCCCCGCACCACGCAAACATAAAATAAAGCATGATGATGTCAGTTCAGCAATATGACATTATTATGCTAGTCTCAGAAATTACAGAAGGCAAATAGGCACCAAAATTGGAAGCCCATCCACCATTTTGAAATCACCAATTAATAAGCTAAGAGTCATTTGCATGCATTTTTTCTTAGCCTGATGCATTTTTCAGGTATTGGATGGAAAATAGTTTAGGAGTGCTTTCTGGCAGGAATGGCAAACTAACAAAAGATCTGCCACAAGGACGATGGTGCATGTGCAGCAGATTCTGCTGGTGAAGATGGCAGCGTCTGTATGATTTTTAACATCCTTTATTGACTTGGGTCCCAGACATTACACTGGGTCTCTGGATTACTAATCCAGCGACAATAACACTGCACCATCACCTCCTTTACATGTATTTCTAAATACTCTGCTATTACATCCTTTATAATAGACTCTAACATTTTACCAATGACAGATGTTAACCTAACTGGCCTATAGTTACCTGTTTTTTGTCTCCCTCCCTTTTTGAATAAGGGTGTTACATTGGCAGTTTTCGAATCCTCTATGACTTTTCCAGAATCTAAGGATTCTTGGAAGATTACTACCAGTGCATCCACTATCTCTGTAGCCACTTCCTTTAATATCCTAGGATGCAACCCATCAGGTCCAGGGGACTTATCGGCCTTTAGCCCCATTAGTTTCCCTCATACATTTTCTCTGGTGATAATTATTGTATTTGTTTCTTCCCCCCATTTTGCCCCTTGATTATTTAGTATTTTTGGAATGCTACTGGTGTGTTCTACTGTGAAGACTGATGCAAAGTATTTATTCAACTCCTCTGTCATTTCCTGGTTCTCCATTATTATTTCCCCAGCCTCACTCTCTAAGGGGCCTATGTTCACTTTGGCCTCTCTCTTCCTTTTCACGTATTTAAAGAAGCCTTACTGTCCATTTTTATATTACTTGCTAGTTTACCCTCAAAGTTTATTTTCTCCCTCTGTTATTTTTTGGTCATCTTTTGTTGGTTTTTAAAACTTTCTCAATCCTCTGGCTTACCACTAATCTTTGTCACGTTGTATGTTTTTTCTTTCAATTTGATACTATCCTTAACTTCCTTGGTTAACCATAGTTGGTTTATCCCCTTCCTAGAATCCTTCTTCCTCACTGGGGTATATCTTTATTGTGAATCATGATCTATTTTCTTAAACGTCTGGCATTGTTCATCAATATTCTTTTCTGCTAAACTCCTTTTCCAATCCACTCCAGCCAACTCTGCCCTCATTCTTTTGTAATTACCCTTATTTAAGTTTAGCACAGTTGATTCTGACCCGAGTTTCTCACTCTCAATCTGAATGCTAAATTCCACCATGTTATGGTCGCTGTTTCATAGGGAATCTTTTACTCTGAGATCATTTATTAAACCTGCCTCATTACATATTACCAGACCCAAAATAGCCTGATCCTTGGTTGGATCCACAATATTTTGTTCTTGGAAACTGTCCTGAATACACTATGAATTCTTGCTCGTGGCAACCTCTGACAATTTGATTTTCCCAATCTGCATGAAGGTTAAAGTCACCCATGGTTAATGTACTGCCTTTTTTACATGCACTCAATATCTCCTGATTTATTCTCTGTCCTACAGCATAGCGACTGTTAGGGGGCCTATAGACTACTCCCACCAGTGTCTTCTTCCCCTTGTTATTTCTTACCTCTAGCCATATCAATACTACATCTTCTGATCCAAGATCATTTCTTGCTATCGTACTTATTCCATCTCGTAGTAACAAGCTACCCCACCACCCTTTCTTTCCTGCCTATCCTTTCAAAAAGTCACATACCCCTGAATATTTAGTTCCCAGCTTTGACTTCCTTGTAATCATGTCTCCATAATGAAGATTTTATAATATCATGCCCATTAACCTCTATTTGTGCCTTTAATTCATTTTTTATGTTCCGAATACCGTGTGCATTTATGTAAAGAGCCATTAATTTTGCCTTTTTACAATTTTTCCCCCTTTGACCCTATTTGCTGCTTTTTTTTTAATGTTTGTATGCCCTGTCCCTTCCTGTCACACTTTGGGTGTCATTACCTAAATAGCTGCCCTGCAATGCTGCCATATCTTTTTGCTTTGTAAGCCTATGTATCCCCTCTCCAGATCCCTCCCACCCCCTCTATTTAGTTTAAAGCCCCTTCTACAGCCCTTGTTATTTGATTTGACAGGACACTGGTCCCAGCACGGTTCAAGCGAAGCCAGTCCCACCGGAACAGCTCCCTTCTACCCCAGTACTGGTGCCAGTGCCCCATGAACTGAAACCCATTCCTCCCACACCAATCTTTGAGCCATGCATTTAACTCCTTGGCTTTATTTATCCCATGCCAGTTTGCCATGGCTCACGTAGTAATCCCAAAATTATTATCATGGAGGTTCTGCATTTTAATTTATCTCCTAACTGTTCAAATTCTTTCAGCAGGACCTCCTTTCTAGTCTTATCAATGTCGTTGGTACCAATGTGGACAACGACAATTGGATCCCTCCTGTCCCACTCCACGTTCCTCTCCAGCCCTGAGGAGATATCCTTAACCCTGGCACCGGGTGTGCCTGCTTTCATTTGTATCTGTTTTGCATGGGAATGGGAGAGTTGCACTGGGATACCATCAGCCATATATGCAGGCATTATTATTTGTCCCCAAGCAAACATTTTACCACATTCCTTGTCGTGTAGAATAGCAGGGGATTGTTGGAGTGTCTGAGTATGAAATTACACTGGCAGCTACCTAGGTACCTTGTGCAAACCTGCATGATGTTATTCCTATGATCAGCTGTGCTAACTGTACATTGGTGCAGTGGCATCCTTTTCTGTTGCTGATTTGTGTTCTGGTGACCTGATGGCCATATGTGTACAGTTAATCACTCTCTGTATGTGAGGAAACAGCCACCACTGTGAAGCCACAAGCTCTGACGTGATCTCTGTGCTTATCTAATTCTAGCCTCTTGCCCATCCTGACTTTAATTTCTTCATCATTGGCATCTGCACCTTCAGCTGCCTAAACTCTCAGCTGTGGAATTCCTTCCCTAAACCTCTCCACCTCTCTATCACTCTCTCCTACTAAGACGCTCCATAAAACTTGTCTCTGACAAATCTTTTGTTCATCTGCCCTAATATCTTTCGTTGTGGCTCAATGCTGAATTATGTTTGATAATACTCCTGTTAAACACTCTGGGACTTTTTTATTATATTAAAAAGGTGATATTTAAATGTAAGCTGTTGTCGTTATTAACTACCAATTTCAATGGGGCAGGTACTATACTGCCCACCTCTGCCAATAAAAGGGCACAGGCCACTTACACTGCAGTTGTAAATGTTGGCTGAGAGATGTAGCTGATGTCCCCTGTTGCAGACTGAAAAGATCCAGGGTTATAAAAATTCATGACTGTGGTGATTTAATGGCAATTGGCATTTCTTGCCGGTTGGTCCAGGAGGGGGCAGGTCCCGTTGCAGAATATTGGAAGGGTTTATGATAGCCTGTCTGGAGAAGCACATCTTCCTTCTGCTCCTTAGTTAGGTCCAAGGAGGTGACTGTAGGTTCTGGGTGCTGTGTTTGGCCTACTGTGTGCCACCTCACCTGTTGCCTTCTGAGAAGTCCAGGTACCGGTGGTTGCTGAGGCTTACCCTACTCCAAGTCTTGCTCCATCCAGAACAAGCAAACAAAAATGGCCTGCGTAAAAAGTATAGAAGATAAGGTTGTAAGGCAAAAAAAAAATTATAGAAATAGCCATCTGTAAGCTGGAAATTCTACTGCAAACCCAACAGCAAAACTGCTTTAATTCACTTTCAAATTCCTTCATAGCCTCTTTGTCTCTAAAATCTCCTCCAGGCCCACAACACTGAGATCTCTGCCCTCCTATAATTCTGCATTCTTGAGCATCCCCACTTATAGTTGCTGCACATGGGTGGCCATGCCTTCAGCTGCCTAGGCTCAAAACCCTGAAAGCCCCTCCCTAAACGTCTCCGTCCCACTACCTCACTTTCCTCCTTTAAGGCACCCCTCAAAACATACCTCTTTGACCAAGCCTTTGGTCATCTGCCCTGACAAATCCCCAGTGTTACATTTTGTCTTGTAATTCCTCTGTGAAGCACCTTGGGACATTTTATTACATTAAAGGCATTATATAAAAATGAGTTCTTGTTGTTCTGGATGCCTCCACCAGAGGAAATAGCTTCTATGTATCGACCCTATTGAATTCTTCTTCATTTTATACACATCTTTTGTATTTCCCTATACCTAGCTAGTAGAGCACACAATCTTATCTCCTGCAACTTTTCTTTTTTTCTGTCGGAGATGCACTTTCCAATTTTTACGTATGCAGAGAACTAAGGACCGAAGAATGAAAACTGAGAACTTTTAGTGTCAAAAACACCATCCTTTGACACTACAGTTCTCTGTTTTCATTCTTCAGTCCTTGGTTTCCAAATTAATTTTATTGACCAATCAAGCATGCTAGAATTGTTTAACACTTCTGGTGTCAATCACCTATTGGTAGCCCTTATTGACTCCAAGTTATAACTTAGGTCCTACTCACCCAAATCACTATTTTCTAAAATCCTTTCTAATATATAATATATATTTGGAGTAGAATGATCAAAGCTCCATGCCATACTCCAGAATTGGCCTCAGTATTGATTAGTGCAATATAACTTGTTCTGGTTTGTAACTCAATGTCCTCTAGAAGAACACTGGAACCAAATATTTAAGAATTTTGCAAGGATCAAATGTTCATTTCAAACCCATGGGCAGAATCTTTGGCTCGGCAAGCGGGGGCGGGGCCACCTCGCTGAGGTGTAAATTGATGCGCGGTGACATTGGGCATGCGTCCCGATGTCACCTCACGTCATTCAGATTTTCAGTTCGGCGGGCGCGTGCCCAAGTCAGCTGTATGCCCGCTGAACTGTCAAAGGCCTATTAAGGCCAGTTAACAATCAATTAAAACAATAAACTGAGCTGCCCGTCCAACCCTAAAGTTGGCGGGCAGGCAAAGAGCCCAGGCGGCGTTTGCATTTTTCATGGAACCTCATTCACAGGTGGGATGAGGTTTCATTAAGTTTTTTAAAGGTTTGAAAAAAATTTTCATAAAATTCATAGACTTATCCCAGCTCATGGAAGAATTTTACCCCTGTCGGGAGCGGGCCTTAGTTGGTCTGCCCACTTAAAATGGCAGTGCGCTCCCGATCAGGGGCACCGACTGGGTTCGTGGTCGCTCCCACCCGTCTGTGCACAACCGCACCCCCCCACCCCCGATGGGGGGATATTTCTGCCCCATGAAAAATGCGAAGGCCGCCTGGGCTCTTCGCCTGCCCGCCAACCTTAAGGTTGAACGGGCAGCTCAGTTTATTATTTCAATTAGTTTTTAAACAGGCCTTAATAGGCCTTTGACAGTTCAGCGGACGCACAGCCGATTGAAAATCTAAATGACGCATGGTGACTTGACTTCAGCCAACTGACCATGATGGCACGTGATGGGGACAGCTATTTGCTTATTTGAACTGTAATTACTTTAATGGCTGGGAAAAGAACTGCTTTTTTTTTCATTCATTCACAGGATGTGGGCTTCTCTGGCTGGGCCAGCACTTATTGCCCATCCCCAGTTACCCTTGAAAAGGTAGTGGTGAGCTGCCTTCTTGAACTGCTGTAGTCCATGTGGTGAGGCACAACCACAGTGCTGTTAAGGGAGTTTCAGGATTTTGACCCAAAGACAATGAAGGAACAGCAATCTATTTCCAAATCAGGATGGTGTGTGACTTGGAGGGGAACTTGCAGGTGGTGGTGTTCCCACCTATCTGCTGCCCTTGTTTTTCTAGATGGTAGTGGCCATGAGTTAGAAAGGTGCTATCCAGTGAGCCTTGATGAATTTCTGCAGTGCATCTTGTAGATGGTACACACTGCATTGAAAGCAAAGGCCCTGGTGATTTACTGGAAATCACCTGACTTAGATGAGTTTTATGTTTCGAACTTGTTTTTTTGAAATCATTTGGGAAAGCTGCCCAACTCACGCTCTCTTTTCCTTGCCTGAAATAATGTGGTTACCCGTATCAAGCTAGGAGTCCTCATTTCAGTGGAACTTATCTGTGTTTGGAATCCCAAGTGGCTGAGACAAGAGGGAGGTCCTAAGGATTGATCCGGATCTATTGCCCTCCAAGCCAAGGCTCTGTGAGTGAGAACCTCCAGACACCTACTGTGACTAGCAATCTTTCTTCACACAAGGGATCACCAGATCAACAATGTCAAAACCCTGCAAACTTGATCCTTTTCAGAAAGTTTTTCCTTAACTGTCAATCTCTGGAGAGACTCTATTTGTTTGTCCTTTGTTTTGTGTGTCTGAGCATAAGCATGTGCGTGTGCTGGGATATTTTGAAAGGCATAGATAGTTACACCTCCAGATTACAAATTGTATTAACCAGTTCCTGCAACTTATTTTAAAAAATAAGTTTTGTTTTATAATAAATCAATCATTCTGAGTTTATTGAAAGCAACCTATTAATTATCTTTTATTCCAGGTTGAACGGTAGCAAAGGTAAATAATTGGCCATCTTGGTGAGTGAATTAAACGTTTGCACTAACGGGGTGACCTGTGGAGTAGTGGGGCTAGATAAACTGTGCACTCCTCCCATCCCAGTTGTATCACCATGTGTGACAATGATGTGTTTTTGGCTAGATTTTGGTTGAGCAACCATGCCTGTAAATTGAATTACATCATGTAAGGAGATTAATTTTCACAGCTTTCGCCGGACAATAATGGATCAGTAATGGCTTCACAATGGGCTTTGTAGCCTTGCTACTCATTGAACACTGGTGATACAACCATTACCATTTTGAAAGGAATCTGCCACCATGTGTCCATAACACCTGCTGTTTCAGGTACATGGAAACTGGAGGGCTATAATGTAAGTAAGAATTCAATTGCTATTTTATGTTCGAACTAGTCGCAGTTTGTGCCGTGCACAATCCGATCAGTTCCACAGCCAATGGAAACCAATAAGCCAGCAAAAGGTCAGTGCTGAATTATTTTTGTGAGATCTGTTTTAATATGCCTTTAAGGGATTACAGCATGACAGAACTAGAAAGGATGTGACATATGATTCAGAGTGTATACATACACACACACACACACACACACAAAGACACACAGCCCTGATGTCGTTAAAGATTTGTGCCTTTGTATAAATGTTCCCATGTGCCTAGTCTCAATAAATGAACCCATAATGTGTTTGCGCAATCCCCTTTGAGCAATTGATGCCTTTATATCATTATAGCACACACAACATGGTATGTAACAGTGGTTCCTTCTAAACGACATTGTGCGCAGCCTGGCAGCAAGATTCAGTACAGGTATGACATGGTGAACAGCCTTAGAACATGCTACATGGCATGAGATGGCCCTCAACATTTTCATCAGAGTGCAATGAAGCCGCACCATCGGAGAGAGTTGAGAACACAGCATGGTGACTGCGCAGAAAAGTTTTGAAGACAGAGTGTTGGAAGAGTGCTCCAACAAAGAACTAGTAAGCAGCTGGATCCCTTGTGACGAGATTGCAGCACTTAGCCTGTCAGTCAGTAAGTGGGACAGCGTACCGAGAGGACCAACACCGGGTTAGCTCAGTTGAGAAAGGTGAGTAACCAGGGTATGGGCCGGATCAATAGCAAGCAAGAGAGAGTCTAAGGGGAAACAAAATAAAAGATGAACCGTCATAAAAATCAGGCCAGAGAAGGTTGTGATTATAATAGGTGGAGCCTTGGAGAAGCAAGTGGAAGTGGCCTCAACAACACTCATTCCAGGTACAATAGGAGGAGGAGGGCCAAAGGGATATTGTCAAAATGTGTACAAAATTCCCCAGTTTGAATTGGGGTTCATCTGACCTACCATCCAAATTCAAAATATTTAAACAGCATACAGAGCTATGGTTTCTAGATTCAGTTGTGTTTGAACCAGAGGAGCAAGCCCTAAAAATTTGCCTAGCAATTGGAAATGAAGGTCTACACAGGCTGAACACATCAGGATTAACAGCACAAGAGCTAAAGGATCCCAAAAGATATGGACTACATTAGACAACTAGTTCAGAATCAGGTTAAACTTCCATATTTATCAACTAGATCATATCATTTTGACAGCAGCCAACAGAATCCATAGACCATTTGATCAAAAGATGGAGAGAAAAAGGTACATGCTCTGATTTTTCAAACACAGAGCTAGAAGACAGAATTGTTGAGTTGGTGATCGCATCCACTCCCATGGAAGCATTCCAGAAAGACCTGCTAGGCGAGCCCAAAATGTATAGCATCGAAGAACTACGCAAGGATGGACGTAAGTATGAAGTGATCCTCGTAGGTCAACGAAGCTTACAGGTCCTAAGTATAACCCAATTGTTGACGCACTTACTAAAACACCCAAATGAAGCAACACATGTGGAATGTGTGGCCTTCTGTGTGCACCAAGGAAATGCCCATTTTTCCAGCAATTCTGCAAGGTGTGTGGCAGAAAGGGCCATTGGCAGCGGCAGTGCCCCATAGCAAAGGTTGATGCTGCTACAAAGAGCCATGCACTGCTCCAAACAAACAATACGGATACCTTCCAGCAATAAAAATGACCATCTGGTATCCTGTAAGAAACATAAACATGATGCGATTGACAAACCAAAAAATTAGGATGATGTGCAAGGTGAGACGATGAGCAGTGGGCACATGTTTTGCACCGTCAATCTTGTGGAAAACATTGGTGCCATCTCACCATCCAAATTGTTTGCCAAGATTTGAATTATCTGCCCTGAGGAAATTGGCAACTACTTGTTATTGGCGAAGATTGACACAGGGGCAAGTGCCAACATACTGTCCCTGCAAATTCTGAAAGACATGTATCTACAAACATGGAAGGCCGTGACAAGACATACCACTGTGCAACTTTCAGCATACAACGGTTCACTAATTCCTTGCACAGGATCCATAGTCCTGGAGTGCAAGTACAATCAATCCTCCTGGATGTCACAGATGTGCTACACCATGGAAACTAAAGGCCTGGCAATTGGAGATCTACTGACATGCTGTGACCTTGCACCAGTGACAATCAATGGAATCAGTCAGACATCATACTGCATATCAACCTCAGAAACTACTCCTATCAGGTCAGTTCACAATCTACCATTGAAATGCACAGAATCTTTCAACAAAATTGGTAGTTTCAAGGAAGGTGCAACATTATGGTTGCGGGAGAATGCAAGTCAGTCAACTGACCTGGTACATTTTGTGCAATGCAAATATCAGCAGCTACAAGGAGAAACAGTGAAATATTCCATACTACGGAAACTATAGAAAACCATCACTGAAGGATGGCCTGATTCAATTCAGCATGTCCACAAATATGTGAGACCATTTTGGTCTTACCGGGATGAACTAGGCATCTCCCAGGGAGTAATTTTAAAAGCAGGCAGGCCATCATACTGGAATCTTTGTGACCTGATATTCTTCAGCTTCATCATTCACACATGGACAGAAATCAGATGAGAAGACTCACAAGAGAAACAAGCTATTGGCCAGGTATGAACAATACCATTGTCGTTGTCAAGAAGTGCGAAGCATGACAGGAGCATATGCCAAGTCAACACAAAGATATACTGATTCTACATGAAGTTTCTACCCATCCTTGATCTAAAATTGCATCAGACCTCTTTCACGTCCATGGCACTGACTATCCCCAAAACTCCTCACTACTCACAATGGCATTGCTGCTGAGCCTTTGTATCCTGCCTGTAGAAGAGGTTTCTGAAAATGTCAGCTGGCCGCCTGCCTGTTTTGCCCATGCGACGAGTGCGAAATCGCACAGGCAACGAAAAATTGCTGTCAATTGGACTGTTATGGGCCTTAAGTGGCCTGTTAATTAATGGTGGTTGCGGCTCTGGCACACGCGTGCACCCGCCGATCGAAATATCACGTGAGTACACAATGACATCAGGAAGCTCAACTGATGTCATCATGTGCAATTTTACGCCCGATTGGGTTGGACGCACCTCCTTCCGTGGGACCTAAAACCCCAGGATACCATATGCTTTATTAACTGCTCTCGCCACCTGTCCTGCCACCTTCAATGATCTATGCACATATACACCCAGATCTTTCTGCTCCTGCACGCTCTTCAAAATTCCACCCTTATTGTATATTGTCTGTCCATGTTCTTCTTACCAAAACGCATCACCTCACATGTCTCCGCATTAAACTTCATCTGCCACCTATCTGCCCACTCCACCAACTTGTCTATGTCCTCTTGAAGTTCCACACTGTCTTCCTCACAATTCACAACACTCCCAAGCTTCATATCATCCGCAAACTTTGAAATTGTCCCCTGCACACCAAGATCTAGATCATTAAAATATATCAGGAAAAGCAAGGGTCCCAATACCAACCCCTGGGGAACTCCACTACAACCCTTCCTTCAGCCTGAAAAATATTCATTGACCATTACTTTCTGCTCCTTATTTTTCAGCCAATTTTGTATCTATGATACTACTACCCCTTTTATTCCATGAGCAATAACTTTTCTCACAAGCCTGTTGTGTGGCACTATATCAAATGCCTTTGCAAGTCCATGTACATCACATCAATAACCTCATCAACCTTTTCTGTTACCTCTTCAAAAAAAACTCCAGCAAGTAAGTTAAACATGATTTCCCCTTTAGAAACCCATGCTGGCTCTTCCTTATCAAACCATATTTCCCCTTGTGACTACTAATTCTACCCGGAATAATTGTTTCTAGAATCTTGCCCACCACAAAAGTTAATTGCCGGTCTTATCCTTACAACCTTTTTTGAACAAGGGCGTAATGTTTGCAATTCTCCAGTCCTCTGGCACCACCCGAGTCTAGGGAAGACTAAAAAGTTATGGCCAGTGCCCCTGCAATTTCTACTCTCACTTCCTTCAATATCCTTGGATGCATCTCATCCAGTCCCGGTGCCTTGTCAACTTTAAACGCCAACAGCCTATTCAACGCTTCCTCTTTTTCAATGTTGAACCCTCCTAGTTTCCTTGTCTGTCACCGTGGCCTGGGTAGCAACTACCTCCTTGGTAAAGATGGATGCAAAGTATTCATTTAATACCTCAACCGTGGCCCTTTCGTCCATATGTAAATTCCCTTTTTGGTCCCTAATTGGTCCTACTCCTTTTACCAACCTTTTACTATTTATATGTCTATAGGAGATTTTGGGATTTCCCTTTATGTTGGCTCCTGTCTTTTCTCATAATCCCTCTTCAATTCGCTAATATGATTTTCCACCTCCCCTCTGAACCTTCTGTATTCCTCTTGGTTCTCAATTGTATTTTCTACCTGACACCTGTCATAAGCGTGCTTTTCCTTTTTTCCCCTTTTAATCCAGGGAACTCTGGATTTGTTTGCCTACTTTTCCCTTTCGATGGAATATACCTTGACTGTGCCCGAACCAATTCTTTTTTGAAGGTAGCCCATTGTTCAGCTACAGTATTTCCTGCCAATCTTTCATTCCAGTCTACCTGGCCCAACTCTGTTCTTGCCCCGTCAAAATCAGCTCTTGTCCAGTTAATTATTCTTACTGTGGATTCCCTATCGTCCTTTTCTATCATCATCCTAAAATGTAAAATACAATGATAACTGTCTCCTAAATGTTCCCTCACTGACACTTGGTCTACTTGGCCCACCTCATTTCCAAGAACCAGGTCCGACAGCGTGTCTTTTCTTGCTGGATTGGACACGTACTGCTGTAGACAAATCTCCTGAACACTATTTCGGAACTTTTGCCCCTCTCCATCCTTTACACTACCACTATCCTAGTCTACATTTGGGTAATTGAGGTCACCCATTATAACTACTCTATAATGCTTGCATCTCTGTGATTTCCCTGCCAATTTGTTCTTCGACGTCCTCACTATTTGATAGTCCATTCCAGATCCTCAACCACCTATTGCATCTAGGACAAGATCCCAAATGCAATCAGGAGCAACATCCAAGAATCCAATCCCACAGATCATTGTGAGCAGTTGAAGAAACCTCCCAACCAGGTTACCATTACAAAATCTGGTTGCACCAGCAGATTATCTCTATGCTTTAGCGACTCATAGATTCATCTGTTCTATACACTTGTGTAATGGTAACTGAACGTGTATCGTAAATAGTTATACTTCTTTGGAAGGGGTGAAAATATCTTTAAAAAAGGAAGGGGGGGTGATGTTATGATATGTCTTTAAGCAGTTGCAGCATGGCATCACTAGAAAGGAAGTGTATCATACAATCCAGCTCACTTTTGCTTTTTAGCAGACTACATACACACATAGCTCTAATGACTTCAATCTTTATGTCTCAGTATAAATATTGCCATGTGCCTAGTCTCAATAAATGAACCCACAATGTGTTTGCACAATTCCTTATGAGCAATTTATGCCTTTATATTATTATAACACAAGCGACAAGATCCAGAGGTCAATTCTCCTGCAGGGCCTATAAAATAATCCAGGCTGTGTTAAATACCAGACAGATGAATGTCACATGAATGCATTAAAGTGTAATCCGCCGATAGCACCAACAATAATTTCTAGTCTTAGGAGAGATCTTTTATGACATCTAGCAGTGAGAAAAACAACTACTGCTACATGAAAGAATTCAGCTTGTACACAGTTCAAGTTGTGAAGCAAGTCGCAGGCTTTAAACAGCCAACCTTTAAATGAGAACAAAAATGTTACTTTGAAAGAAATGCTTGTCCTTGCTTTAAGCAAGCAGTCATCTTGAAGACATCTGATTGTACTTAGAATATCTAAGTAAGACATTGTAACTCCCTCCAAAGGAATAACAATGTCCTCACCCTCCTCAAGGAAGCCTTGTCACTGAAGGAAAGTGGCATTGCACACTTCTGCTTAACACTTAATGGGATGCCAAGTGTATATAGGTGTAAATGTATCTCACAATATAAGATTCCACAGGAATAGAAGGATCTTGCAGTGGCAAGAAAGCCAGTCCAACAGCAATGTCCTTTCCCAGGCCAACTTGCCCAGCATCAAAACGTTAAAGACTCAAAACGAGCTCTACTGGTCTGGATATGTAATTTTCCTGCCACCAGACCCCTAAAACAATTGCTCTACTCAGAGTTCAGTCACGGCAGAAGACTCCCGGGAGGTTAGCGGAAAAGCTTTAGGGATGTCCTGAAAAGCATCCCTGAAGAGGTCAAACATGCCTGCCGACTCATGGGAGAACCTGGCTTGTAACTGACCAAAATGGAGTAGGCTTGTTTGAGAAGCACCAAACACATCAAGAGGCTTCACTGGGAACATGCAGAGGGAGCGCACAAATCTCCAAACAACCCATCTACCCAACCCTTCAAGCACCACCTTCCACACGTGTGGCAGAGACTGCAGATCATGCATTGAATTTATCAGCTATTTCAGCGCCCATTGAACTGGAGTGAAAGTTGTCTTCGATCCTGAGGGATTGCCTAAGAAGAAGATAAGATTCCAAAACACTACAGCCATGATTTTGGCCACTCGTGCTGGTGCTACGGAAAACCTGAAGCTGTAAAATGGCATGAGCCACTTCCCAATGGTCACTTTTGGTGCCCCATACTAGACAGGGCACAGGTGTGAGTGTGCCTTATGTGCGAGTAACCTCAGGAGAACTCCGATTGTAATGTCAATCAGCTGTTCTAGCTGATTTGATACATGTTTCATAAACTTGGTCTGCACATGTCCACTAAATACCTGTGTTAATCGCTTTTAGCTGCACATGTGTTCATTAGCATGAAGGACCCCTGTACTGGTGTTAGTTAAAGGGCCAGCCATCCAACTTGCAGATAAGGTGCTTTTGATTCACTTTAACTATAACATGTTTTAGTGGCACATCACACCCACACTTGTGCCCTGCCTAGCATAGGGCACCACATGGGATGTACCAAAAGTGACCATTGAGAAGTGGCTCATGCTATTTTACAGCTTTAGGTCTTCTGTAGCACCAGCACCAGTGGCCCTACAGAGTGCAAAATCATGGCCATAATGTTTTAGAACCTTACCTTTTCCTTAGGCAGTCCCTTGGGATTGAGGATTTGTAGTGAGCTGCTAGAATTCAGGGAGGCCAGAGGATCTGGTTCAGCAAAGGCGTGGCCACAGAACTGCACTACCTACTTTAACATGACCTAGAGCCTTGCACCAGGATGAGGATGATGTTGCAAGTGGCCATAATGGTCAAGGTGGTGTTGAGCTTCTATGCACTGAATTTTTCCAGGTGGGAGCAGGTGGCATATCCAACATCTCCCTGTATAATCATCCTTTGATGCATCCGGGAAGTGATGGAGGCTATCTATGCTAAGAAAGGTAAATACATTATTTTCTCTCTCAGTAGAGAGAAGCACAGCAAGTGGGCACTAGACAGATGAATGTTATGAATGCATTAAGAATTAATCAGCTGATAACACCAACAATAATTTCTAGTCTTAGGAGAGATCTTTTGTGACATTTAGCAGTGAGAAAAACAGCTACCTCTGCGTGAAGGAATTCAGCTTGTACGCAGTTCAGTAAGTTGTGAAGCAACGTGCAGGCTTTGAACACCTAACCTTTAAGAGGGAGGAAAGAGATGTGACATTTACATTTGTGGTTTTCCCACACTAGTGGTATTCGTGATGGTGCAGGGTGCCATAGTCTGCATGGACCTGGCTCTGTAGGTCCCACATGTCAACAAGAAGAGATACAGGAACTGCAAAGGCTATCATTCCATCAATGTGCAGTTGATGTACGACCAATGCACAGTGCATCATATAGGTGAATGCCCACTACCCTGACAGCAGCTGTGATACTTTCATTCTGAGGCAGTCAGCTATTCCCACCATCATTGAGCCTGCATGGAGAACCAAAGGCGTCAAAGGCTACCTGTTGTAAACATGGCTGATGACTCATCACCACCTGACCTCGTAAGGACAGTCAGCAGCATTGTGGAGCAGACCATAAGAAGCCTGAGGCAATGCTTCAAATGCCTAGACTTCCCAGGTAAAGTGCCACCATGGTGCTTGTGTCCAGGTTTGTGGTGGCCTGCTACATCATCCAAAGCATCTGCATTGTGAGGGCACAGCCATTGCCTGCAATCTGGAGGCCACATTGGGAGGAGAGGAAGCAACAGGGAAGGTGCATCCTGGATCCTGTCACTCCAAGCAGGCTGTCCAAGAGAACCTGCTCAGACTCCACTTCCCTGGACAGCTTTCCCCTACTTCCATGAATCCACCTTTCTCCGCTGTTTCATCCATCTGAGATGTATCATCACAGTATCCCCTTTCCAACAAAACAATAAAAGCCACCAACAAAAACAATTTCATTAACATTTTATCCAAAAACACATCCAGTTATAAAAATAAAACCAAACTATTCACCCTTGTGCATTCCTTTAATGCCTGTCTCCCAGTTTTTTTTTTTGCCTACCCTAGTGTTCATACACAGTTCTACCTCAGTGGCTGCAGCATGGCTGGTGGAAGGCTGTTGGATTTCACAGGGGAAGACTGCAGATGGACTTCGAGGATGCCCTTGAGCAGCTTTGGGCCTTGAAGGCCTGGCTTTGGATTGGACCTCCTCAGCATGGACTGGCTGGCTAAGAGGCAGTAATATGGGAAGTGACAATGTTGGGACCACAACTGCTGTCATCCTGAGACAGTACAGCAGGTTTGCGCACTATAGTACCACTGCCACTCTTATGGACCAACACATCAGAAATCCTAGTAATCTGCTGAAGCACAGATTGCTGGACTGCTGTGAGAGCCTGCAAGCACGTTTAAGCACTAATATCTAGTGCCATGATGGCAGCAGTCAGACCCTGATGGCTGCAAGCGTGCATCTCATGACCTTCACTGCAGCGCTGAGACGTTGGGTGGCTTCCACCTGTGCTGCAGTGAAGTTTAGACAGTAACAACCAGATGCTGCATCATGGGCGAATCCTGTAGTTCTGGATTTGAGCTAGCCACCCCTTCCATCCTTGAAATTATGGGCCCCAAACTCTGCAATGTTCTCGGTCACCTTGGAGTCAGGCTCTTCCATACTCCTTGATAGTGACTGGACAGTGCCTGGTGGGTCTGCCAATGCACCAAGCATCTTTGCTAAACTTTTTATAGCAAGTTGGTGAAAGAAAAGACCAGGAGTCAATCTTTATTTAGTTTTAGATTTATTCAAAGTGAGATAATACTAATGCACAGTTCCTAACTCTGCAACCTGCCACCAATGTCAATATATGTCTCTTTCTACTCTTTTGAGTACAACTCAACAAATTCACTGATTAACAACCCCTTTAAAGGGAGTACAGCAACTAAAACAAAAGCTACAAAGGAAACTTATGCACTCCAGGCCCTACAAAACCCACCAGTTGCAGAGGGCCTCAAGCATACTGTCTGACACTCTGAGAGCACCTGGGTGAGGACATAAATGTTTCTTTATATTCTTTTCAGCACCAATAAAAATAAAGAAATGGGGAAAATTAACTCATTGACAGCCCCTTAAAGGGGCACTGTAACAAAAGGACGAACATTTTAGAGGAAACTTAGCAAATCAAATTAAAATGTTGTCTTAGGGCTGATGATGCATGTTAGCTCCCACCGTGCCTATTGGCTGCGGAAGGCCTCAAACGTGCCAAAGGACACAGCATGCTCCCTCTCCAGGGACACCCTGGCACGAACATAGTCACAGAAGAGGGGCAGACAGTCAGGCCGGACGAATCCCCGCTGCCTGGACCTGTTAACAGCCACCTTGACCAGGCCCAGGAGCATTCTAAATGTCTCTTTATTCTTTTGAGCATCCAATTAAACTAAATTAAAGAAAACAAGGGACAAAGTAAGAATCAGCCCCATAAAGGGAACTGCAAAAAGAAAAACTAATCTTAAAGGAAACTTACAGCATCAAATTAAAATGTGATTTGAGGGGTCAATAAAGCACTCCAATCCCCGCAGTGCCCCCCCCAGCACAGAAGGCTTCGATGGTGCCAGTGGACACCACATGCTTCCTCTCCAGGGACACCCAGCTGCGAACATAGCCGTGAAAGTGCAGTAGACAGTCAGACCGAATGGCCCCCTCGGTCACCTGCTGCCTGGACCTGTTGATACTCTTTTTGAGTTATCAACAGTCACAGATTGCAACTCTTTTGAGTACAATCACAGTTCTTGGTTTCCAGGAGTGGGATATGAACCCACAACCCTCTGATTCAAAGGCGAGGGTGCTATGAACTGAGCCACAGCTGACGCCTCTCTCTGGACCTGTTGATCCTCTTTCGAGTTATCAACAGTCACAGATTGCAACTCTGTCGAGTACAATCACAGTTCTTGGTTTCCGGGAGTGGGACATGAACCCACAACCCTCTGATTCAAAGGCGAGGATGCTATGAACTGAGCCACAGCTGACACCTCCATGAACCTGTTGATGGTCAACTTGGCCAGGCCCACAAGTAATTAACCAATGAGTGCCCCCACCTGCACACACACTTAAGCTTAATTCATACAATTAACAAATTCCTTTTTTCTTTCTTTTTAATTAAAAAGCTTGATAATAGTCACAATCAATATTTCAAAACAAATCTAAGATTAAAGAAATAGATTTTCTATATTCCATATTCTCTATAAAGTTTTCCTTAACAAGAGGCCACTCTCCGAGCTCCCCTAATAGTCTTTTAGTGCAAGCACTCCTTTTCATGAAACAATCAGATAATGGATGACCTACATCAACTTATTTGATCTTGGAGATTTCCTTTTCTTCTAACGTTTCTTTCATGCTAACAAAGTCAATCCATAATCTTTTTTCACTTACACATTTTGTAGAGTGTGTTTTATCCCATAGGGAATGATTCTCCATGGAACATTCAATGGGCAACTGTTTTTAATACACCCCCTAAATAGAATTTCCCCTAAAATATTTGACACATATAATCCCATATCCACTCCTAGTATTTCCACAGCTGGAGTACTTTTAAGAACCTTTTTTTAGCTTCCTAGGCTTGAGGGCAACATTTCCCATTTTTACCCACTGAAAATATTATGAACCCAGCTGCACTTGAAAAGCCACCAGGAAACTTTGCATAAGAAGCATCACTAAAAGTAACTAATTTCATGTTCTTTGGGTTTACCTGGGATAATATCACTTTGAGCTGAATTCATTGATAGCTGTCAAAATATTCACCAAGGTCACCATAGTTACTCAAGTGATTCCTTTGTTTCCAACTAAAAGAACCTTTTAGTCAGTTGTTTATATATTGGTGAGAATAGGCATTATACGGGTGAGTAAATATAACCAAATGCATCTTCACCTAAGGTAGCCATAGTCTCAGGCCAAGCTGCTATGCCCGTTGCTTCATTTAAATAGCCCACCCAACCAGTCAATTGCAAAGCCCCACTCCATTATCAGTCAAAAACTTAGCCGGTGCCCCAAGTCCGGTCCCAATCCATTTCTCCATCACTTTATTTACAATCACCCTTTTGTCCTTTCCAATGTATCACTGGAGAAAGACTGAATCTAGTTGCCATGTCTTTAAAGTTTAAAATGGAAATATTTCTGTCTTTGTCCCATACCTTTAGATCCATGGCAACTATCTCATTAAAATCACATGCCTATGGAATGTTTACAACAGGCCGTGATGGTGTCCTCTGATACTTTCTACAGGTTTCCCATTTTTCACTAATCTCTTTGATGAGCCTTGTATACGCCCCATCAACTGCATCTGCATTATTTAGCATGATTTTTAATCTTTTGACAAGAAGGGCGAGCAAATTGTGCAGCTTTAAGACAATTTGTTTTTTTTGCTGCCTGATTTTTATCTGATGCCATTAACACTTCTCTCGCATTCTCATTAGGAACAGTAGGTTTTTTAAGAGAATACAATAATGCCCTGGGTAAACTGCAGATCCACTGATTTTCCAAAAACCATTACTTTATCATACTCCATGTCCAGTTTCATTTGTGCCTTTTTCAAGGAAGGCTTACTTAACAGCAAAGGTATCTTGTGAGAAGCTTACATCAGTATTAATAACAAGGCTTACTATTGTATATGTAATCACCACTTTTTTTGTGACCTCGATGTGTTGTCATCCCTGAAAGTAAAACAAATAAAGCTTTCATAATCCCTGACCTTACATTGAACCTCACTATTGAGTGAATCTAGATACCATTTTAGCCAATTTCTTTCACACTCTTGAGGTGCAACCAACATCTAACACCACACAGTTAAATGAGTCTGCGACTAATGCACTCATCGCCAGATCAAAGCTTCTTGTGACTAGTACAAATTCTTCTGACTGATGATTACCGTCTCTGAATTTCCTGTGCCATCTGCCACTTCGTGAACTCTGCTGTCCCATTTTGGGCAGCTCATCACATAATGACATTTTACATCACACCTGACGCAAAACTGTTCCCCAGGCATTCCTGGGGTTCATTTGCCTACTATTTTTGCACTAATCCTGTCATCTGCTGTGGTATCCAGATCTACTAAAAGTACTTTCATTCTCATTCCTACTGTCAGTAACTATTCCTTTGTACTGGTGCCTGTGTCCAGTATTTCGATGATCTCAAGATGCTGCAATCACTGATTCCTCCATCCTTTGTGAGACTGCGGAATGTCCCATTTGTGCCCTCACAGCTGTTAGAACATACTGTTCCCCAGAGTTTTTTCAAGGTCACAGAGATAGCTTCAAAAGGGAATCTCTTTCTGAGATCTGAACCACAGTTAAGACCAGGAGCCTGTCCGTATGCAACATCTTAGCACAATCCAGCAATTTAAATGTAAGCAGTGAACAAGTAATCTCCAAATTGAATTTCTGCAATCTTTTATACAGTTTGTTGAAGTCTACGATATATATCTCTCTATGGAATGAATGTCCAGTCTTTTGAAATCTATAAAAGTCTGACCATGCCTAGTAGGCATCCAATAGGTCATATTTCTGGTAAACTTCATTCATGAAACCTAATAGAAGAGCCAAACCTTCCTAAGATCCAATTGATGGGCTTCCAGCTCACAAAATACTTTGCTTCCGATTTTACTTTTGTTGGGAAGTGCCAATACCAAATACATACCCTGTTTTCTCTTTGGTAAGGACGTAACCCATGTCCACATATCCACTTCATTCTTCCACTGGTCATAAGGTTCAGACCCTGAGTATATCAATAGATAATCATACACTGACAATTTACCCTAGCTTTCAGCCATTCTTTGCAAAAGCTACTCAGATTGAAGTCTTTTATCTTAAAAAATGTTCTTAGTTTCTATACTTCATCTTCTACTATGTTAAGCTTCTTTTAGCCAGTTGGTTGTGCTGCCCAATCGGGGAATCACATCTAATAGTAGTTTGGTTTTGCAAGCGTGGGCTGTTTGAGTATGATCTGTACTCTGCCTATTACAAACAACCAAAGGAACATGCTGTTTGATTTGATCAGCTTATTGTTGGGATGTATGGCCTACGTTAGATGGAATTCTGTGATTGAAAAGCACTTGCTGAACAATCCTGAGTGCACTAATAACTACACTAACAACCAATTTACGATAAAAAGCAAATTATTTCGGATGCTGGAAATCTGAAATAGAATCAGAAAATACTGTAAAAACTCAGCAGATCTGGCGGCATCTGCAGAGAGAGAAACAGCGTTAATGTTTTGAGTCCGTATGACTCTTCTACAGACCAATTTAAGATAATCGGTCGAACTCATAACATGGCTTATTTACACTTGCTAGAAACATCATATATTCATATGCAGGGATCTGTTCTCTGCAAACAAAAGGAATATGTTCAAGCTTTGCACCTTTTTTGAATTACCCGGGAGTTTGGGAAGCCTCTAGTTCCCCGTTGCTTTCTCCATTGCAAGCCCTTGGCCAATCAGTCGACTTACCAACCAATCAGCACCCTTTTCTCCTGTAACATAAATTGTGATCATTTGAAATTTGGTATTCTTGCCTTTATCCTGATGAATGTGAGATGAAAAGCTTCAGCAACATGTCTATCTTTTCAGCAATATTCAAGTTCTGTACTACCAAGCAACCATAGGCTACATGGTTGTAGTAGTTAATCTTTTGATATGTAGATACAAACTGAAGAAGCTTCACTCCTGAAAACAAATTATTTCCCTGTACTCCCCACCAGAAAGATGTATATGTTTCTTGGCAGGAAGTGTGTCAAGATGTGGTTAGAATATGGCGAGCACCAAATCTCATTCTTTGTCACTGGGTTTTATGTCAATTACAGCAATAGAAGAAACCAGGGTGCAAAAGAAAATTCACTGGTGTCAGCACTTAAATTACATATTCATGAAATTGTTATTGAATACAAAAACTACTTTAAAAATATAGTCTGATTTTTTCCATCCTTCTTGAGCCAATGAAAGATAAATCTTTGAAGAAATCTTGACCTCACGACAAAATGTTTGACAATTGATTTTTCATTTGATTGAATGAGCTTTATCATTTCCATGACAATAACATCACATATGCATTATAATTTGATTAACCCTGTTATGTATATGTAAACTGAGAAAAAGGTTTTGGAATCAAGCACGTCTTTACATGGATGCCACCTTTTTCAAATTGCAATAGCACTAATTAAGGAGAAACAGAATACCAATTCAAATATCTGTAGGAATATCCTACCATGTCTGCTAGTATCAATCCATTTTGATTGATTTTTTTTCAGGGTCTGTAAGTAATAGCATAATCTAGAGAAATCTTTATCTCCCTAGTGTCCAATATAACTCGTTCAGGGTCAGGCACCCACTGACCTTCACAACGATTGGCTCTAATGACACAGCAAATAATGGATATCAGAGAAGACATTGCTGTCTGGTTCCACAGTGCATATGAAAAAAGAAACGGTGGAATGGTCGCTCAACACTGTTGCCCTTGGAGTCAAATACAATATTGCATCTCATCTAACAAACGATCGACTCAATCCAGACCACATGATGTGGAGAAGATAAAACCACTGTACTCAACGCAATAGAAAGCTATAAAGGAGACTGCAAATTACAGGTTAACAGGGGAACATATTTTATATATAGATTGCTGAAAATGAAGAAAGCTGAAACAAAATCGGTTGAACGGACTAGCCAAAAGTGAAGCAAAGGTCTGGTTGTAAGATTAGCAGCAGGAGAAATAATAATAGGCTCTGAAAATAGCATTATGAGTAGTGAAAGATAAAGGGATTTAAAGAAATAGTTTAACTCAACTAAATAGGAGAAACTAAAATTATGAGCTCACTCATAAAAGGCAGAAAGGAAAAAGAGGTAGATAGAAATATCTCCTTACAAAGAGAGAAAAGCAAAATGGAAAGGGATACAACTGAGAAAAATTAAAAAGGAAAACATAGGAATTACAACTTGTGATTATATAGATGCTTTAATGTAACAAAACATTTCAAGGTACTTCGCAAGAGAACTATCAGCAAAGTTTGACACCCAGCCACATGAAGAGCTATTAGGACAGGCAATCAGAAGCTTGGTCGAAGAGATAGATTTTAAGGAACATCTTAAAGGAGGGGAGAGAGAGAGAGGTAGATTGCAGAGAATTTTAGGCTGTAGGAATTTCAGAACTTAGGGCCTAGGCAGTTGAAGGAACATCCGGCAATAATGGAGTGATGAAAATCAAGGATGCGCAAGAGACTAAAATTGAAGGAATGCAAAGATCTTGGTGGAGCTGACAGAGATATGGAGGGGTGAGACTATGGAGAGATTTGAAAACAATGATAAGATATTTAAGACTGAGGAATGATAGAGACTTGGAGTCAATGTACGTCAGCGAGCATAGGTGTAAGTAATAGGTGAACAGGACTTGGTGCAAGTTAGGGTGTCATCAGCAAAATTTTGAATGAGCTCAGGTTTACAGCTATTTACTCAATTGAACAAATAGCAAGGCTAGGGGTCCTCCAGGAGAGTATTGGAAGAGTCACATTTAGAGGTTACAAAGGCATGGATGAGTGTTTCAGAAACACTGTTTCAGATGAGCTGAGGTAGGGGTTGAGATGGGCAATGTTATAGCGGAGCGACTGGTTGGTCTTGGTGATGGGAAAAGTTACAGTGTTTGAAGTTCAACTCAAGGAAAAAATAGGAGGTCGAGGTTATGAACAGTTTGATTCAGCCTCAGACTGTGGCCAGGGAGAGGAATGGAATCAGTGACTAGGGAACTGAGTCTGTGTCTTTGATCTTCTCAATATTTAATTGAACGAAATTTCTGCTCATCCAATACTGGATGCTAGACAAGCAGCATGACAAATCAGAAGCAGTGGATGGGTCAAGGGACATGATGGTGAGGTAGCGCTGGATGTCTTCAGTGTACGTGTGGAACCTGACATTCTAGCCTCGAAATTAACTCCGTGCAAGTGAATGGGTTTTAAGTGAGTTAAAATCTCATCATGTTTCTGGATAAGACTAACGAGAGGCAGCACATGGATGAGAAATAGGAAGGATATTATTCACCAAGTATACAATGAGATCTAATTACTAAACCAGCAGGTGCTCCTCTAAGATGACAATTATTACTACACGTTGAAAGTACTTAATTGGCTCTAAAGAACTTTGGGACAGTCTGAGGTTGTGAAAAGTGCTGTATAAATGCAAGCCCTTTCTATTTTAAAGGCAATATCCCAATAATCTTCTTCACCCTGATGGAAGAAAGGACCTGCAAGGCAAGTATTTTTTCAAATATTTTAACAAATATCTGAATAGCTTTCCCTTTTGTAGTATAGATGGAATATATACATCAGGGAACCATTGATTAGGGGAAATATTTTGCTTGTATGTTCAACACTGCACACTAGCAACTGCATGACTTATGAGTTACTTCATCAAAAATTAACCTAATTTATATTCTTAATTTAGTTGTTCCTTAATCCATTATTTAAGGTATGCAACAAAAATGACTCTACAAAACTGAAGGACATACAAGGATATGGCATATAGGAGGTCTCTAGGATGAAGAATTGCACCATTATACATCAACTAAGTTGAGCATGCTGACCAGCACTGCCAATCATGACACCCAAAATAAAAACAATGAATAAAAACATCCTTGTAATAACAATATTGCAGTTGGTAAATCCATAAATGGCATAAGGAATCTTAATCAAAGGATATCAGCTGAATCTCTAACCCCTTTGCCTTAGTTCCACATCAGAGAAATGTCTAGCGATTTCTCCCCCAACATCTAAGGATTATTAGATGCCTAAAGTTTCTCCTTGCCTCCAAACCATATTATATTACCTATTAGGGTTGTCAACTATGATTAACTGTATTCCTCAAGGTTTGATCACATGTCTTGCCCTCATGCTCCAGCCATTCGTCACATCTATCCTTGTGACACACTGCCTTCTTACTTCAATTGGAAAGCAAAAAGATTCATTACCCAATTGGATGATGCTTGACTGTCAGCCAAACAGCCTTTTCTTTCCCCATTTTCAAAATTTTAATACCTAGTAAAGGGAAATGTTCAAAGAAAATGACAAGGAAAAAAAATATCTTTTTTATTGTCCCTATGTTTTTTTTTTCTCCAGGGTTGCACACAGCAGTATCCTGGAGATTAATCTGCAATTCCTGGAGATTCCAGGCCAATCCTGGAGGGCTGGCAACCCTATTACCTATTCTAACATATATTGATAGTTATACAAAATAATCCAGCTATCTAAGCCACAACACACTACCTCACTGAACTAGTTAACCCCTTCTCATGAAAGAAGAAGCCATACACCAATCTGTAAATTAACACTATTTTAGGACTTGTTGAGCACCTTAAATGTGGCTGTATTTTTTTCTAGAGCAACTAAAATAAAGCATGAAAGTTTGAACTATATTGACATGTTTGACAGGAAAAACAATGTAGACATTATATAAAAGGGCTTGTAGTCATAAAACTTAATAAAAAAGTGTTAATGCAAACATGCCAAATAACAATGGCTGGAGTCATACCTAGCACAAAGGAAGGTGTTCGTGGTTGTTGGAGGTCAATCACCTCAGCTTCAGGACATCACTGCAGGAGTTCCTCAGGGTAGTGTCCTCGGCCCAACCATCTTCAGCTGCTTCATCAATGACCTTCCTTCCGTCATAAGGTCAGAAGTGGGGATGTTCACTGTTGATATCACAATGTTCAGCACCATTCGTGACTCCTCAGATACTGAAGCAGCCCATGTCCAAATGCATCGAGACCTGGACAATATCCAGGCTTTGGCTGTCAAGTGGCAAGTAGCATTCGCGCCACACAAGTGCCAGGCAATGACCATCTCCAACAAGAGAGATTCTAACCATCGCCCCTTGACATTCAATGGCATTACCATCACTGAATCCCCCACTATCAACATCCTGAGACTTACTATTGACCAGAAACTGAACTGGACAAACCATATAAATACTGTAGCTAAAAGAGCAGCTCAGAGGCTAGGAATCCTGTGGTGAGCAACTCACCCCCACGCTCCCCAGAGCCTGTCCACCATCTACAAGGCACAAGTCAGGAGTGTGAGGAATACTCCCCACAACACTCAAGAATCTTGACACCATCCAGAACAAAGCATTATATCCACAATCATTCACTCCTCCATCACCGACGCACAGTAGCAACAGTGTGTACCATCTACAAGATGCACTGCAGGAATTCACCAAGGCTCCTTACACAGCACCTTCTAAACCCACAACCGCTACCATCTAGAAGGATAAGGGCAGCAGAAAGGTGCAAACATCACCACCTGGAAGTTCCCCTCCAAGTCACTCACCATCCTGACTTGGAAATATATTGCCATTCCTTCATTGTCGTTGGTCAAAATCTTGGAACTCCCTTCCTAACAGCACTGTGGGTGTACCTACATCACATGGACTGCAGCGGTTCAAGAAGGCAGCTCACCACCACCTTCTCAAGGGCAACTAGGGATGGACAATAAATGCTGACCCGGCCAGCAAAGCCCACATCCCGTGAATGAATAAAAAAAAGACCCCAAGAATCTCTCTGTTCCCAGCCTCAGCCCAACGAATCCTTCCACTCTCAGTCTCAACCGAAGGAATGCTTCCACCCTTGACCTCAGCTTTAGCAACAGATCCACTCTCATGCTCACACTCAGGTATTTAGTTATTACTGTCTTCAGCCCTCAGAACACTTCTGTTCTTGATCTCAGTCTACCTACCTTTGCAATTCCAGTTTGTCAGATAACAGAAAACTGATTTAATCCATTCTGCTTCAGCTCAGATTTCCAGCCTCCATTTTGCTTGATTGCTCAGCTCCCTGGCTTTCTCTTGCATTCACACCAAACTGCTTTGTTCCATTACCTAAAAAACTGCTCCGCTCCCCAGTTTATCACCCAGACTAATTGTGAGCTATATTATGGGGATACTACCATTGTGTAACAAATATGGTTGATATATGTAAATTGACTCACCACCTAGTAATATTGTCTTCCATATAACTCTGCTAATTCTTTACAAGTTACAGGTATTAAAGTCAATACTTGTCAAATGAGTGTGCATTTACTACAGTAAGTATAGTCTGCTATGTGTTATTTGAGGTAGAATATGTAACAAACAAATGGGAGTCATCACGGCAATAAAGAGTTCAGTGGATTCATATGACTTAATCATAAGTCTGAAGCTGCCACCTGTAAACAGCAGAGAGGAGGGATAAACAGAGGGAGAGAAAGAGGGAGGAGGTGGAAAAGAAAGGCAAGGAGGGAGGGTAGGGAGAAGGAGAGGAAAAGAGGGGAAAGAGAGAAGGCTAAAGCAGGAGGGAGCAAGAGGGACTGAAGGCAAAGGCAAGAGAAAAATAACGAAATGTTAGACAAACTGGGCTTGTTTCCACTGGAGCTTAGAAGAGTGAGGGGTGATTTGATTGAAGTAAACAAGATCCTGAACGGCCTTGACAAAATGGAAAGGGTGTTTCCTCTTGTGGGTGAGTCCAGAACTAGGGGGCACTGTTTTAAAATTAAGGGTCGCCCTTTTAGGACAGAGATGAGGTGAATTTTTTTCTCTCAGAGGGTTGTGCAACTTTGGAACTCTCTGCCTCAGAAGGTGGTGGAGGCGGGGTCATTGAATATGTTTAAGGCAGAGGTAGATAGATTCTTGTTTGGCAAGGGAATCAAAGGTTATCGGGGACAGATGGGAATGTGGAAATCGAAACACAAGATCAGCCATGATCTTATTGAATGGTGGAGCAGGCTCAAGTGGCCGAATGGTCTACTCCTGTTCCTATTTCTTATGCTCTTATGAGAGGCATAGAAAGTAGAAAGGAATCCAAAAGGGAATGGGGTCAGAGCCAGAACTAAAGGAAGTGAAATGGGGTGGGAGGACAGAAGGGGAAGAGGAATCAGGGAAACAGAAATTGAAGGGGTCGTCGTGGTAGAAAGGAGTGAAGAGAGAATTTTTCCAGCTTACCATATCAGTATCGGTTTTCAAAGGGTGAGAGATTTTAGTTGCATTGCCAGTTGTAAGGAAAAGTGAAGGCTTATGGGTATAACTGAAATAGATTATTTGAGATAATATTTATCAAGGCTTACTTTATATGAATAATCCATAAGCATGATAAGAAAATAAATATATAATATAATTTTGCTCCAGAGTTTCATGAAATTGGTAGCCCTGTATAACCAAAAGCCTAAGATGTAGTATACACATGTTATCACAACAGTACAAATGCATTGATTTGTCACATTACAACAATTTCATTCATTCACTGAATGTGAGTGTTGCTGGCACAGCCAGGATTCATTCTTCTTGAGTTCTCTGCCCAGAGGCAGGTCTGACCCAAGGCGCCATGATCTCCACCACAGGCAGGGCAAGGAGGCAGATCTACCCCAGCTGGAATGGAGATTGAACCCTATGCTGTTGGCATCAATCTGATCTACACCGCTCATCCAGCCAACTGAACCAACCAGCACCCCAATTACCCTTGAAAAGGTGGTGGAGAGCCACCTTCTTGAACTGCTGCAGTGCATCTGCTGTACCTACACCTTCCACCGTGCTGTTAGGGAGAGAATTCCAGGATTTAGACCCAGCAACAATGAAGGAGCTGTAAAGCACTTCGGGGTGCCCTGAAGCTGTGAATGCATGTTCTTCTTTTGACATGGTACTATCCAAATATGAAGATAAATGTAATAATTAATATTAAAATCAACAATTTTAGCATTTCATTGTGTTATTCATTCATTTGATTCTTACCTTTTATGCATCTCCTTCACTGCACCATTGGAGGCTATGCCTAAGATTATCCAGACTGTAGGGTGGGATTTTTTGGCCCTGCTTGCCACCAGGATTGTCCAGTCCCACTGAAAGTCAATGGACTTTTCGCTGGCCTGCTGCATCCCCACGGCAGGTCCCGCCATGGCGGGGCCAGAAAATCCCGGCCCCAATTTCTGGAATTCCCTCCCTAAACATACCCACCTCTCTACCTCCCTCTTCTCTTTTAAGACCTCCATAAAATCCACCTCTTAGGCCAAGCTTTTTGTCGCTGCTTCAAATACTTCCTCCTTTAGCTTGGCCCCCATTTTTGACTGATTACACTTCCGTGAAGCACTTTGGGTCCTTATTCTGCACTAAATGTATCAGTCCTCATTGATCTTATTGTGAACCAGATTTTGCAGTGGTAATGATGGTGAATTTGTTGGTATTCACCATCATTACGCCACTGAAACTGATGACAACTTCTGGAGACTGCACATGTGCAGAATAATGTGGAAATCTAGAAATTGCTGTTGGTGATTGCACACTTCTCCAGAGAGTGCACAGTTGAGATACCCTCTAGTCTGTAACCAATGAAAATCAATTGAATTGACAAGAGCTTCCACTCTTACACAGTTTGTTCCACTGTAAAAGCACTTAAAAAAGCTACACCTTGTTGAATGAGATGTAACCGTATTGTTAATCACATACTAACATCTTAATTGCTGCAAGACATACTCACTGACCTGGAAAAGCTAATTTTATATTTGTGGAATGTCAAATTTTTCAACAGTTATCAATGTGATTGGCTGCTTGCTTGCTGAAATTATTGCTGCTGAACACCAAGAGATCCTCTTAACTTGACATCAGGCTTAAATTGCCATCAAGAAGGGGGAAACTACACCACAGCGATCGCTAGATCGTTGTGGGCAGCTTTTTTCTTTGTTAGTGGCAAGTGCCCTTTCTTCATCGCTGACTGCAAAATGCGGGCCAATGTGCACAACGGTATATGATGCCATGGTGTGAGGAGATGCAAGTTTACTGTAGGAACAGCTGAATGGAGAAACAGTTGCCTCCTTTACAAAAAGTCAGAGAGGCTGTTAAAATGATCTCATACCCTTCCTGATAACAAGTTGGTAATTTTAAATTGGCATTGATAAAAGCTTTGCAATGGGCAATATTGTACAAAAATCCATTGCACGCTAAAGCCATTCTGCCAATCAAGCTCACTTCTCCAGAGTTACTGCCAACTACATTTTCATGAACTTCCCTCCCTCACCACCAAGCATTAGCTTCCAAAAGCAATCTCGCTGTGTAGTTAAATATTTCCATACATTTCTGTGGTAATCTGAGGCATAATACACCTTTAAGAGAATCTGAGCAGTTTTAGCATGTGACCGTAAGACCCAATAGCTGTGTAGCACAGGCTACCATGTTAATGTTAGTCCAGAGTAGGGTCTGGTTAGAGAAGCACACATTATGTTAGTGCTCTGTTGTTTGTGTAAATAAATAGCATGTGCTTCATTTCATATTGGTCTCTGCGTCTGCAGTATATTGTAATCAACTCACCTGCCGACAGATAAGCGTGCAACCGGTTCGCGAGCAAGATGACCCTATAGTAAAACATAACAACTGGCGACGAGGCAAAACACCACCAGTCAATGACACCAAGGAAAGCCGCAAAAACTCAACTGTAATGAAGTAGCGGTGCCCTGCAGGATGATTGTACCCAGTGTTTCTACTGCCATCGCAATGGGCACATTATGCGATATTGTAAAGATTGAGGCCAAATTTCAAGCAAAAAGGCAGAAGTCGTGAAATTTATAAATGGAGGAGCCGGAAGAAACAGAGTCAGATATTTACTCGCTACCCAGCTTCAAAATGGATAAAACAGAACCAATCAATGTGACAGTAGAAGTCAACAGAAACCCATTCGAATGGAGGTGGATGCAGGCGCATCCATGACAGTCATAAAGGAACACACGTTTAAGTATCTGAATGGAGAAGGCCACTCACTAAAGCTAGAAAACTCAGATGCCAGAGTAAAAACATATACTGGTGAAAACATGAGAAAAGGGTTTATGCAAGGTTCCAGTACAATATGGAAGCCAGTCTGCTAACCTACCCCTGACAGTGGTAGCAGGGGATGGTCCATAACTACTGGCTTAAGGAACTAAAGTTGGAGTAGACTGAGATTTTTCAACTCAGAATGAATGTTCTGCAAGAATTATTACAGAAATATGCCTTTGTCTTCAGGGATGTCCTAGTAACAGGACCAACTGATGAAGAACACCTGGCTAACTTGGAAGAGGTATTGAAGCATTTCTCATAAGCAGGAGTACGTTTGAAAAGGGAAAAATGTATCTTCTGAGCAAAAGAAGTGATTTACCTGGGTCATAGGGTTGACTCGCAGGGCCTTCACCCAGTAGAAGACAAGGTGAGAGCTATTTGTGGGGTACCAGCCCCAAAAGATACCGCAGAACTCAAGTCCTTCTTGAGGATGGTTAACTACTACTTTAGCTTTCTCCCAAATTTGTCTACAGTACTGGCTCCATTTTACTGGTCACTCAAGGAAAACCACAGGTGGACTTGGCAAGCCCCACAACAACAGGGTCTTACGGCAGTAAAGCAGTTACTACATTCATCAGCCCTGTTGGTACATTTCAACCCAAAGAAAGAATTAATTTTAACATGCGATGCATCCCCTTATGGAGTAGGGGCAGTACTCTCCCACCGGATAGCGAATGGCTCCGAACGGCCCATTGGCTACGTCTCAAGAACACTCGGTGTGGCAGAATGAAGATACTCACAAATAGAGAAAGAAGACTTTATCCATTGTATTTAGTGTTAAGAAATTCCACCGATACATTCATGGTCACCGCTTCACCATCGTATCCGACCACAAGCCACTGCTAGGCTTGTTTGGGGAAGATAAGGCAATAACCCCAGTCGCCTCGGCACGCATCCAAAGGTGGGCACTGATTCTAGCTGCTTACAAATATACTTTTATCCATCGGCCAGGAAGCCAGATTGCCAATGCCAATGCGCTGAGCGAATTACTTCCAAAGGACAGCAATGTGAGCATACCCACCCCTCAAGAACTTGTCATGTTATTAAACTTTATGGATTCATCACCAGTGAATGCCAAACAGATCAGAGAATGGACAGACCACGATCCAGTTTTGTCTGATGTCAGGGAATAAATCTTGCAGGGATGGTCTAATGAGCCAAAGTCAGACGAAGTGAAGCCCTATATTAACAGGAGATGCAAGCTCACCTGCCAGGATAGCATCTTACTGTGGGGAGCGGGAGTCATTGTGCCTCCCAGAGGAAGACAACCATTATTGATAGAATTGCATAGTACTCACCCCAGCATTTCCAGAATCAAAATGTTGACACGCAGTTACTTGTGGTGACCAGGGATGGACACTGAAATCTAAAACATGGTCAAGAGCTGCATGCAGTGCCAACAGGTACAGAAATTGCCTCCTTCTGCTCCACTGCATCCCTGGGAATGGCCAGGAAGGCCATGGGTCTGCCTCGACGTTGAATATGTGGGGCCCTTTTTGGGCGCAATGTTCCTCTTACTTATCGATGCTCACTCCAAATGGATGGATGTACACGAGCTGCGATCACTCACATCTGCCGCCATCATAGACAGATTGCGTCAGAGTTTTGCGATACACTGTTTACCAGAGATAATAGTGTCTGATAATGGAACGGCATTCACTAGTGGGGAATTCCAAAAGATTTACCACAGTCATGAAAAATAACTTCACTGTAGGAGAAACAGTTTTTGCAAAGAGCTCTGGAGATGGGCCCAAATGCCTATCAGGTGAAGTCAGTGCAGTGACAGAACCCCTATCCTACCATATATCGGTTGACGATTGGACAATCAGGAGACGTGTAGATCACCTCACGAAAAAGGAAACAGATCCACAAGAGAAGGTGCACCAAACATCCCCATTGGAGTCTACACCACAGGTAGAAGGAACTCCTCTTGCTTTGGAGGTACCTGTAGGACCCGTTGAGCCTGAGAGAGTTGAAGAGGCAAACTTACAGGTTCCTACTGAGGAGCCTAGTGGACAGATAACTCCTGAGAGGTAGGCCTTAGATAAACCATCCGAAGTCATAGAACTACAACGGTTGACACATTTGAAAAGGCCTCCTGAAAGACTGAATTTGTAAATAGTTCATTTTTGTAAATTTGTTAATATATTGTAAAATGTACTTTCAAGTAAAGGGGGAGGCATGTGGTAATCTGAGGTGCAATACACCTTTAAGAGAATGTGAGCAGATTTAACACGTGACTGTAAGACCCAATAGCTGTTTAGCGTGGGCTACCATGTTAATGTTAGTCTAGAGTAGCGTCTGATTGGAGAAGCACACATCATGTTACTGCTCTGTTGTTTGCGTAAATAAATAGTCTGCGCTTCATTTCATATTGGTCTCTGCGTCTGCAGTATATTGTAATCGACACTTGCCGACACATAAACGTGCAACCGGTTCACGAGCAAGGCGACCCCATAGTAAAATATAACAATTTCTCAACAGGTGTCAATCTAGCTCCCTTTTAAAGCTGTCAAATTGACCCCAAAATTGCTCCCTCAGAGTTTAATCCACTATTCTAGTGTGTGGATGGGGATTTCTTTTTATAGTCTCAAATGTTTTGTAAATGTTTTCTTTCTGGTTCTATGCCGGTTAAGTTAAATAGCCTCATCACAGAATCATTACGGTGTAGAAGGAGGCCGTACGGCCTATCGTGGCTGCACCGGCTCTCTGAGCCTTTTTAGCTTAGTGCCGATCTCCTGCCTTTTCCCCCTCACCCTGCGCATTGTTTCGATTCAAATAACCATCCAATGCCCTCTTGAATGCCTCCATTGAACCTACCTCCACCACACTTCCAGGCAGTGCATTCCAGACCCGAACTACTCGCTGTCGCTTGCATTAATTTGAAGATCTACCTTATTTCATACAACTGTTTTGTGCAAAAGATGCATGACCTGGTGAGACTAGAAAGGGAAGAAATAGAATCAAGGGGGTTATTATCCTGCCCTTTTATTATTATAAAACAGATGAAGTAACGTTTTAAAATAACCAGCTCTAGAGGCATTGCTTTGAATTTGTGGATAAGAAAAAAAACAAGCAGGCAGAATGATTTTTTTTTTCTGATTGAAAGGTCTCCCTTTCCGAAACAGAGCCTGGAATGTGAGTTTCCCACATGGAAGTGTTGAAGAAGTTGGACAGCTCCTCATCCTGCGGCCGGCGGTCGATTCGCCAGCCTGCGGCGGTTCGAGAGTGCGGCGGATCGATTGGCCGCGCCTGTTGCTAACGTGTTGCTGGGGCCGGAGGGAGAGCCGCCTGATCCGTTTGGTTTGTTAAAACTTCAGCGTTTGTTTGGTTTCCCCGCCAAACCCCCCCCCCCCGTCCCCTCAAAATGGCGAGAGAAAGCGCAATGAAATTGTCGAAAAACCTGCTGAAAATGAAGGTAGGAAATAATTTCAGAGGCTGTGAGCGGGCGCAGGGGCCTAGTGCAGGCTTCAGCTCTTAGTGTTGGACTGTAGGCCCTGGGCCTGGACAGCACCTGCTGATTGTGCCTGTCTGTGTGTGCGCGCCTGTCTGTCTGCGTGTGTGCGCGCCTGTCTGTGTGTGCGCCTGTGTCTCTGTGCGTGTGCTCCTGTCTGCCTGTGCGCGCGTGTGCCTGTGTGGATATACACATGTTATTAGGGTACCCCCAACAGCTATATAGAAACATAGAAAATAGGGGCAGGAGTAGGCCATTCAGCCCTTTGACCCTGCTCCGCCATTCATTATGATCATGGTTGATCATCCAACTCAATAGCCTGCTCCTGCTTTCTCCCCATATCCTTTGATCCCTTTCGCCCCAAGAGCTATATCTAACTCCTTCTTGAAAACATACAATGTTTTGGCCTCAACTACCCCACGGGCTCAACATTCTCTGGGTGAAGAAATTCCTCCTCATTTCAGTCCTAAATGGTCTACCCCACATCCTCAGACTGTGACCCCTGGTTCTAGACTCCACCACCATCGGGAGCATCCTTCCTGCATCTACCCTGTCTAGTCCTGTTAGAATTTTATAGGTTTCCATGAGATCCCCCCTCATTCTTCTGAACTCCAGTGAATATAATCCTAACCGACTCAATCCCTCCTCATGTGTCAGTCCCGCCATCCCAGGAATCAGCCTGGTAAACCTTCGCTGCACTCCCTCCATAGCAAGTACATCCTTCCTCAGATAAGGAGACCAAAACTGCACAAAATATTCCAGGTGTGGTCTCACCAAGGCCCTGTATAATTCCAGCAAGACATCCCTGCTCCTGTACTCAAATCCTCTCACTATGAAGGCCAACATACCATTTGCCTTCTTTACCACCTGCTGCACCTGCATGCTTACCTTCAGCGACTGGTGTACGAGGACACCCAGATCTCGTTGCATATTCCCCTCTCTCAATTTATAGCCATTCAGATAATCTGCCTTCCTATTTTTGCTACCAAAGTGGATAACCTCACATTTAACCCCACATTATACTGTATCTGCCATGCATTTGCCCACTCACTCAGCTTGTCCAAATCACACTGAAGCATCTCTGCATCCTCCTCACAGCTCAGCCTCCCACCCAACTTTGTGTCATCTGCAAATTTGGAGATATTACATTTAGTTCCCTCATCTAAATCATTAATATATATTGTGAATAGCTGGGGTCCCAGCACCGACTCCAGCCGTACCCCACTAGTCACTGCCTGCCATTTGGAAAAAGACCCGTTTATTCCTACTCTTTGTTTCCTGTCTGCCAAGCAGTTTTCTATCCATCTCAATACACTACCCCCAATCCCATTCGCTTTAATTTTACACGCTAATCTCTTATGTGGGACTTTGTCAAAAGCCTTGTGAAAGTCCAAATAAACCACATCCACTGGCTCCCCCTCATCAACTCTACTAGTTACATCCTCGAAAAATTCCAGTAGATTTGTCAAGCATGATTTCCCTTTCGTAAATCCATGCTGACTCTGTCCGATTCTGCCACTGTTTTCCAAGTGCTCAGCTATTAAATCTTTTATAATGGACTCTAGAATTTTCCCCACTACCGACGTCAGGCTGACTGGTCTATAATTCCCTGTTTTCTCTCTACCTCCCTTTTTAAATAGTGGGATAACATTAGCTTCCCTCCAATCTGTAGGAACTGTTCCAGAGTCTATAGAATCTCGGAAGATGACCACCAATGCATCCACTATTTCTAGGGCCACTTCTTTAAGTACTCTGGGATGTAGATTATCATGCCCTGGGAATTTATCAGCCTTCAATCCCATCAATTTCCCCAACACAATTTCCCTACTAATACTGATTTCTTTCAGTTCCTCCATCTCACTAAACGCTGTGTTCCCCAACATTTCTGGTATGTTATTTGTGTCCTCCTTTGTGAAGACAGAATCAAAGTATGTACTTAATTGCTCAGCCATTTCTTTGTTCCCCATTATAAATTCCCCTGTTTCTGACTGTAAAGGACCTACATTTGTCTTCACCAATCTTTTTCTCTTCACATACCTATGGAAACTTTTACAGTCAGTTTTTATGTTCCCCGCAAGCTTACTCTTGTACTCTATTTTCCCCTTCTTAATCAATCTCTTGGTCCTCCTTTGCTGAATTCTAAAGTGTTCCCAATCCTCAGGTCTGTTGTTTTTTCTGGCCAGTTTGTATGCCTCTTCCTTGGACCTAATACTATCTCTAATTTCCCTTGTAAGCCATGGTTTGGCCACCTTTCCTATTTTACTTTTGCGCAAGACAGGGATAAACAATTGTTGCAGTTCACCCATGCACTCTTTGAACGTTTGTCATTGCCTATCCACCGTCATCCCTTTAAGTAACGTTTCCCAATCCATCATGGCCAACTCGCGTCCCATACCATTGCAGTTTCCTTTATTAAGATTCAGGGCCCTCGTCTTAGAATCAACTACGTCACTCTCCAACTTGATGAATTCTATCATATTATGGTCGCTCATCCCCAAGGGGCCTCGCACAACTAGATTGCCAATTATTTCTTTCTCATTACACAATACCCAGTCTAGGATGGCCTGTTCTCTAGTTGGTCCCTCAACGTATTGGTCCAGAAAACCATCCCGTATACACTCCAGGAATTCCTCCTCTATGGTATTGTTACTACTTTGATTTGCCCAATCTATATGCAGATTAAAGTCACCCATAATTACAGATGTTCCTTCATTGCATGCATCTCTAATTTCCTGTTTAATGCCATTCCCAACATCACCACTACAGTTTGGGGGCCTATATACAACCCCCACTAACGTTTTTTGCCCCTTAGTGTTTTTCAGCTCTACTCATACAGATTCCACATCATCAGAGCTAATATCTTTCCTCACTATTGCGTTAATTTCCTCTTTAACCAGCAATTCCATTCCACCACCTTTTCCTTTTTGTCAGTTCTTCCTAAATACTGAATACCCCTGGATGTTCAGTTCCCATCCCTGGTCACCCTGCAGCCGTGTCTCCGTAATCCCAACTATATCATACCTGTTTACATCTATTAGCTCGGTTAATTCATCCACTTTATTGCGAATGCTCCTCACGTTAAGGCACAAAGCCTTAAGGCTTGTCTTTTTAACATTACTTGGCCCGTTCCCACTATTTTTCACTGAGGCTCTGTTTGATTCTTGCCCTTGATTTCTCTGCCTATCACTTTTCTTATTTCCCTTTCTGTCTTTTGTTCTTGTCCTTGATTCCCCCTCCTCTGACTCCTTGCATAGGTTTCCATCCTCCTGCCATTTTAGTTTAAACCCTCCCTAACCACTCTAGTAAATATTTCCCCTGGGACATCAGTCCCGATCCTGACCAGGTATAACCTGTCCAGTTTGTGCTGGTCCCACCTCCCCCAGAACTGGTCCCAATGTCCCAGGAATCTGAAACCCTCCCCCTCACGCCATCTCTTCAGCCACGTATTCTTCCAATATATCCTGCTATTTCTACTCTGACTAGCACGTGGCACTGGTAGTAATCCTGAGATCACTACCTTTGAGGTCCTACTCTTCAACTTACTTCCTAACTCCCTATATTCTGTTTTTAGGACCTCATCCCTTTTTTTACCTATGTCGTTTGTGCCAATATGTCCCATGACCACTGGCTGTTCACCCTCCCCCTTCAGAATGTCCTGTAGCTGCTCTGAGACATCCTTGACCCTAGCACCAGGGAGGCAACATACCATCCTGGAGTCTCGTTTGCGGCCACAGAAACGCCTGTCTGTTCCCCTTACAATTGAATCCCCTATAACTATTACATTCCCATACTTTTTACTCCTCCCCTGTGCAACAGAGCCAACTGTGGTGCAACGAATTTGGCTGTTGCTGCTTTCCCCTGAGAGGCCATTCCCCCCCAACAGTATCCAAAGCGGTATGTCTGTTTTTCAGGGGAATAGCCACAGGAGATTCCGGCACTGCCTGCCTAGTCCTCTTGCTCTGCTGGATGGTCACCCATTCCCTTCCTGTTTGTGGACTCTTAGCCTACAGTGTGACCACCTCTCTATACGTGCTATCCACGATACTCTCCACCTCGTGGATGCTCCGCAGTGTCCCCAGCTGCAGCTTCAGCTCTGAAACCCGGGCTTCCAGGAGCTGCAGCTCCTGGACCAAGCCATCTAGGAAGCTATTAAATTGGAAGCTACTTAACCAAAAAGTTCACTTTTTAGAAGAAGAAGAATTGTATTTTTCCCATTTCTGACTCGTGTGGTGTTTTCACCTGCTTGATATCCCAGTTATTATTTCAGGATGAAATTTCCGTACTTAAACTTGACAAATACTTGACTTGGCTCCTATAACAGCCTGAGGACTGGGTGCCACTCTGAATTTTGCAGATTTAGCCTGATAGGGCATTGGTGTGATCGTACCTTGATTACTGTGTGCAGATTTGGCCTCCTTATTTAAGGAAGGATGTAAATGCATTGGAGGCAGTTCAGAGGAGGTTTACTAGATTGCTACCTGGAATGGGCGGGTTGTCTTATGAGGATAGGTTAGGCAGGCTGGGCTTGTTTCCGCTGGAGTTTAGAAGAGTGAGGTGTGACTTGATTGAAGTATATAAGATCCTGAGTGGTCTTGACAAGATGGATGTGGAAAGGATGTTTCCTTTTGTGGGTGAGTCCAGAACCAGAGGGCACTGTTTTAAAATTAAGGGTCGCCCTTATAGGACAGAGATGAGGAGAAATTTCTCTCTGAGGGTTGTGCGACTTTGGAACAATCTGCCTTGAAAAGCGGTGGAGGTGGGGTAATTGAATATTTTTAAGGCAAAGGTAGATAAAATCTTATAAGAGAATCAGAGGGGGTAGATGGGAATTTAGAATTCAAAACTCAGTAAGATCATCCATGATCTTATTGAATGGCAGATAAGGCTAGAGGGGCCGAATGGCCTACTTCTGCTCCTATTTTCTATGTCCTTATGTTTACAATTACCTTAAGAAGTAGAGTGTGATTAGGAGAAATGTGGGCCCCTTGGAAGTTGCTAATGGTGATATTGTCAGTGAAATTATGGAAATGACGGACAACTTTGTACCAGTATTTACAGTAGAGTAAGAGGTCTGCATTCTGAAAATCCCCACAAAACTGTATTAAATCAGGACAGTAACTCACCAAAATTAACATAAGTAAAATAAGAATAATGAAGATAATGGCACTAAAGAGTGATTAATCCCCAGGACTTGATGGTTCCATCCCAGAGTTTTAAAGGATGTTAGGTAAGAACATAGCAGATGGTCTAACTATAAATTGTCCAAGATCACTGCTATTTAAGAAAGATGAGCAAGAAAAACATGAAATCATTGAACATTAGCCTGCCATCTGTTGTTGGGAAATTACTAACTTCAGTAATGAAGAGTAGGATGAATGAACGCTTTGAAAATTTTCAGTCCACCACAGAGAGCCAGCATGGATTGGTAAAGGTAAGTTATACCTGACGAACCTGATTGCATTATTTTAAACGGTGCTGGAGTGCATCATCGGCACCGGGGATGACATTTTGATTTGATAAGTTTCTTTTAAAGTTTTTGCTTTAGTTACGATAAGTTGATAGTGCCCTTTTACACAGGGCACTTAATTGGTGTCAAAAAAGATATAAAGAGTGACTTCTGGGAGTTTGTTGGGAGGAGGCAGACATTTGTAATGTTGCATTCTGTAAATAAATCTAGTATTAAGTGAAAGGTTGGTGTCTGGTTTCCTACTTCTGGCTCCAGAATTAATTAACAATAAGTGCCTCTTGATAGCATTGTCAAAGACACTTTCCATCACTTTGCTGATGATCACACATAGGCAGATGGGACGGTAATTAGCCGATTGGATTTGTCTTGCTTTTTGTGGATGGGACATAGCTTTTTAAAATTCTCTCAAGGGGTATGGGCGTTGCTGGCTAAGCCAGCATATATTGCCCATCCCTAATTGCCTTGGAGAAGGTGGTGGTGAGCTGCCTTCTTGAACCGCTGCAGTCTATGTGATATAGATACACCCATGGTGCTGTTAGGAAGGAAATTCTAGAATTTTGGCCCAGAGACAGTGAAGAAATGGTCAGGATGGTGTGTGGTTTGGAGGGGAGCTTGCAGATGGTGGTGTTCCCACGCATCTGCTGCCCTTGTCCTTCTAGGTGGGAGAGGTCTCGGGTTTGGAAGGTGCTGTCGAAGGAGCCTTGGTGAGTTGCTGCAGTGCATCTTGAAGTTGGAACACACTGCTGTTTAAGGTGGTAGATGGGTGCCAATCAAGTGGACTGCTTTGTCCTGGATGGTGTTGAGCTTCTTGAGAGTTGTTGGAGCTGCACTCATCCAGGCAAGTGGAGAGTATTCCATCACTCTCTTGACTTGTGCTTTTAGATGGGAGAGAGGCTTTTGGGAGTCAGGAGGTGAGTTATTCGCCACAGAATTCCCAGCCCCTGACCTGCTGTTGTAGCCGTAGTATTTATATGGCGAGTCCGGTTTAATTTCTGGCCAATGGTAACCCCCAGGATGTTGATAGCTGGGCAATTTTTCACATTGTTGGGTAGATGCTGTATTGAAACAGGGCATGGCGAGTTCTGTTCAGTACTATAGCCAGGATGTTATCAGGGCCCATACCTTTGTTCTATCCAGTGCCTTCAGCTGTTTCTTGATATCACGTGGAGTGAATCAAATCAAATTGGCTGAAGGCTAGCACTTATGATGGTGGGGAACTCAGGGGAGGCCAAGATGGATCATCCACTTGACACTTATGGCTGAATGTGGTTGCAAATGCTTCAGTCTTGCGTTTTGCACTGATGTGCTGGGCTCTCCCATCATTGAATCCATAGATGTTTTTGGAGGCATAAACCTCCAGTTAGCTGTTGAAATGTCCACCAATCACGACTGGATGTGACAGGACTGCAGAGCTTTGATCTGATCCATTGGTTGTTGGATTACTTAGCTCTGTCTATATCATAGAGTTATAGTGCAGCACAGAAGGAGAATATCAAGCCTGTGCCAGTTCTTTCAAAGAGCAATCCATTTAGTTCCACTTCCCCGTTTTTAGTCCTTATAAGCCTGAAACCTTTTCCTTGTTCAATTAATCATCCAATTTCCTTTCTGAAGGCTACCATTGAATCTGTATCCACCTGTCAGGCTTCAAATCCTCATCACTTGTTCTGTAAAATAGTTTTTGCTTACGTTGCCTCTGGTTCTTTTGCTAATCACCTTAAATTTGTGCCTTCTCATTATCAGTGCTTCAGTCTTTGGAAACAGTTTGCCTTTATTTACTCTACTTAAACCCTTCAAGTTTTAAACATCTCTATTAAATCTCCTCTTGCTCTTCTCTGTCCTATGGCGAACAACCCCAGCTTCTCCAGTCTGTTCACTTAACTGTAATTCATCATTCTTGCAACTATTCTAGTAAATCTCTTCTGCATCTTTCCTAAAGCCTTCACAACCTCCCTAAAAAGCCCAGAATTGAGCTCAATCCTCCATCTGGAGCTGAACTATTATTTTATATAGATTTAGCATAACTTCCTATGCCTCTTCATAAACCCAGGAAATTGTGACTCGGTACTATCCTGTTTGCGTTTTAATATTTGAGGATTATAAGATGATTAAAAGACTCATGTTGCTCAGGTGTTCGCCAATTTGAAGGTTCTGGAAGAGAGTGAAATAGACTAGGAAATTGCATTGTGCAGGGGTTCCTGTTAAAGGTTCAGATCAATAGGGAGACTTGAAGGTAATACTAGAAAACTTGATAAACAAGCAAAAGCAATATGAGATGGCTGTAGGAAGGCAAATCAGGTTTTATGATGTATCACTCAGGTTAGAGTGCAAAACAGATTTCCATTCTTTAGTTATGCTTGGTTTTCTGTATCCTAACCAGGGCTTTAATATCTTCACTATAACAGCAACCAATATTTTGTACAAATTCAACATCACTTCCTTGCTTTTATATTCAGTGTCCCTATTTATTTAACACAAAATTCTGTTTCATTTTAATGGCCTGATCAACCTGCACTTGCACCAAGTTATATGTGAATGTATCCCATCACTTCCTGCTTCTGCACTCTTAAGACTATTGACATACTTTTACTCACTTTTCTTTTACAAAATTTTACAACTTCACAATGATCTGCATTTAATCATTAAGTAAATTTTATCCTGGTTCACTATCTGGTGAACACAAGCGTGTAAGCACAGACTGCTGAATGTGACATCTGTACTTCTAATTTTGTGGATGGCTTGCTTCCATCAGCAAGCACGAAATATCAATTTAAACCATTCCATGTAAGTACCTGTGATTGTGTAGTAAAGCTTATTTAGTGCATTCAAAAAAATTGAATAAAGACCACATAATCTCAGGTCCAATATTTCCCTTTACAACTGAACAATCAAACTGAACAATTTCTCCTTTAACTCCTCTCACTTCCTCCAAATAAAAGGTGTGGCTATGGGTACCCGCATGGGCCCCAGCTATGCCTGTCTCTTTATGGGGTATGTGGAACATTCCTTGTTCCAGTCCTACTCCGGCCCCCTCCCACAACTCTTTCTCCGGTACATCGATGATTACTTCAGTGCTGCTTCATGCTCTCGTCGGGACCTGGAAAAATTTATTAATTTTGCTTCCAATCTCCACCCCTCCATCATCTTCACATGGTCCATCTCTGACACTTCTCTTCCCTTCCTTGACCTCTCTGTCTCAATTTCTGATGATAGACTGTCCACCAATATCCATTACAAGCCTACCAACTCCCACAGCTACCTCGACTACAGCTCCTCACACCCCGCTTCCTGTAAAGACTCCATCCCATTCTCTCAGTTCCTTCGCCTCCGTCGCATCTGTTCTGATGACGCTACCTTCAAAAACAGCTCCTCTGACATGTCCTCCTTCTTCCTTAACTGAGGTTTTCCATCCACGGTCGTTGACAGGGCCCTCAACCGTGTCCAGCCCATATCCCGCGCATCCTCCCTCACGCCTTCTCCTCCTTCCCAGAAACATGATAGGGTCCCCCTTGTCCTCACTTATCACCCCACCAGCCTCCGCATTCAAAGGATCATCCTCCGCCATTTCCGCCAACTCCAGCATGATGCCACCACCAAACACATCTTCCCTTCACCCCCCTTGACGGCATTCCGTAGGGATCGTTCCCTCCGGGACACCCTGGTCCACTCCTCCATCACCCCCTACTCCTCAACCCCCACTTATGGCACCTCCCCATGCCCACGCAGAAGATGCAACACCTGCCCCTTCACTTCCTCTCTCCTCACCGTCCAAGGGCCCAAACACTCCTTTCAAGTGAAGCAGCATTTCACTTGCATTTCCCCTAACTTAGTCTACTGCATTCGTTGCTCCCAATGCGGTCTCCTCTACATTGGAGAGACCAAACGCAAACTGGGCGACCGTTTTGCGGAACACCTGCGGTCTGTCCGCAAGAAAGACCCAAACCTCCCTGTCGCTTGCCATTTTAACACTCCACCCTGTTCTCTTGCCAACATGTCTGTCCTTGGCTTGCTGCATTGTTCCAGTGAAGCCCAACGCAAACTGGAGGAACAGCACCTCATCTTCCGACTAGGCACTTTACAGCCCTCCGGGCTGAATATTGAATTCAACAACTTTAGATCTTAAACTCCCCCTCCCCCCATCCCCACCCCGTTTCTAACCCCCCCCCCCCGCTTTTTTTTTCAATAATTTATATAGATTCTTCTTTCCCCACCTATTTCCATTATTTTTAAATCTAAAACTAAAACCTTTAGTCTTTCCACCCCACCCCCACTAGAGCTGTACTTTGAATATCCTGTCTTCCATTCTTAATTAGCACTTTTCTCAGACAAAGACCACCACCTTCAACACCTCTTTGACCCTTTTGTCTGTGACATCTTTTGATTATCTGCTCATCTCCACAATCATCACACCACACCCTCAATGTGTCTCCCCGCCCCCACCCACCTTAAACCAATTTATATTTCTCCCTTCTTCTAACTATGCTCCAGTTCTGCCGAAGGGCCATGAAGGCTCGAAACGTTAACTGATTTCTTCTCCGCCGATGCTGCCAGATTTGCTGAGTTTTTCCAGGTAATTCTGTTTTTGTTTTGGATTTCCAGCATCCGCAGTAGCTTTTAGCTTTTTGTTTTTACCAATATTTCCCTTGTTGTGCAGGTTAATCACTGTCTATCTCTGTGGTACTCAATGCAGTTGAAATTATTTGTGAAAAATATTTTCTTCCTTGTAATGTGCAGTACATCTCAAATATTTTGAAGCATACACAGTTTACAAAAAGTATAGAATTGAGTTGATATACAATCTTACCTAAGGTTTGTTTATTGGATGGATTTGAACTAAATGCTCATTAGAATATAAATTACTGCATTTATTAATAGGGGCAAAAAGTATCTCAGCAAATATAAGGGTGAATTCTAGAAACTTCTCAAGTGGCTGCAATGTTCGCGCGCAACTTAATGATTATGGGGCGACTACAATTCTGTACTATCTCAATATAAACTGGTTACCTTATAGGTTATGTGTGTGAATTGGATACAGCTGCATAAATGCATGAGAAAACAGTCCAAAATGTCTACAGTACAATTTTTTTTGAGGATAGAGGTGAAAGGGATAAGTCATTAATTTTGTTTAAACCTAAAATATTTGTGGTTGCACTTACTTTTGACTTCACAATCATTAAAATATGCCATGGGTTAATGCATCATTTCTAGAGGATGTGATAGTATTTAACTTAATTAGATTTTACGAACATGATGCAATATGGCATGTTAATTGTGCTAGATATATTTATATTCTTGCATATTTCAGCGTAGATGTGTTTTGTTTGAATGGCTACTTTGACTGTCTGAATACTGATTCTTGTTCATTCAACATTCAGTTGCCCAAGCTCCTCTGCAAAACGCAACTGAGTCATTTTACGGCATGTATGTAGATAAATTGATATTACAATATAGAATATGAGTACAAAGCAAAATAAAAACAGATTTTAGTTGATTGATAAAAAGTATCACAGGTGACATGTCTCATTATTGGGTTGCCTTGGAAGATGGTCTCTAGCAAGAGATCTGGCTGGAGGGAAAGATCTTTCCTTAAAAGGACTTTTATTTACATAATTAACTATATACAAGATTTCAGAACATTAAGACAGAGCTACTGCTGTTTTACTGTTTTAGGTTCTTCTCACTCTTCTCTCTCTGAGTGACATCATTATGACATAGCTCCTTACCCACATGCTGAGTAGCTATTATTAGAGCAGTGTTAGAGTTGACCTTTCGCTGTACAACATGAGAGAAAACATCTTTACGCAATGAATGATTAGAATTTGGAATGCACTGCCTGAGACTCATGGAAACAGATTGGTAGTAGCCTTCAAAAGAGAGTTAGATAAATAATTGGAGGAGAAAAAAATGCAGGGATATGGAAAAAGAGTGGGGGAGTGGGACTAACTGATTGCTCTTTGAAAGGATCACTGCAGACTTGATGGGCCAAATGACCTTGTTCTGTGCTGTAATATTCAATGATTCTATGCTATTGTCAACAGAAACAAAATCCTTGATACAATTTCATAGTGCAATTTACATGTGATCTGTTGATAACTCGAAAGAGTTACAAGTGTCAACTTAAACAGGCTGAAAAGCCATAAAGCCATTATCAGAGGTGAGACATCTGCTTTTTAGGTGGTCATAAAAAATTCTGTAGTATCATTTTGAAGAGTAGGGAGATCTCATTTTCCCTGTCAACATTTCTCCCTAAAAATGATTGATGGGTTGTTTTGTGTTATTTGCTGTTTGCGGAAATTTGCTGTGTAGATTGGCTGTTACATTTACCTACCTACATAACAGCAAATACATTTCAAGGCAAATTCATTGTATGTCCTTTGGATGTAATAAAGCAAGTTTCTATTCATATCTGAATGAAAAAAAATGAAGTGAATGTACGATGACAACATGTTACCAGAAAAATGCAAAATATTTGTGGTATGCCAAACTAAATTAAATAGTCGAAAGTATTTTTTTGGTCATTTGGGTATTTGAGGCTGTAAAACCCATCACCATGTATTTGATTCAAGTTACTGAGTTATCTAATTCTGTAGGATTTCTGTCTGCCCATTAAGGACTATACATGCTCCTCATACGCAAAATACAGAGAACTTGAGAATTACCAAATGTACACAATAATACTACTAGGGCTGAATTTTCCATTCGTCGGGCAGGCGGAGCTGATCCAATCGTGGGTGGGCGCAGACCCGATCGCCACCGGCGATTGGGGCTATATCGCCATTTTGCATGGGCGGGCCAATTAAGGCCCGCCCAGCGTGACGTCCGCAGAGAAGCGCTATGCGCTCCCTGTGCGGGCGGGGGGAATCCCTAAAATCAAGAGTGCGCTCTTTCGCGCATGCGCACAAAAGAGCACACTCATCTCCCTGAGGCTAAGTGCATGAGTTGGGACATGTTCATAATTTCCATAACAACTTTATTAAAATTTTTAAAACCTTACATGAAACCTCATCCCACCGGTGGATGAGATTTCATGTTTTTTCTAGTTGCTAGCCTGGCCTGACCTTAAGGTTGGATGGACAGGTCCTTTTAAGTTCTTAATTGATCCTGTCAATGGCCTCAATTGGCCATTGACAGGTCGGCGGGCGTGCAGCTGATTTTGCTGCGTCCCTGCCTTCCTGAAAATGTAAATGGGGCGGGGTGACATCGGGGGTTCCGCCCAACGTTATCCCGAGTCATTTTACGCATCGGCGAGCGGGCCCCACCCCTTCTCACTGATGGTAAAATCCGGCCCCTGGAGTTTAATCAGCCAAAACCAACAGCCTATAATCGCAGAGCAATGGTAAACTTCCCACTGTTTGCTGACTTTAGGACCATCTTATCAATTAGAGCGTTAGGTTAGCTAGGGAGGTTATTTAGCGAGTGAAGTACAAAGAACCAGCTCTGATTGAGTGTTCTACCCTCTGATTTGCATTAGTGAGTTAGGGTGGTTGTTCATTCCACTGAAGTGCTCCCAATGCGGTCTCCTCTACATTGGAGAGACCAAACGCAAACTGGGCGACCGCTTTGCAGAACACCTGCGGTCTGTCCGCAAGAAAGACCTAAACCTCCCTGTCGCTTGCCATTTTAACACTCCACCCTGCTCTCTTGCCCACATGTCTGTCCTTGGCTTGCTGCATTGTTCCAGTGAAGCCCAACGCAAACTGGAGGAACAGCACCTCATCTTCCGACTAGGCACTTTACAGCCTTCCGGGCTGAATATTGAATTCAACAACTTTAGATCTTAAACTCCCTCCCCCCATCCCTACCCCGTTTCGTCCCCCTCCCTTTTGTTTTTTTCAATAATTTATATAGATTTTTCTTTTCCCACCTATTTCCATTATTTTTAAATCTACAACTAATACCTTGTCAGTCTTTCCACCCCACCCCCACTAGAGCTGTACCTTGAATGTCCTGCCATCCATTCTTAATTAGCACATTCTCTTAGATAATATCACCACCTTCAACACCTCTTTGATCCTTTTGTCTGTGACATCTTTTGATTCTCTGCTGCTATCACTGCTTGCTTGTCCCTACAACCACCGCACCCTCAACTTCTCTCCCCCCGCCCCCCACCTTAAACCAGCTTATATTTCACTCCTCTCCTAACTACACTCAGTTCTGTTGAAGGGTCATTGGACTCGAAACGTCAACTCTTTTCTTCTCCACCGATGCTGCCAGACCTGCTGAGTTTTTCCAGGTAATTCTGTTTTTGTTTTTGCTTTTGTTTTGGATTTCCAGCATCCACAGTAGTTTTTTGTTTTAATCTATTGAACAGTTGGTTTACTAGCTGGAACTAAATCTCCTGGAAAGACTTCTTCTTTCTGTGTATGATCCAATATTGAGGTTGAGTAAACCTATCACTGAGCAGAGAATGAGCTTTGAACAAACCAAATACAGTATATTGATTAAATACTGAATGTATATTTTAACAAAGAAAGGACTTTGCCTATGAAGCAGTTACTGTACTTCCAAAGACGCAATTCGTGGTATGAAGTAATTTGAGGTGTTGAGACAATATGGCAAATGCAGTATATGTTCAATGAAGAGGACCAGGAACAGCATGTGGCTGTAAATATTGTGACTTGGAACTATATTGCTGTTCTTTCACTGTCACTGGGTCCTAGAACTCACTTCCTAACAGCACTGTGGGTGTACCTGTGCCACATGGACTGCAGCAGTTCACCACCACCTTCTTGAGGGTAATTAGGGATGGGCAATAAAAACTGCTGGTCTAGCGAGCAATGACCACATCCTGTGAAAGAATATGAAAAAAATATATTCCAACTGAGGCCATTTTAATTAAAAATTAATTCCAGTAACTAAATTTTAAGTTGAGAAATGCTGAGATCTGAACTTAGCTACCATCAAAAAATACTGATACATGTATCATCAGAAATGTAGTTAATGATATTGCAGATCACCCAGCCTATGGAAGTGACACAATTAACTGCATTGATGACTTATTGGCACAGTAATTGTAACAAGTAGAAAAAACAAAAGCACGTCATTATTGTTTTAGAAATAAAAAGATAAAATAGTGAAGCATATAGCAAGTTCGTAAGCATCTATGGACAGCCCGACTGACAACTTACTGTTTTAGGCATACAGGCCTTTATCAAAGCACTGATTTTTGTTTAATGTTTCGAGCATTTGCAGCATTTTTTGCTCTTTGATTTTGCAGTGTTCAAATTCAAAATGAAAAAAGTGTCCTACAGGACTCTTAATGCATGAAATTTTTGTTTTTGGAGCTTTAGATTGGTAAAGTTTGCCATATTCTTTGAAAGCATAATGCCTTTGGTGACGAATCACTTTTAATCAGCTTTGAAGACTAACAAAACTTCACATTGAAATCATGCAAAGGAAAATTGTGTTGCAAGCTTGTTTCTCTATAATACTTAAGATGGTGATATCATGAGCAATGAATTGCTTGATCCATAATGCAAGACTTAATTGTCTGATCCATATTATATGATGACTGAGGTTTTGTAGTCCAGTTGTAATTATGAACAACCTCTTTCTGGAACTGCATCCTAAAATGAAAATGTACTCTCTCAGAATGAATGGGCAGAGAATTCAATGAAATGACAAATTAGCTATTTTATCCATAACTGACCTCAAGTAAATTACTTGCTCTATATGTCATTCCTGGATCATTCAAATCAGTAAGAGTCCAGTTGATGTTTGATCATTTCAAGCAATACATTTATTCATTGTAGACTGCTAACCAAGCTAAATGTCTGAAAAGTGGCATTTGACTAATAAATTTTACATGCACGCTAGAATGCTCAGTAATTGCTTTGTATTAAAGTTTATGTCCTAAACATATGAGGCATTTTCAAAGCTAACATTGCTTGACAGAAATTGTAGAGCCATCAGCATTTCAACACATTAGTATCATCAGCCCTTAGAATGCATCAGAAAGCCATGCCCATTTATCAAAAACTAGGACGAATGCTAATATAGGTAGGACATGTTTTATTGTTGCAATAGCATATTTTAAGAAAGCTGGATATTTCTAGGATTTTTGCACAATGAAGCTACTTAATACTTTTGATATTGATAGTGTCAATTATTTTTAATTATTGCATTGCTCAAACCTCTGCATTTTTAGAGAGATATTTTTTCCTTCCAAACACAGTATACATGAATGTATCCCTCTGCCTTACATATCACTTAACCTGGCTTATAAAACTGCCATGTGTACGCTTCAGATGCTAACCTGTGAAAAGCCAATTACTCGAGTAGCGTTCTTACTGATGCAGTATCTTCCATTCTGCTTTCGGACCTGCTGTCCTATTAACCGTAAGGATAGTAGATGTGGCCTGTATCTTGCAGATATAAGTCTCACTGCATCACACAGGTTTTGTTACCTTCCTTACTTATGCTGCATAACTTGTAGTTTCTGCACTTTTTTCCCTAATATACATGTGTTGGATTGCATCGTTCTGGAAGCTGTTCAACTAAAGGCAATTAGTGATTCCTTTTAAAAAATGATTGATATCTTTTTCAGTTTTCATTTTCAGATTTCTGTAATTCAGGAAATTAATTGCAGGTTATGCACTTTTGCAGCATTATTTGCCATCAATTTTCAAATCAGTCTGCAGACACAGAAAAAATGAGTTTAACAGTTGAGGGATTGCAAACACATGTAGCTTGGAAAAACAGATTAGGTATTCTTTTAAAAAATTAAAAAGTGGGAGGGTTAAGGTAGTATGCAAAGAGTTTGACCCCAGTATTTTATTTGACCTGTTGTACATAAAGAACGGATTTAGAGCCACTTACAGAGAACATGGAGAGACAGTATAAAATAAAGGGTACTATTCTAAAGGGTGTGCAGGAGCAGAGAGACCTGGATGTATATATACATAAGTCATTAAAGGTGGCAGGACGGGTAGAGAGAGCTGTTTCTAAAGCATTCAGTATTCTAGGCTTCATTAATAGGGGCATAGAGTACAAGAGCAGGGAGGTTATGATGAACTTATATAAGACACTAGTTAGACCTCAGATGGAGTATTGTGTACAGTTCTGGGTGCCACACTATAGGAAGGATGTAAACGCATTGGAGTGCAGAAGAGGTTTATGAGAATGGTTCAAGGGATGAAACACTTCAGTTATGAGGAAAGATTGGAGAAGTTGGGACTGTTTTCCTTGGAGAGGAGAAGGCTAAGAGGAGACTGGATAGAAGTTTTCAAAATTATGAGGGGTGTGGACAGAGTAGATAGGGAGAAAATGTTCCTGCTCATAAACAGATCGAGAACCAGAGGGCACAGTTTTAAAGTGTTTTGCAAAAAAAGCAAATGTGAGGTAAGAAAAAACTTTTTCACACAGTGAGTAGTTAGGGTTTGGAATGCACTGCCTGGAAGTGTGGTGAGGGCAGGTTCAATTGAGGTATTCACGAGGGTATTGGATGATTATCTAAATAGAAACAATGTGCAGGGTTAAGGGGAAAAGGCAGGAGATTGGTACTAAGTTAAAATGCTCAGAGAGCTGGTGCAGACACAATGGGCTGAATGGCCTCCTGCATCGTAACAATTCTGTGATTCTGTGATTAAAAACAGAAAATGCAGGAAATATTCAGGTCAGGCAGCATCTGTGGGGAGAAACAGAGTTAGCGTTTCAGGTCTTTCATCAAAGTCACAGACCTGAAGCATTAACTCTGTTTCTCTCCATGGATGTTACCTGACCTGCTGAGTATTTCCAGCATTTTCTGTTTATTGTTTCAGATTTCCAGCATTTTCACTATTTTGCTCTTGTAAATTTTTAGTTTTATTTCATACAGACAGCTGAAAATCTTTGCAAGATTTGCAAGAAAAATATCAGATTCTTAACTAGGTTAAACCATAAATGCAGTTCATGAAAATTTTTTTTTCCTTATTCTGTGTCTGGACATCCATAGTAATAATGTATACTCCATGTCCAGAAGGTTATAAAAAATTTAACTTGATTCTATCTCTTTTCCTTTTCCCCTCGCCCCTGCTTCCCAATGAAAATCCCTTATCCTCACAGGCATCGCCTGAGTTATTCTTGATTAACTTTTTTCCCCAAGATGGCTCTTCGCAGTCAGCTCCCTAGGGAGCTCCTCATTGTGCACCTCTATTCATCCTTGGCCAACTGCTGCCAATCTTGGCCCTTTCTCCCTAAATCACCCCCCATTCCACTGTTTAAGTTCCTCTAGCTCCAAAGTGGGTGCATTTTAGCCCAAATTTCAAATTAATTGTTAGTTTCAACTTCCATTGCCCATCCCCTTACCAAATCAGCTCACTGCTTTCCTCAATGAGCTCTGAATCTTCAAACTCCTGGACTTCTCTGGACATCACCGAGACTTCTGGACAGGATACACAGGATTGTCTTGCAAGCCTCAGCTGCTATATCTTTGATTGTATTTTAAAGTAACTTTAAGCAGCTTGAGCCCTTCATCCGTTGCTGCTGTGATGTAGGATCTGAGGGACTCAAGTGTCCTGCTGAGCCTATGATTGGACTAGTTCTTCTGGTTTGTTAGCTTCAGCTACATTGGCCAGAGTTACTCTGTTCTGGACGGAAGCACATCTCTCTGCTGCTTCTGGATTGTATAGTGACCTCCAACTGTGCCATCATCTTTCTGCCCTGCAACTGATTCTGCATGCCTCCTGGATCTTCATTCAAATTGGAAATTGTTCCATCAATGCAACATTTGATACTCTACCCTTCAAATAGCTTCTGGACTTCACTTGACCCATCCCACCTGCCTCTGAACTTGAACAACAATTTGTTGATGCTCTATGTTGACTCCATCTACCCATGTGAACTTTAACCCACTACAGAACTTATGACTTTAACTCTGGACTCTCTCCGATTGTCTCCTTATTCTCAGTTTGCAGCTAAGATATATGCATTGTAATTAATGCTGTGTTACCATGTCTATGTAACAGTTTTCTCTATGCTCATTCATGTGCATATTTTGGCTACCACCGAGCCCATCACTTTCATTTCCACCTTATTATTATGCTCCCTCTTTTCACTACCATTTTCTCTACCCATCCCAAGACCCTTCTCTCTGTCATTTATACACACTTTAATTTCCCCCCTCTCCAAATCCTTACCCCAACCCTTCAATACGCTTCGACCTTCCTACTTGCCTGCTGCCATCCCATTTTTGGACTCCCTTTTAGATAAGCCAGCAGTTTCCCTCTGTGCCTCTCTTGGTATTTTTTTAAAGGGCCCATCCAGGTCCTTGTTGCTGCCTCCTCGCAAGCAGCAATCACAACTGCCTCAGCCTACTCCATTGACAACCTTCTTGCCCAGCATGCAGGCTGGGGGGCAGATCTTGCCAATCTCCTCTCTGTTAAACCCACCCCGCCCAGTGCTGATTCTGTGGACTCTACCAGTGGTTCAGCTATCATCTCCCCACTCCACAATTCCCTCTGGAATGTACGTACATTCACTTGTGAACTAAGCCCTTGCAATCCATGAGCTTACTGTGGATGATTATGCTGGCATCATGGTCTTGACGGAAACCATCCCCCTAAATGAAGCCTCCCTTCCTGGCTTTGGTTTTAACCACTTGTCTTGCCTAGACCGTCGTAGCAGTGGCCTGGCTCCTACCATCAAATCATACCTTGACCTGTCTCCTACCCTTCTGACACTTTTTCTCTTCCTTTCACCATCTCACCTAGTTCCATCTTTCTCACCTCTCATTTCAAATCCTTGTCCTCTATCGCCACCCAAATGTCATGCCTATTTTTTCAATGATGTCTCTTCACTGTTTTCCTCCCTCAGCCTGAGTGATTTTGACCTCCATCTCAATTCAGCATGCTCTCTCTTTTCTATGTTTACAGCCCTCCTATTCTTCCTTAATCTCTCCCTCCATGCAAACTCCCCCACCTGTATTCACGGTCACCCTCGACCTTGCCATCTCACGTGACCCGCTACTCCTATCATGTCAATCACAAATGCGTTCATCTCTTATTACTTCCTTGTATTGCTCTCCACCCACATCCCAGTCATTCCTTTTGCATGTATGGCTGGAAAAATCCCAACTGCCTAACCTTTGGTTTCCACTCACCACATTTCTACAACTACCGATCTGATCAACCATATCCTCACCTCCACTTTTGATGTGCTCATCACATTAAAGCCATTACTCTTTCACCCTGACCACTCCTCCTGATATGGCCCTCATATCTGCTTCTTTAAGTCCAAGCGACACAGACTTGAACATCTCCAATCTGCCGTCCCTCTCCAAAGTCTTTGAACTTGGTATCGGCTCCAGAATTTGTGCCCTTTTTTCTCGAAATTCACTGTTTTAATCCTTCCAGTCATGTTTCTGCCCCTACCAAAGTACCGAAACAGCTCTTATCAAAGTCACAAATAATATTCTATTTAATGATGACACAGGAAAGCTATCACTCCTCATCCTCCTTGACCTGACTACAGCCTTTCTTAAGGTTGATCACACGATCCTGTTCCAAAGCCTCTCCACCGACATCCAGCTGGTGGGACTATACTTGCCTGGTTCCATTCTTATCTATCTAAACACAGCCATCAATGGCTTCTCTTCCCACTTGTGCAATATCTCTGGTGTCTCCCAAGGATCTGTTCTTGGCCACTTCCTATTTCTCATCTATCTGTGTCCCTTGGCGACATCATCTAAAAACACGTCAGTTTCCACATGTGTGCTGACGACACTCAGCTTACCTCACCACCACTCCCTCTCCTCCACTGTCTCTAAATTGTCAGCCTGCTTGTCCAACATCCAGTGTTGAATAAGCAGGAATTCTCTCCAATTAAATATTGCGAAAAATAAAGCCATTGCCTTTGTCCCTCATTACGAACTCTGCTTCCTAGCCACTGACTCCATCCCTCTCCTTGACAACTTTTTGAGGCGGAACCAGACTGTTCACAACCTTGGTGTCATATTTGACCCCAAAATGAATTTGCAACCACATATTCATGTCGTGACAAAGACCGCCTAATTCCACCCCTGTTACATCACCTGTGTCCCTACCTCACTCAGCTCTTCTGCAACTGAAATCCTCATCCATGCATTGTTACCTCCATTTATCTGTATTTGCTTCACATCCATTGGTAGCCATACCAAATTGTAAAAAAATTTGCACTCATCTTGAAAATTTTAATTAACCAGCCTTTTGTGTAAATAAAAAAAGGTGCTTCCTGGTTTCACTCCTAAGTGGCCTAGCTCCGATTTTAAATTATACCCGCTTGCATCGTCCATGCCTTTACTACCTCCAGACTTGACTCTTCTAACATGTTCCTGACTGGCCTCCCACATTCACCTTGTGTAAACATGAGATCATCTAAAGCTGTTGTCCATGTCCTAACTTGCAGCAAATCCCTTTCACCCACCACCCTTGTTCTAACTTACCTATACTGGCTCTTGGTTATGCAATGCTTTGACTTTAAAATTCTCATCTTTTTTCAAGTTTCTCCATGATCTGACCCCTCCCTATCTCTGTAATCTCCAGCTCTGTAATCAACTTCCAAGATCACTGCACTTCTCTAATTCTGATATATTGAACATCCCCAGTTTTAATTGCTTCACCATTGTTGGTCGTGCTTTGTGCTGCCAAGGCCCTAACCTTTGGAATTCCCTCCATGAACCTCTGCCTCCCTACCTCACTTTTCTCCTGTAAGACACTGCTTAAAACCTACCTCTTTGACTAAGGTTTTGATCATTTGCCCTGATATCTTCTTATGTAGCTTGGTATCGTATTTTGTTCTATAATGCCTTTGTGAAGTGCTTTGGAATGTTTAAGCACTTTATTAATGTAAGTTGTTACTGTGGTCTGGATGCACAGTGATTTTCACTTTAAGTACACTGAAAACTGTACTGAGTCATGAACACAAATTTCCTTGACCATCACATGCACTTCATAAAGCACAAGATAATCTCAATTTTTCCTTAAATGTTGGCATAATGTGCTTTTAAAATAAGAAATTAAGAATAGGTTGATTAAACCAATGAAAAATCGGCCAACAGTTTTACTTTATAATCAGTATTGCAGCATATTGAATTAGAAACATGACGGTAAACTTTCTTTTAAAAAGCAACTTCTATGCTCTCAGCTCAGCCAAAACATTTGACAAGCAATTAATTACTTTTGAAACACTGTCATTGTCGTATTGTAGGTAAAAGCAGCAGTTTTTGTGCACAGTGAAGCCCCACAAACAGCAATGAGGTGGTGAAAAGTTAAAAGCAAAAAGTTAATCTGTTTTTGATGCTGTTTGTTGAGGGAGAATTGTTGGTCAGGAATCGATAACTCACCTGCTCTTTGAATTATCCATGAGATCTTTTACATACACTGTTACAGTTTAGAAAAAGCAAAAATTGTGCTGGAACTGTAGTTTGAATTACTTTGATTTGTTTTCAACATCTGTGACTTTTGATATCTGTTCAGAAGTGATCTTAGTCTATACTGCTCATAAGATGTTACTTAATTGAGTTTTAATTCGGTTAATAAGGAAAAGAGAGTTTGAGATTAATAATTTTGTCAGTGTTTTACTTCTACCATAGGTCATGCTGTAGCTATATTCTGTGTTCAAATTGCCAGTAAGGAAGTCAAAATAATATATGAAGGATACTGACTTTCAGACATTGATAGGAATACAACATGGCATGGATCATCATGAAATCACTCCTAATTCTGTGTTTGGCTTTGTTGTACTTTAAATCCACAAATTAAAGCTTTTAATTTTAATTTCTTAGAGGAATTCATGTTTTTTTTTTATTTGCTTTTAGTTTATGCAAAGGAGTTTGGATACAGAAACTAAGAAGCAGTTGGAAGAAGAAGAAAAGAAAATAATTAGTGATGAGCACTGGTATTTGGATTTACCAGAATTGAAAGAAAAAGAGTAAGTAAACAATCCTTTGAGGATTCATTAATAATTCTGCTTGGGTAAAGTTGTATCATCTCTTCCCAAGCAATTTCAGGTTAGTTTGAGGAATTCAAAAATAATTATGTAGTCAATTTGGAAGTTCAGAGACTTAAAAATATATTTTAGTATTGGTTTTTATTCGTGATGAATATTTTGGGTATTAAACAATTCACGTAACTATTTTAGTGAACAAATTTATTAACAAAAAATTATTTTAACATTCTCAATGATGCTATTGAATGCAATTTTGTTGAGTATCAACAATAAAACAACACTGTATTTTGTTAGGTAGCTAACACTTTTGATAGTTGGCAATTTGTGTGTGACTTCAAACTAGCATGCTGTACAACAATCCAGCCTAATTAAGGTTACAGTGACAACACTGAAGATGTGTAAATGGATTTGAGGTCAAATAGCTCTACTGTCTAAAACAAAAACAAAAATACCTGGAAAAACTCAGCAGGTCTGGCAGCATCTGCAGAGAGGAACACAGTTAACGTTTCGAGTCCGAATGACCCTTCAACAGAACTAAGTAAAAATAGAAGAGAGATGAAATATAAGTTGGTTTAAGGGGGGTGGGACAAGTAGAGCTGGATAAAGGGCCAATGATAGGTGGAGATAACCAAAAGATGTCACAGACAAAAGGACAAAGAGGTGTTGAAGGTGGTGATATTATCTAAGGAATGTGCTAATTAAGGGTAGAAAGCAGGACAAGCAAGGTACAGATAGCCCTAGTGGGGGTGAGGTGGGGTGAAGGAATCGAAAAAGGCTAAAAGGTAGAGATAAAACAATGGATGGAAATACATTTTAAAATAATGGAAATAGGTGGGAAAAGAAAAATCTATATAAATTATTGGAAAAAAAGGGGGGGATCGGAAAGGGGGTGGGGATGGAGGAGAGAGTTCAAGATCTAAAATTGTTGAACTCAATATTCAGACCGGAAGGCTGTAAAGTGCCTAGTTGGAAGATGAGGTGCTGTTCCTCCAGTTTGCGTTGAGCTTTACTGGAACAATGCAGCAGGCCAAGGATGGACATGTGGGCATGAGAGCAGGGTGGAGTGTTGAAATGGCAAGCGACAGGGAGGTCTGGGTAATGCTTGCGGACAGACCGAAGGTGTTCTGCAAAGCGGTCACCCAGTCTGCGTTTGGTCTCTCCAATGTAGAGGAAACTGCATTGGCAGCAACGAATGCAGTAGACTAAATTGAGGGAAGTGAAAGTGAAATGCTGCTTCACTTGAAAGGAGTGTTTGGGCCCCTTGGATGGTGAGGAGAGAGGAAGTAAAGGGGCAGGTATTGCACCTTCTGCGGTTGCATGGGAAGGTGCCGTGGGAGGGGGTTGAGGTGTAGGGGGTGATGGAGGAGTGGATCAGGGTGTCCCGGAGGGAACGATCCCTGCGGAATGCCGCCAGGGGGGGTGAAGGGAAGATGTGTTTGGTGGTGGCATCATGCTGGAGTTGGCGGAAATGGCGGAGGATGACAGCTCTACTGTCTAGCTTGATCATTTGGTGGTTTTAGACATAACCTGCAGATTTTAGATAGGGGTGTAAACACAGTTTTTTGTAGATTGGATCCCAAAGAGCAATATTCAGGGCTAAGGAAGGGACATTTTCAATAATCACTGAAATGGTTGGCTATTCCTCCAGGGATGAAGTTTGGAATTTTAATTCCTCCAGATTTATCAGTTTGTGCATGTATTGTGATACTATGACATTACCACCAGAAAATCATCACGAGCTTGACTTGGCTTTTAGTTGTACCAGTGTGACTAGGCTCTCCAAAACCAAAGTGAGCATGAAACTGTAGGTAGTGTAAGATAAATAGTTCAGCACAAGATCTACAACCATTTATAATGTACACTTGTGTTTCAGATATCAGGAGACCATCATCCATAATCTAGCTCTTGACATTTACATTGATAAATCTGACTCCTTTGTCCTAGTGGCAGATTTATAGATGCAATTTTTTGTGAACCAGGAGATGACAATCTCTATGAACTCAACTGTAACAGTAACAGTATAGAAGCAGTTTTAGAGTACTGTAGTAGTAGTACTAACAGCTATTTATCTAATCCTCTGTGTTGATGATCTTATTGTTTACTAGGTGACAGAGACTTTGTTAAGCATGTAGAGGAAAGTTATCAAGGAACTGCAGTCATCAAGGATTACAGAGGGAGGTATAATGCAAATGGACTAGTTAACAGACCCCATTCATCCAGTTTGTGATAAAACAAAGGGCGGAATCTTCTGTCTCTGCTGGAGGCGAGGAAGGGCGGGCTGGCCTGGGAATTTGGTGGGTTAGTGCCGAGACTGATAAGTTCTGCACAGAAAAGCCCATGGGTCGAGCTACCCGCCCAACCTCCGCTTGAGTCCCTTAAGTGGCCAAAGAACGTCCACTTGAGGGCCTGTTTCCGTCTCCACGGTAATCTTTCCAGCTCCACATGGGCCTGCCAACAGGCGGCCTGCACGACTGGTAAAACTGTACTGGCTGCATGTCATCTGATGTAGTGGGGTTGTGGGGGATGGTGTGGGGCGGGAGACGATCCCTCGATTTGATCAAGGGCATGGGCATGGGGCAGGGTGGTGGCAGCAGTATTGTACTCAACCACAATCTGTAACCTCAAGGCTTGGTATATCCCCCACTCTACCATTACCCTTAAGCCAGGGGATCAACCCTGGTTCAATGAAGAGTGCAGGAGGGCATGCCAGGAGCAGCACCAGGCATAGCTAAAAATGAGGTGTCAACCTGGTGAAGCTACAACACAGGATTACTTGCATGCCAAACAGCATAAGCAGCAAGCGATAGACAGAGCTAAGTGGTTCTACAACTAACGGATTAGATCTAAGCTCTGCAGTCCTGCCACATCCACTCATGAATAGTGGTGAACTATTAAACAACTCACTGGAGGAGGAGGCTCCACAAATATCCCCATCCTCAATGATGGGGGAGCCCAACACTTCAGTGCAAAAGATAAGGCTGAAGCATTTGCAACAAACTTCAGTTGGAAGTACCGAGTGGATGATGCATTTCGCCCTCCACCGGAGATCCCCAGCATCACAGATGCTGGTCTTCAGCCAGTTCAATTCACTCCACGTGATATCAAGATACAGCTGAAGGCGCTGGATACTGCAAAGGCTATGGGCCCTGACAACATTCTAACAATTGTACTGAAGACTTGTGCTCCCAAACTTGCTGCGCCCCTAGCCAAGCTGTTCCAATATAACCACAACACTGGCTTCTACCCGGCAATGTGGAAAATTGCCCATGTATGTCCTGTGCACAAAAAGCAGGACAAATGCAACCCGACAATTACCGCCCCATCAGTCTACTCTCCATCATCAGTAAAGTGATGGAAGGGGTCATCTGCAGTGCTATCAAGCGGAGCTTAGCAATAACTTGCTCACTGATGCTCAGTTTGGGTTTCGCCAGGCCCACTCAGCTCCTGACCTCATTGCAACCTTGATTCAAACTTGGACAAAAGAGCTGAACTCCAGAGGTGAGGTGAGAGTGACTGTCCTTGACATCAAGGTAGCATTTGACTGAGTGTGGTATCGAGGCACCCTAGCAAAACTGGAGTCAATGGGAATCGGCGGGAGGAAAAATCTCCGCTGTTTGGTGTCGTACCAAGTACAAAAGAAGATGATTGTGGTTGTGGTTGTTGGAGGTCAATCATCTTAGTTCCAGGACATCACTGCAGAAGTTCCTTAGGGTAGTGTCCTAGGCCCAACCATCTTCAGCTACTTCATCAATGACCTTCCTTCCATCATAAGGTCAGAAGTGTGGATGCTCACTGATTATTGCACAATGTTCAGCACCAGTCATGATCCTCAGATACTGAAGCAGCCCATGCCCAAATGAAGTAAGATCTGGACAATATTCAGGCTTGGGCTGACAAGTGGCAAGTAGCATTAGCACCACACAAGTGCCAGACAATGACTGTCTCCAACAAGAGAGAATCTAACCATTGCTCCTTGACATAATATGTCATTAGCATCACTGAATCCCCCACTATCAACATCCTGGGGGTTACCGTTCATCAGAAACTGAACTGAACTAGCCATATAAATACTGTGGCTACAAGAGCAGGTCAGAGACTAGGAATGTGGTGAGTAACTCACCTCCTTACTCCCCAAAGTATGTACACCATGTACAAGGCATGAATCAGGAGTGTGATGGAATATTCTCCACTTGCCTGGATGAGTGCAGCTCCAACAACACTCGAGAAGCTTGACACCATTCAGTACAAAGCAGCCCGCTTGATTGGCACCCCATCCACAAACAATCACTCCCTCCACCACCAATGCACAGTGGCAGCAGTGTGTACCATCTACAAGATGCACTGCAGGAATTCACCAAGCCTCCTTAGACAGCACCTTCCAAACCCACAACCCCTACCATGTAGAAGGGCAAGGGCAGCAGACAGATGAGAACACCACCACTTGGAATTTCCCCTCCAAGCCACTCACCACCCTGACTTGGAAACATATCACCGTTCCTTCACTGTCACTGGGTCAAAACCCTGGAACTCCCTCCCTAACAGCACTGTGGGTGTAGCTACACCACAGAAATGGCAGCAGCTCAAGAAGGCTGCTCATCATCACGGGCATTTAGGGATGGGCAATAAATGTTGGCCCAGCCAACGATGCCCACATCCCATGAATAATTTTTTTTTAAAAATCCAAATAAGGTGCACAGCCCAGGCCCATTACAGTGCAGGTGACAGGAAGAACCATGTTCTTCCACATTTTATATTGATAAGAGGAATATCAAAAACATGCTTCTTTCCTTGGTGGATGGTTTCAATTTGGAGCCTCAATCTAATTCTGTTTATCTGCAGCTGAAACCCTTATCCATGCCTTTGTTACCTCAAGATGACTACTCCAGTGCACTCCTGGCTGGCCTCCCATTTTCCACCTTGCATAGCTTTGTGCTCATCTCATCCAAAACCCTGCTGTCTGTATCTTGCACCAAATCCTGTTCACTCATCACCCATGTGCGGGCTGACCTACATTGATGATCTGGTCTGGCAATGCCTCAATTTTAAAATTCTCATCCTTGTTTTTAAATTTCTCCAGCACCTCCCCCCACCACCCACCCACCCAATCTCTGTAATCTCCTCCAGCTCTATAAGCCTTTGAGAACTAAAGTGCTCCTCCATTTCTGCCATCTTTCTCATCCCCAGTTTGGCAGTCATGCTTTCAGCTGCCTGGGCCCTAAGCTCTGGAAATCCCTCTCCAAATTATTTCACCTCCCTATCTCTCTCTCTCTCTCTCACACTCTTTCCCTCTCTTTCTGTCTCTCTCCACACTCCCCACCCCCCTAACACCTCCCCCTTTCTCATTCTTTCAGATGCTGCTTTTAACCTACCTCTTTGACCAAAACTTTTTCATCTTCTGTGGCTTGGTGTCAAATTTTGTTTTAATACCTTTCTTGTGAAGTGCCTTGGGACATTTTGCTACACTAAAGATGCTATATAAATGCGATTTGTTGTTGATGGATCAGAGATTAATGTAATTACCTTTGTAGGTAGGGATGTCATTGGTTGGCTAGCATGTATTGTGCATGTCCAGTTGCTCTGGGAAGATGGTGGTGTGCCTTCGTGAGTCATTTTGGTCCTTGTTGTGAAAGTGTTCCCATAATATTGTTAAGTAGGAAATTCCAGGACTTTGACCAATAAGAATTTTCTTATTTGCCAGGTATTACTCCAACCACTGTAGAGTTTTCTCCCTGAGCCCCGTGACTTTAGATTTACTAGGGTTCTTTGATGTCATAGTAGATCAAATGGTGCCTTAATGTCAAGGGCAGTCATGCCCACTTCACATCTGGAATTTAGCTCTTGTGACCACATTTGGACCAAAGTTGTAATGGGATCTGGAGCTGGGTGGTTCTGATGAAACCCATTGATGATCAGGGTTTTTTATTTGTTCATACGTTGTAAGCATCACTGACAAGGCCAGCATTTGTTGACCGTCCTTAATTCCCCTTGAGAAGATGATGGTAAGCAACCTTCTGTAGCATATAGGTGAGTAAGTGCTACTTGATAGAACTCCTATCACCACTGTATTGATGATTGGAAGTTGGCTGATAGGACAGAAATTGGTCAGATAATAGGAACAGCAGTAGGCCATTAGACCCTGAAGCACGTTACATCACTTGACAAAATCACGGCTGATCTGTGACCTAACCTTTGTCTCATATCACTTAATATCTTTGGTTAACCGAAATCTATCAATCTCAGATTTAAAATTAACAATTGACTCAGCATCAACTATTTTGCGGAAGAGTCCCAAAGGTCTACTATCCTTTGCGTGTAGAATTGTTTCCTCACTTCGCTCCTGAAAGATTGGCTCTAATTTTTAGGTTTTGTCCCCTACTGCTAAATTCCCCAAACAATGTTCCCTCTAATTTCTTTTTGCAGTGTGCGGCGACCTTTTCTACTGCGGGTCCCTTTAAGATTGGATCGTGGCCACGCATGCACACACCTTAAAGAGGACACTGTTTGTGCATGTCCTGTTTGTTCCCTGTGCGGCATATTCGTGCAGCTTAAAAGGGCCAACCAGCAGAATTAGCTTCTCTGTCTTCACATTGTCTGTTTCCCAGAATCCATTGAAAACTTTGATCAAATCGCCCGCCCCTTAATCTTCTAAATGCCAGGGAATACAACCCTAGTTTGTGTGAAAAAAAACAAGAACTATGGGTGCTGGAAATCTGAAATAAAAATAGTTCTGCTAAAAGGTCATTGGCCTGAAACGTCGACTCTGTTGCTGTCTCCATAGATACTGCCTGATCTGCTGAGTATTTCTGGCATTGTTGTTTTTCTTCCTAATTTGTGTAATCTCTGCTCATAAATTAACCCTTGGAGCCTGGGTATCATTTGGGTAAATCTACGCTGCACTCCCTCCAAGGCCAGTATATCCTTCCTGAGGTGTGGTGCCCAGAACTGAATGCAGTCGTCAAGGTGTGATCTAACCAGGATTTTGTATAGTTGCAGCTATACTTGTAACTCTTCGTACTCAAGTCCTCTAGATATAAAGTCGAGTTGGAATTGTACTAATTTCTGTGGACAACACATATCTTTGCAATTTTCCACATTGTTGGGTAGATGCCAGAGCTGTAGCTGTACTGGAACAGTTTTGATGGGGGCAGGGCCTAGCACAGGTCTTCAACAGTACAACTGGAATGTTGCTGCTGCCTGTAGGCAGTGTACTCAACCATTGCTTAATGTTGTGTAGAGTAATCAAATTAGCTGAAGGCTATCATCCATGATGGTGGGGACCTCAGGAAGAAGCTGAGATGTTTACCCCAATTTATCAAGCTAAATTATGTAAGCTGTGGTGTGTGGAGAACAGGTATTGTTCAAAGAATTTTTAAACATGAAATGGGTTTTCTCCCATTTCAGATGGAGTATGTTAGAAAATTTGAAATAGATCAGGAAAACCCAATATAAGTGTATAAATAATAGACTTTTAAATCAGTAAAGAAATTGCCCATCCAGCCTCCTTGTATATGCTTTATTTTCTCCTTCCTAAACTATCTGGGGTCGGTGTGTTTGCTGCTTAAGGACAAAATTGAAGCATTATGATAAAATCGACAGCTGTGGAAATTGCCATACAGCAGTCTTCCTGTATTATAAATGCAACATGTATTTTTTTCCATATGCGTCTTCCAAAAAGCTTTACTTCCAATAGCCCAAAGGCATGAATGCAAGTTCACCAGTTGACATTTGCATTTGACAAGGTTAGTTGGATAAAGCTAAATGAGTTAACTTTCTGAAATGTAATCAGGGCACTGGAACCACAGAATGAGAATGGGGATGGAGGTGGAAGCATTAGAGGGGGGAAACAGGTTGAAAGTTATTTGATAGTGCTGAATTAATAATCAGTCTGTTATTTTCCCATGAACAAAATCCCAAAGTTCAAATGCCATCTCTTGTTACATTTGCGGTGCGTACTATTCATCCGGGAAGGGGGCCATAATTGACTTGAAACTCTGGAGCATAAGGTCAGGAGTGGTGCGCATACAAAGATGAGTGATCAGTACAACTAAAACAAAATGGAAAAGCAATATATAGGTTGTACAATGTCCAAGTCAATGCACAATTATCTGCTTACAACATGTGTCCCTTATTTTTCAGGAATCCTAGCAGATGGTCTATTTCCCTTACAGCCTTCCCTAGCGTTCCAACTCCATTTGCTCTCTAAATATCTTTTATTCATTTCAGCCTCGGATCTTGATCTCATAGCATTGGTTATTAGTAATTTTTAGCTATTTCTTTAATTTGTGAAAATCTTTCACTCTTACGGTAATAGGGGTTTATTTTATGTGTATTGTCAAAAATACATTGTGATTTGTCAAAATATCTGACAGGGTGTGAAGGTCCTTGAGAGGGTGCAGAAGAGATTCACTAGAATGGTTCCAGGGATGAAGGATTTCAACTACAGGGTTAGGTTGGAGAAACTAGGGTTGTTTTCCTTGGAGAAAAGGAGTTTGAGGGAACATTTGATAGAGGTTTACAAGATTATCACAGGGTTAGTTAAGATAGACAAAGAAAACCTGTTCCCATTAGCTGATGGTACAATGACCAAGGGACACAGCTTTAAGATTTTAGGCAAGAGATGCAAGGAGAATGTGAGGAAGACCATTTTTATGCAGCAAATGGTAATGACCTGGAACTCATTCCTTACATGGGAGGTGGAAGCAGAGGTGATTAATGATTTCAAAAGGAAATTGGTCAGGCACTTGAGGGAAATAAACTTGCAGGGCTACGGGGATAAAGCAGGCAAATGGATTTGATTAGATTGCTCTACCAAGACCTGGCATGACCACCTCCTGTGCTGTTATGTCTCTGAAACGTTAAACTAAGGCCCCATCTGCCCTCTGAGGTGTACATAAAAGATCCTGTGGCACTATTTCAAAGCACAGTAGGGGAGTTCTCCTTGATTTCCTAGCCAATATTTACCTCTCAACCAACGTTTAGAAATGCATTATCGGGTCCTTATCACGTTGCTGTTTGTGGGAGTTTGCTAGTGGGACTTGGCCACCACACTGCTTAGCTTACAACAGTAGCTATACTTCAAAAAAAGTATTTCATCAGCTTTAAAGTGCTTTGGGACATCCTGCAGTTGTGAAAGGCAATATATAAATGAAAATCTTCACTATGTCCAAACTTCATCAATTTAAAATCTCAATTAAATTTCCAGTTAGCCTCTGTAATCCAATGGAAATAGTCATACCATTTCTAGTCTCTCATAACAATAGTTCTTTGTTGCTGCTATCATCATTGGACTCTGTGTTTAATGTCCTTTCTATTATAGGTCTCCTAAAACTACGCACCATACTCTAACTGTAGCCTAACCAATGTTTGTGTAAACTCATCAGTACTACAGGTACTTTGCTCTTGTACTCTGAGCCCTTATTTATAAAATCCAATTTTCTATTGACCTTTTTATGTGGCTTTATCTGTCTGCATTGGCACTTCCAGAGAATTAAAGTATATGCATGAAAATGTCAACACTGATGTCCCAATCACTCCTGCTGATGCTAACTAAGCTCCAAGCTTGCAGCTCAAGATTACTAGTTGCAGTCATCACCCTCAATGCCACAATGAAAGACCAGTCCTTTTGTCCTATAACCTTGTTGCTTGGAGGTGTCTGCCAAGACCACTCTGTCTTCTAGCTTCATTTTATTCAAAAGCCTGTTAAAAATAGCCCACCCCTTTTAACTTTTCCAGTGTTCAGCTCTCCCTCTTCAGTAAAATATGCTACATAAATATACATAGTAGAGTTGACTGTATTTTCACATTAAGTCACATATGAGTTACAACACTGTCCTTTTGATGTTATTCGCCCATTTACTTTCATTTCAGTTACCTGCTGACATAATAGAGACCGCTCGTTGACATGAATTAGTGGAAAATAATGAAACTTTCTTTGTCTGCCAGCTCTGCACTGTCACTTCTAGTATTTAGCTCAAGAATCTGGTAATAGCCAGAAAAGTTTTTAGTCTGCCCTGTTTTTTTCTTATGTAAACTGCAGATTATTATGGAAAAGGTAATGCCATCACAACCAAGGACTGAGTCCTAGTTGTCAAAAGTAACAACTTTTCTTTCAATGCATTTGAAAATGTTTTGTACAGTTTACTTATTGTCTCTTAACTACTAATGACGGGTGGGTGTGTGCGTGCATATACATATATAAGATATATAATTTATAAATGATGTAAATCATAAATTCATTTTTCAGAAGCAATGTATAAACAGACATTTTATTGTATAATTGTATATTTGGCATGTCATTCATAAAGAAATGCAAATGCCTTATAATTCCATGGTTTTGGTATATATAATTTACAAAGCAATAACCTGTATGACAGATAATACATCACCTTGGTCTTGCACAGTCTGTATGAGAATGATTAATGAATAACTCAAATACATTAGTATTTTTAAAAAAAATACATACCTGGTAGTCTAGGTTATTTTATTAATTCTTGTTATAATTTAGGAAGGAAAAAATACAATTGGTAAAGTGATGCAAGTTAACCTTTAGATGATGAAGCTATCTGTCTTTTTATCAGCTAAAGGAAGTAATACATTTGAGAATCGTAATAAGAAGTCTTGAGTAATACACTTATTTTCTGTGCAACAACGATGTGTAATTTTTTAGTAACCCTGCTGCGGCACAAAGCAAAATGATTACCCATGACTTCTGTCCATTGAATGATGTAGGTGTTTTATTTTCCAAACTCTCAAATATTTTCCTCAATAGCTAATTCTACCAAATTGTTAACATGTTTCAGGAGTCACATTATTGAAGAAAAGAGCTTTGTGCCATGTGAAGACATGCTGTTTGGCCGAATGTCCTTTAAAGGTTTTAATCCAGAGATAGAGGTATGTTTTTACAGGAAATCCAATTTTATGTCTGTATTGATTTTCCATAGCCTTTTAAGTGCTGAAGGAACTTATCAGCATTTTCATGCAGCATTTTCTGTAAATTTCACATTTGAATGTTATAAAGTTAAATTGGGAATAGCGATGAAACAGACATTGCTGGATGCATGGCGTGTTTGAAATATTTTAAGTCAACATTTCAAGTTCTTTATGATGCTACTCCAAATCCCTCAGATAGGACAGGAGGGAGAGAAGGGGGTAGTGGGGAGGTAATGCCAAATCTATGAAAATTATTGATTAGGACGTAGTTAGAATATTGTGCTTCATTTTGAGACTCTTACTTTAAAACGAAATCAGGGTTATGCGCTAGTGCCAAAGACTTTTGCTAAGGTGAAATCAGAGGCTTTACTTGTGTGAAGAGATGTAAGAAACTGGTGCCTTTTTCATTGGAATTAAAAAAAAAAGTTGAGAGATCTGATGGTGGTTTTCAAAATTTGGTTGATTTAATGAGGTAAACTGGTGAAACAAATATTTCCCTATTGGTCAATGAGGCAGCTTTTAGAGCATAAATGTATGATCATCATTACAAAGAATGAAAGGAGAACATAAGAGGACTTTATTTTTTAAACAGGTATGTTGGGATATAGAATGTACATCGTAAACAATGCTGGTCACCAAATCCATAATAGCCTTTAAAAGTAATGTGGATATACATTTTACATTAAATTTGAATGGGTATAGGGTAAGGACAGAAAATTTGGACTATTTGAATAACTCATTCAAGACAATCAACACAGACATAATGGGCTGAATAGCCCCCTTCTGTGCCTTAAAATTCTATGATTCCATGCAAAGCAGAAGGAAGGAAGCTACTGAGCAGGCCTATAAAGGTGAAGGGCCAGAGGAGAGAGTTTGAGAGTTACTGATAAGCAACTGGAAGGGTTTGTGTTTTTGCCAGTAGCAGCAGGTAAGCTGGTGGGGGTAGGAGGGGAAAATGCATGGTGAGGGAGCATTGGAGAGAACCTTGTCAGTAAGCAAGATGGCAAGATTTGAGGTTGTGTGAGGAAGTTGATGTGCAAGGTGAAAGTCAGTGTCAAGTCAGAAAAGAGGCAGATCGTTTTGATGCAAGTTGAAACCGGCATGGATCACTCAGTGCAAAAAGACAATGTGCCTTGGCAATGAGGACTTTGAAGGAGACACAAGAAGTTAAGAGGGTGCAGTACTTCCAGAGAAAGGTTTTAACCAAGGACTTTTTTAAAATGAAAAAGTAGTTCCTTTTTTTAGTGCAGCTACTGTTTGTGCCAAACATTTTTTCCATTAATATTGTATATTTTTTTTATAAAGCTGGACTTCTGTATTAAGTAACAAAAATACAAGATTTGTAGCAGTGATACACATATGGAAGCCACTAAAAGCAAAAGGTATAAGCAGGTGATGTGGAATGTAACTTGTGTGTCTGACCTAGTCTAAAATCATCCAAACAACATACCAACATGCGTGAAAGAAAGTAAGTTTAGATTAAGCAGTGGTTATGATATTTGACTGGAAAGTCAGAGGTCATATATTCACATCCCAACTAGACTATTTCTGAAGTTGAAATTGAATTCAATAAATCTGGTAAAACGTGATACAGCTGCTGTTTGTTTTAAAAACACAACTGGTTCACTAATATCCACTAGAATGCTCCACCTGGTCAACATGAGACTTCAGTCTTGGCACTGTGGATCACTATTCATGTTATCTGAAGAAGCTGAGCAAGCCACTCCATATGAAAGCAATCAATATGAACTGGGGCACTCTTGACTATTTACAGAGCCTTGTCAGTGCTGTGCAGTCCTAAGAACAAATTAAAAGAGCATCCTATCACTTTTAATATGTCCTGCAAGTATCAGCAAATTAGAAATCTTAACTGCTATGTGCCTCCCTATTGGTTTTAAATTTGGAAAGTAAATCAGAACAGAAATTTATGACCTATTTTCAAGACAATCTAACTTGATCATATTCAGCAAAATGTCCAAATAAAAGAGTTAATAGATAAGCATTGCCTTTATTCCAGAAACTAGTTGCACAGATGTATTCCCAGAATGAAAATGAAGAGCCTGACGAAGACGTTAAGATGGAGGTAGATGTTTCAGATGTAGAAATGGCTAGGAGGTAAGCTATTATATCTCCAAGAGGTGTGATTCAATGTATTGGGCTGCATTTATCTCTCAGACACAGAATACAGAATACATTTAATATGCCGAAGTTAAAGATGTAGTGCATATTTTAAGGTAAACGATACATTTGAAAGTCGCAGTAGCTTCTGAATGTTGCAGTATATAAATTAAACATAGTCTTTTTCTACCATTACAATAATCATAAACCATGAAAATATTGGGAGTTTTAAACAGATAAGGATTAGTGAACCAGTGAACTGTAACTGGGGTAAGTGATCCCAACTTCAGGGAAAAGGTTAGGATTTGTTGGTGCAATCAGTCTGATATTAAACATTGCCACTGTAGAAAATAATTGTAGACTATGAGATGCATTGTTCAGTCTATGAAAAAAACATCCAGGAAGATTAGATTGACCATTTCTGTGTCAGTCGGTTCTTCATGATGCTTTATGCACAATCAGACTATTAAAGAAAAAGATTGTTTTTTAAAAGTTCAGATCATTGGGGTTAGTGTACTGCATAGTTTCAACTCTTGTTAATGGTATCACACTCCACTGTTGTCATTGGATATCTCTAGTGAAGCAAAATATCATTATGCTACACTTATTAACAGAGAACTGTCTTGGACTGTTAATCATACTGCGTGTCCATATGTAATAATTGATTCATAAATAAAATATAGTTGTTAATAAATGTCTTAATCTTCATTAGAATATTTTTAGCATACTTATGGACATTTGAAACCCGTGAATGCTACAATAGTGCAAGTTATTGAAAGGTTATTAACCACCTGTTCTATAATCTTTATTGCTGGAAGACAGCTGCTTGATATTTTTTTTCACTCGAAGAAGATCCCTCTGAGGTTTCAGAAGCTTGTCTGGCAAAGTATGGAGTACAGTAACAAATGGGTCTTGTACAAGTGTGAAAGTTTCATAATCTATTGTACTAAATCTTTTCATAATTTTATAAATCAGATATATTGCATCCATTTCAAACTTGCTGAGGCAAGCCATATGGATTGTACTTCAGTGACTTATCAATTTCTGCTTCTCCATTGGGTCTTGAAGAGAAATCTGCTTTCCCTTGGACCAAACTCCATTTCTCTGCTGGCTTTGGTATTTTTCTGTGACCTCCAGCTTCTATGACTGAATGATCACTGCTTTCTGCTTGCTTCCTGTGGGCGCTAACTCCACTCAGCCTTCGGTACTCCTTCCTCATTCTTCACTAGACTGGGTCAGTCCAGACCCCA